>NC_064645.1:14162973-14483010 GCF_023864345.2 Schistocerca serialis cubense
CCTTTCCTGTGAGACCAGTATTAGTTTCCGATACATCAGTGCAGGTTCAATGTATTCCTGGGACCTTCACATTGACGATGAAACACAGAAATCGCATCGAAATTAAATACAAAAAGGCACAATGCCTCCATAAGTACAAGAATAGAGACACTTCTTACAGTCGGTGTTTTGAGCACTCCCTGTGAGACCAGTATTAGTTTGCGATACACCACTGCAGGTTCAATGTATTCCTTGGACATACACATTGACAATGAAACACTGAAATTAGATCGGAATTAAATAAAAAAGGCTCAATGCCGCCTTAAGTGCAAGAAGAGTGAGACTTCTTAGAGTCTGTGCTTTGGACCTTTCCTGTGAGACCAGTATTAGTTTCCGATACATCAGTGCAGGTTCAATGTATTCCTGGGACCTTCACATTGACGATGAAACACAGAAATCGCATCGGAATTAAATACAAAAAGGCACAATGCCTCCATAAGTACAAGAATAGAGACTCTTCTTACAGTCGGTGTTTTGAGCACTCCCTGTGAGACCAGTACTAGTTTGCGATACACCACTGCAGGTTCAATGTATTCCTTGGACATACACATTGACGATGAAACACTGAAATTAGATCGGAATTAAATAAAAAAGGCTCAATGCCGCCTTAAGTGCAAGAAGAGTGAGACTTCTTAGGGTCTGTGCTTTGATCCTTTCCTGTGAGACCAGTATTAGTTTCCGATACACCACTGCAATTTCAATGTATTCCTTGGACCTTAATATTGACGATGAAACACAGAAATCGCATGGGAATTAAATACAAAAGGCACAATGCCGACTTAAGTGCAAGAAGAGTGAGACTTCTTATAGTCTGTGCTTTGATCCTTTCCTGTGAGACCAGTATTAGTTTTCGATACACCACTGCAATTTCAATGTATTCCTTGTACCTTCACATTGACGATGAAACACAGAAATCGCTTCGGAATTAAATACAAAAGGCTTAATGCCTCCATAAGTACAAGAATAGAGACTCTTCTTACAGTCGCTGTTTTGAGCACTCCCTGTGAGACCAGTATTAGTTTGCGATACACCACTGCAGGTTCAATGTATTGCTTGGACATACACATTGACGATGAAACACAGAAATTACATCGGAATTAAATAAAAAATGCTCAATGCCGCCTTAAGTGCAAGAAGAGTGAGACTTCTTAGAGTCTGTGCTTTGATCCTTTCCTGTGAGACCAGTATTAGTTTCCGATACACCACTGCAGGTTCAATGAATTCCTTGGACCTTCACATTGACGTTGAAACACAGAAATCGCATCAGAATTAAATACAAAAGGCACAATGCCGCCTTAAGTGCAAGAAGAGTGAGACTTCTTATAGTCTGTGATTTGATCCCTTCCTGTGAGACCAGTATTAGTTTCCGATACACCACTGCAGGTTCTATGTATTCCTTGGACCTTCACATTGACGATGAAACACAGATATCGCATCGGAATTAAATACAAAAGCAACAATGACTCCATAAGTACAAGAATAGAGACTCTTCTTACAGTCGGTGTTTTGAGCACTCCCTGTGAGACCAGTATTAGTTTGCGATACACCACTGCAATTTCAATGTATCCTTGGAAATACACATTGACGATGAAACACTGAAATTAGATCGTAATTAAATAAAAATGGCTCAATGCCGCCGTAAGTGCAAGAAGAGTGAGTCTTCTTAGAGTCTGTGCTTTGATCCTTTCCTGTGAGACCAGTATTAGTGTCCGATACACCACTGCAGGTTCTATGTATTCCTTGGACCTTCACATTGACGATGAAACACAGAAATCGCATCGGAATTAAATACAAAAGGCACAATGCCTCCATAAGTACAAAAATAGAGACTCTTCTTACAGTCGGTGTTTTGAGCACTCCCTGTGAGACCAGTATTAGTTTGCGATACACCACTGCAGGTTCAATGTATTCCTTGGACATACACATTGACGATGAAACACTGAAATTAGATCGGAATTAAATAAAAAAGTCTCAATGCCGCCTTAAGTGTAAGAAGAGTGACTTCTTAGAGTCTGTGCTTTGATCCTTTCCTGTGAGACCAGTATTAGTTTCCGATACACCACTGCAGGTTCAATGTATTCCTTGGTCCTTCACATTGACGATGAAACACAGAAATCGCATCGGAATTAAATACAAAAGGCACAATGCCGCCTTAAGTGCAAGATGAGTGAGACTTCTTAGAGTCTGTAGATTGATCCTTTCCTGTGAGACCAGTATTAGTTTCCGATACACCACTGCAGGTTCTATGTATTCCTTGGACCTTAACATTGACGATGAAACACAGAAATCGCATCGGAATTAAATACAAAAGGCACAATGCCTCCATATGTACAAGAATAGAGACTCTTCTTACAGTCGGTGTTCTGAGCACTCCCTGTGAGACCAGTATTAGTTTGCGATACACCACTGCCGGTTCAATGTATTCCTTGGACATACACATTGACGATGAAACACTGAAATTAGATCGGAATTAAATAAAAAAGGCTCAATGCCGCCTTAAGTGCAAGAAGAGTGAGACTTCTTAGAGTCTGTGCTTTGTTTCTTTCCTGTGAGACGAGTATTAGTTTCCGATACACCACTGCAGGTTCTATGTATTCCTTGGACCTTCACATTGACGATGAAACACAGATATCGCATCGGAATTAAATACAAAATGCACAATGCCTCCATAAGTACAAGAATAGAGACTCTTCTTACAGTCGGTGTTTTGAGCACTCCCTGTGAGACCAGTATTAGTTTGCGATACACCTCTGCAGGTTCAATGTATTTCTTGGACATACACATTGACGATGAAACACTGAAATTAGATCGGAATTAAATAAAAAAGGCTCAATGCCACCTTAAGTGCAAGAAGAGTGAGACTTCTTAGAGTCTGTGCTTTGATCCTTTCCTGTGAGACCAGTATTAGTTTCCGATACACCACTGCAGGTTCTATGTATTCCTTGGACCTTCACATTGACGATGAAACACAGAAATCGCATCGGAATTAAATACAAAAGGCACAATGCCTCCATAAGTACAAGAATAGAGACTCTTCTTACAGTCGGTGATTTGAGCACTCCCTGTGAGACCAGTATTAGTTTGCGATACACCACTGCAGGTTCAATGTATTCCTTGGACATACACATTGACGATGAAACACTGAAATTAGATGGGAAATAAATAAAAAAGGCTCAATGCCGCCTTAAGTGCAAGTAGAGCGAGACTTCTTAGTGTCTGTGCTTCGATCCTTTCCTGAGAGACCAGTATTAGGTTCCGATACACCACTGCAGGTTCAATGTATTCCTTGGACCTTCACATTGACGATGAAACACAGAAATCGCATCGGAATTAAATACAAAAGGCACAATGCCTCCATAAGTACAAGAATAGAGACTCTTCTTACAGTCGGTGTTTTGAGCACTCCCTGTGAGACCAATATTAGTTTGCGATACACCACTGCAGGTTCAATGTATTCCTTGGACATACACATTGACGATGAAACACTGAAATTAGATCGGAATTAAATATAAAAGGCTCAATGCCGCCTTAAGTGCAAGAAGAGTGAGACTTCTTAGAGTCTGTGATTTGGACCTTTCCTGTGAGACCAGTATTAGTTTCCGATACATCAGTGCAGGTTCAATGTATTCCTGGGACCTTCACATTGACGATGAAACACAGAAATCGCATCGGAATTAAATACAAAAAGGCACAATGCCTCCATAAGTACAAGAATAGAGACACTTCTTACAGTCGGTGTTTTGAGCACTCCCTGTGAGACCAGTATTAGTTTGCGATACACCACTGCAGGTTCAATGTATTCCTTGGACATACACATTGACAATGAAACACTGAAATTAGATCGGAATTAAATAAAAAAGGCTCAATGCCGCCTTAAGTGCAAGAAGAGTGAGACTTCTTAGAGTCTGTGCTTTGGACCTTTCCTGTGAGACCAGTATTAGTTTCCGATACATCAGTGCAGGTTCAATGTATTCCTGGGACCTTCACATTGACGATGAAACACAGAAATCGCATCGGAATTAAATACAAAAAGGCACAATGCCTCCATAAGTACAAGAATAGAGACTCTTCTTACAGTCGGTGTTTTGAGCACTCCCTGTGAGACCAGTACTAGTTTGCGATACACCACTGCAGGTTCAATGTATTCCTTGGACATACACATTGACGATGAAACACTGAAATTAGATCGGAATTAAATAAAAAAGGCTCAATGCCGCCTTAAGTGCAAGAAGAGTGAGACTTCTTAGGGTCTGTGCTTTGATCCTTTCCTGTGAGACCAGTATTAGTTTCCGATACACCACTGCAATTTCAATGTATTCCTTGGACCTTTATATTGACGATGAAACACAGAAATCGCATGGGAATTAAATACAAAAGGCACAATGCCGACTTAAGTGCAAGAAGAGTGAGACTTCTTATAGTCTGTGCTTTGATCCTTTCCTGTGAGACCAGTATTAGTTTTCGATACACCACTGCAATTTCAATGTATTCCTTGTACCTTCACATTGACGATGAAACACAGAAATCGCTTCGGAATTAAATACAAAAGGCTTAATGCCTCCATAAGTACAAGAATAGAGACTCTTCTTACAGTCGCTGTTTTGAGCACTCCCTGTGAGACCAGTATTAGTTTGCGATACACCACTGCAGGTTCAATGTATTGCTTGGACATACACATTGACGATGAAACACAGAAATTAGATCGGAATTAAATAAAAAAGGCTCAATGCCGCCATAAGTGCAAGAAGAGTGAGACTTCTTAGAGTCTGTGCTTTGATCCTTTCCTGTGAGACCAGTATTAGTTTCCGATACACCACTGCAGGTTCAATGAATTCCTTGGACCTTCACATTGACGATGAAACACAGAAATCGCATCAGAATTAAATACAAAAGGCACAATGCCGCCTTAAGTGCAAGAAGAGTGAGACTTCTTATAGTCTGTGATTTGATCCTTTCCTGTGAGACCAGTATTAGTTTCCGATACACCACTGCAGGTTCTATGTATTCCTTGGACCTTCACATTGACGATGAAACACAGATATCGCATCGGAATTAAATACAAAAGGAACAATGACTCCATAAGTACAAGAATAGAGACTCTTCTTACAGTCGGTGTTTTGAGCACTCCCTGTGAGACCAGTATTAGTTTGCGATACACCACTGCAATTTCAATGTATCCTTGGAAATACACATTGACGATGAAACACTGAAATTAGATCGGAATTAAATAAAAAAGTCTCAATGCCGCCTTAAGTGCAAGAAGAGTGACTTCTTAGAGTCTGTGCTTTGATCCTTTCCTGTGAGACCAGTATTAGTTTCCGATACACCACTGCAGGTTCAATGTATTCCTTGGTCCTTCACATTGACGATGAAACACAGAAATCGCATCGGAATTAAATACAAAAGGCACAATGCCGCCTTAAGTGCAAGATGAGTGAGACTTCTTAGAGTCTGTGCATTGATCCTTTCCTGTGACACCAGTATTAGTTTCCGATACACCACTGCAGGTTCTATGTATTCCTTGGACCTTCACATTGACGATGAAACACAGAAATCGCATCGGAATTAAATACAAAAGGCACAATGCCTCCATATGTACAAGAATAGAATGAACCATGAACCATGGACCTTGCCGTTGGTGGGGAGGCTTGCGTGCCTCAGCGATACAGATAGCCGTACCGTAGGTGCAACCACAACGGAGGGGTATCTGTTGAGAGGCCAGACAAACGTGTGGTTCCTGAAGAGGGGCAGCAGCCTTTTCAGTAGTTGCAAGGGCAACAGTCTGGATGATTGACTGATCTGGCCTTGTAACAATAACCAAAACGGCCTTGCTGTGCTGGTACTGCGAACGGCTGAAAGCAAGGGGAAACTACAGCCGTAATTTTTCCCGAGGGCATGCAGCTTTACTGTATGATTACATGATGATGGCGTCCTCTTGGGTAAAATATTCCGGAGGTAAAATAGTCCCCCATTCGGATCTCCGGGCGGGGACTACTCAAGAGGATGTCGTTATCAGGAGAAAGAAAACTGGTGTTCTACGGATCGGAGCGTGGAATGTCAGATCCCTTAATCGGGCAGGTAGGTTAGAAAATTTAAAAAGGGAAATGGATAGGTTGAAGTTAGATATAGTGGGAATTAGTGAAGTTCGGTGGCAGGAGGAACAAGACTTCTGGTCAGGTGACTACAGGGTTATAAACACAAAATCAAATAGGGGGAATGCAGGAGTAGGTTTAATAATGAATAGGAAAATAGGAATGCGGGTAAGCTACTACAAACAGCATAGTGAACGCATTATTGTGGCCAAGATAGATACGAAGCCCACACCTACTACAGTAGTACAAGTTTATATGCCAACTAGCTCTGCAGATGACGAAGAAATTGAAGAAATGTATGATGAAATAAAAGAAATTATTCAGATTGTGAAGGGAGACGAAAATTTAATAGTCATGGGTGACTGGAATTCGAGTGTAGGAAAAGGGAGAGAAGGAAACATAGTAGGTGAATATGGATTGGGGGACAGAAATGAAAGAGGAAGCCGCCTGGTAGAATTTTGCACAGAGCACAACATAATCATAACTAACACTTGGTTTAAGAATCATGAAAGAAGGTTGTATACATGGAAGAACCCTGGAGATACTAAAAGGTATCAGATAGATTATATAATGGTAAGACAGAGATTTAGGAACCAGGTTTTAAATTGTAAGACATTTCCAGGGGCAGATGTGGACTCTGACCACAATCTATTGGTTATGACCTGTAGATTAAAACTGAAGAAACTGCAAAAAGGTGGGAATTTAAGGAGATGGGACCTGGATAAACTAAAAGAACCAGAGGTTGTACAGAGATTCAGGGAGAGCATAAGGGAGCAATTGACAGGAATGGGGGAAATAAATACAGTAGAAGAAGAATGGGTAGCTTTGAGGGATGAAGTAGTGAAGGCAGCAGAGGATCAAGTAGGTAAAAAGACGAGGGCTAGTAGAAATCCTTGGGTAACAGAAGAAATATTGAATTTAATTGATGAAAGGAGAAAATATAAAAATGCAGTAAGTGAAACAGGCAAAAAGGAATACAAACGTCTCAAAAATGAGATCGACAGGAAGTGCAAAATGGCTAAGCAGGGATGGCTAGAGGACAAATGTAAGGATGTAGAGGCCTATCTCATTAGGGGTAAGATAGATACCGCCTACAGGAAAATTAAAGAGACCTTCGGAGATAAGAGAACGACTTGTATGAATATCAAGAGCTCAGATGGAAACCCAGTGCTAAGCAAAGAAGGGAAAGCAGAAAGGTGGAAGGAGTATATAGAGGGTCTATACAAGGGCGATGTACTTGAGGACAATATTATGGAAATGGAAGAGGATGTAGATGAAGATGAAATGGGAGATACGATACTGCGTGAAGAGTTTGACAGAGCACTGAAAGACCTGAGTCGAAACAAGGCCCCCGGAGTAGACAATATTCCATTGGAACTACTGACGGCCGTGGGAGAGCCAGTCCTGACAAAACTCTACCATCTGGTGAGCAAGATGTATGAAACAGGCGAAATACCCTCAGACTTCAAGAAGAATATAATAATTCCAATCCCAAAGAAAGCAGGTGTTGACAGATGTGAAAATTACCGAACTATCAGCTTAATAAGTCACAGCTGCAAAATACTAACACGAATTCTTTACAGACGAATGGAAAAACTAGTAGAAGCCAACCTCGGGGAAGATCAGTTTGGATTCCGTAGAAACACTGGAACACGTGAGGCAATACTGACCTTACGACTTATCTTAGAAGAAAGATTAAGGAAAGGCAAACCTACGTTTCTAGCATTTGTAGACTTAGAGAAAGCTTTTGACAATGTTGACTGGAATACTCTCTTTCAAATTCTAAAGGTGGCAGGGGTAAAAAACAGGGAGCGAAAGGCTATTTACAATTTGTACAGAAACCAGATGGCAGTTATAAGAGTCGAGGGACATGAAAGGGAAGCAGTGGTTGGGAAGGGAGTAAGACAGGGTTGTAGCCTCTCCCCGATGTTGTTCAATCTGTATATTGAGCAAGCAGTAAAGGAAACAAAAGAAAAATTCGGAGTAGGTATTAAAATTCATGGAGAAGAAATAAAAACTTTGAGGTTCGCCGATGACATTGTAATTCTGTCAGAGACAGCAAAGGACTTGGAAGAGCAGTTGAATGGAATGGACAGTGTCTTGAAAGGAGGATATAAGATGAACATCAACAAAAGCAAAACAAGGATAATGGAATGTAGTCTAATTAAGTCGGGTGATGCTGAGGGAATTAGATTAGGAAATGAGGCACTTAAAGTAGTAAAGGAGTTTTGCTATTTGGGGAGCAAAATAACTGATGATGGTCGAAGTAGAGAGGATATAAAATGTAGGCTGGCAATGGCAAGGAAAGTGTTTCTGAAGAAGAGAAATTTGTTAACATCCAGTATTGATTTAAGTGTCAGGAAGTCATTTCTGAAAGTATTCGTATGGAGTGTAGCCATGTATGGAAGTGAAACATGGACGGTAAATAGTTTGGACAAGAAGAGAATAGAAGCTTTCGAAATGTGGTGCTACAGAAGAATGCTGAAGATTAGATGGGTAGATCATGTAACTAATGAGGAAGTATTGAATAGGATTGGGGAGAAGAGAAGTTTGTGGCACAACTTGACCAGAAGAAGGGATCGGTTGGTAGGGCATGTTCTGAGGCATCAAGGGATCACCAAGTTAGTATTGGAGGGCAGCGTGGAGGGTAAAAATCGTAGAGGGAGACCACGAGATGAATACACTAAGCAGATTCAGAAGGATGTAGGTTGTAGTAGGTACTGGGAGATGAAAAAGCTTGCACAGGATAGAGTAGCATGGAGAGCTGCATCAAACCAGTCTCACGACTGAAGACCACAACAACAACAACAACTCTCTTTCAAATTCTAAAGGTGGCAGGGGTAAAATACAGGGAGCGAAAGGCTATTTACAATTTGTACAAAAACCAGATGGCAGTTATAAGAGTCGAGGGACATGAAAGGGAAGCAGTGGTTGGGAAGGGAGTAAGACAGGGTTGTAGCCTCTCCCCGATGTTATTCAATCTGTATGTTGAGCAAGCAGTAAAGGAAACAAAAGAAAAATTCGGTGTAGGTATTAAAATCCATGGAGAAGAAATAAAAACTTTGAGGTTCGCCGATGACATTGTAATTCTGTCAGAGACAGCAAAGGACTTGGAAGAGCAGTTGAACGGAATGGATGGTGTCTTGAAGGGAGGATGTAAGATGAACATCAACAAAAGCAAAACGAGGATAATGGAATGTAGTCGAATTAAGTCGGGTGATGTTGAGGGTCTTAGATTAGGAAATGAGACACTTAAAGTAGTAAAGGAGTTTTGCTATTTGGGGAGCAAAATAACTGATGATGGTCGAAGTAGAGAGGATATAAAATGTAGACTGGCAATGGCAAGGAGAGCGTTTCTGAAGAAGAGAAATTTGTTAACATCGAGTATAGATTTAAGTGTCAGGAAGTCATTTCTGAAAGTATTTATATGGAGTGTAGCCATGTATGGAAGTGAAACATGGACGGTAAATAGTTTGGACAAGAAGAGAATAGAAGCTTTCAAAATGTGGTGCTACAGAAGAATGCTGAAGATTAGATGGGTAGATCACATAACTAATGAGGAAGTATTGAATAGGATTGGGGAGAAGAGAAGTTTGTGGCACAACTTGACCAGAAGAAGGGATTGGTTGGTAGGACATGTTCTGAGGCATCAAGGGATCACCAATTTAGTATTGGAGGGCAGCGTGGAGGCTAAAAATCGTAGGGGGAGACCAAGAGATGAATATACTAAGCAGCTTCAGAAGGATGTAGGTTGCAGTAGGTACTGGGAGATGAAGAAGCTTGCATAGGATAGAGTAGCATGGAGACCTGCATCAAACCAGTCTCAGGACTGAAGACCACAACAACAACAACAGAGACTCTTCTTACAGTCGGTGTTTTGAGCACTCCCTGTGAGACCAGTATTAGTTTGCGATACACCACTGCCGGTTCAATGTATTCCTTGGACATACACATTGACGATGAAACACTGAAATTAGATCGGAATTAAATAAAAAAGGCTCAATGCCGCCTTAAGTGCAAGAAGAGTGAGACTTCTTAGAGTCTGTGCTTTGTTTCTTTCCTGTGAGACGAGTATTAGTTTCCGATACACCACTGCAAGTTCTATGTATACCTTGGACCTTCACATTGACGATGAAACACAGAAATCGCATCGGAATTAAATACAAAATGCACAATGCCTCCATAAGTACAAGAATAGAGACTCTTCTTACAGTCGGTGTTTTGAGCACTCCCTGTGAGACCAGTATTAGTTTGCGATACACCACTGCAGGTTCAATGTATTCCTTGGACATACACATTGACGATGAAACACTGAAATTAGATCGGAATTAAATAAAAAAGGCTCAATGCCACCTTAAGTGCAAGAAGAGTGAGACTTCTTAGAGTCTGTGCTTTGATCCTTTCCTGTGAGACCAGTATTAGTTTCCGATACACCACTGCAGGTTCTATGTATTCCTTGGACCTTCACATTGACGATGAAACACAGAAATCGCATCGGAATTAAATACAAAAGGCACAATGCCTCCATAAGTACAAGAATAGAGACTCTTCTTACAGTCGGTGATTTGAGCACTCCCTGTGAGACCAGTATTAGTTTGCGATACACCACTGCAGGTTCAATGTATTCCTTGGACATACACATTGACGATGAAACACTGAAATTAGATGGGAAATAAATAAAAAAGGCTCAATGCCGCCTTAAGTGCAAGAAGAGCGAGACTTCTTAGTGTCTGTGCTTCGATCCTTTCCTGAGAGACCAGTATTAGGTTCCGATACACCACTGCAGGTTCAATGTATTCCTTGGACCTTCACATTGACGATGAAACACAGAAATCGCATCGGAATTAAATACAAAAGGCACAATGCCTCCATAAGTACAAGAATAGAGACTCTTCTTACAGTCGGTGTTTTGAGCACTCCCTGTGAGACCAATATTAGTTTGCGATACACCACTGCAGGTTCAATGTATTCCTTGGACATACACATTGACGATGAAAAACTGAAATTAGATCGGAATTAAATAAAAAAGGCTCAATGCCGCCTTAAGTGCAAGAAGAGTGAGACTTCTTAGAGTCTGTGATTTGGACCTTTCCTGTGAGACCAATATTAGTTTCCGATACATCAGTGCAGGTTCAATGTATTCCTGGGACCTTCACATTGACGATGAAACACAGAAATCGCATCGGAATTAAATACAAAAGGCACAATGCCTCCATAAGTACAAGAATAGAGACTCTTCTTACAGTCGGTGTTTTGAGCACTCCCTGTGAGACCAGTAATAGTTTGCGATACACCACTGCAGGTTCAATGTATTCCTTGGACATACACATTGACGATGAAACACTGAAATTAGATCGGAATTAAATAAAAAAGGCTCAATGCCGCCTTAGGTGCAAGAAGAGTGAGACTTCTTAGAGTCTGTGCTTTGGACCTTTCCTGTGAGACCAGTATTAGTTTCCGATACATCAGTGCAGGTTCTATGTTTTCCTTGGACCTTCACATTGACGATGAAACACTGAAATCGCATCTGAATTAAATACAAAAGGCACAATGCCTCCATATGTACAAGAATAGAGACTCTTCTTACAGTCGGTGTTTTGAGCACTCCCTGTGAGACCAGTATTAGTTTGCGATACACCACTGCAGGTTCAATGTATTCCTTGGACATACACATTGACGATGAAACACTGAAATTAGATCGGAATTAAATAAAAAAGGCTCAATGCCGCCTCAAGTGCAAGAAGAGTGAGACTTCTTAGAGTCTGTGCTTTGATTCTTTCCTGTGTGACCAGTATTAGTTTCCTATACACCACTGGAGGTTCTATGTATTCCTTGGACCTTCACATTGACGATGAAACACAGAAATAGCATCGGAATTAAATACAAAAGGCACAATGCCTCCATAAGTCCAAGAATAGAGATTCTTCTTACAGTCGGTGATTTGAGCACTCCCTGTGAGACCAGTATTAGTTTGCGATACACCACTGCAGGTTCAATGTATTCCTTGGACATACACATTGACGATGAAACACTGAAATTAGATCGGAATTAAATAAAAAAGGCTCAATGCCACCTTAAGTGCAAGAAGAGTGAGACTTCTTAGAGTCTGTGCTTTGATCCTTTCCTGTGAGACCAGTATTAGTTTCCGATACACCACTGCAGGTTCTATGTATTCCTTGGACCTTCACATTGACGATGAAACACAGAAATCGCATCGGAATTAAATACAAAAGGCACAATGCCTCCATAAGTACAAGAATAGAGACTCTTCCTACAGTCGGTGATTTGAGCACTCCCTGTAAGACCAGTATTAGTTTGCGATACACCACTGCAGGTTCAATGTATTCCTTGGACATACACATTGACGATGAAACACTGAAATTAGATGGGAAATAAATAAAAAAGGCTCAATGCCGCCTTAAGTGCAAGAAGAGTGAGACTTCTTAGTGCTTTGATCCTTTCCTGAGAGACCAGTATTAGGTTCCGATACACCACTGCAGGTTCAATGTATTCCTTGGACCTTCACATTGACGATGAAACACAGAAATCGCATCGGAATTAAATACAAAAGGCACAATGCCTCCATAAGTACAAGAATAGAGACTCTTCTTACAGTCGGTGTTTTGAGCACTCCCTGTGAGACCAATATTAGTTTGCGATACACCACTGCAGGTTCAATGTATTCCTTGGACATACACATTGACGATGAAACACTGAAATTAGATCGGAATTAAATAAAAAAGGATCAATGCCGCCTTAAGTGCAAGAAGAGTGAGACTTCTTAGAGTCTGCGATTTGGACCTTTCCTGTGAGACCAGTATTAGTTTCCGATACATCATTGCAGGTTCAATGTATTCCTGGGACCTTCACATTGACGATGAAACACAGAAATCGCATCGGAATTAAATACAAAAGGCACAATGCCTCCATAAGTACAAGAATAGAGACTCTTCTTACAGTCGGTGTTTTGAGCACTCCCTGTGAGACCAGTATTAGTTTGCGATACACCACTGCAGGTTCAATGTATTCCTTGGACATACACATTGACGATGAAACACTGAAATTAGATCGGAATTAAATAAAAAAGGCTCAATGCCGCCTTAAGTGCAAGAAGAGTGAGACTTCTTAGAGTCCGTGCTTTGGACCTTTCCTGTGAGACCAGTATTAGTTTCCGATACACCACTGCAATTTCAATGTATTCCTTGTACCTTCACATTGACGATGAAACACAGAAATCGCATCGGAATTAAATACAAAAGGCACAATGCCTCCATAAGTACAAGAATAGAGACTCTTCTTACAGTCGGTGTTTTGAGCACTCCCTGTGAGACCAGTACTAGTTTGCGATACACCACTGCAGGTTCAATGTATTCCTTGGACATACACATTGACGATGAAACACTGAAATTAGATCGGAATTAAATAAAAAAGGCTCAATGCCGCCTTAAGTGCAAGAAGAGTGAGACTTCTTAGAGTCCGTGCTTTGGACCTTTCCTGTGAGACCAGTATTAGTTTCCGATACATCAGTGCAGGTACAATGTATTCCTGGGACCTTCACATTGACGATGAAACACAGAAATCGCATCGGAATTAAATACAAAAGGCACAATGCCTCCATAAGTACAAGAATAGAGACTCTTCTTACAGTCGGTGTTTTGAGCACTCCCTGTGAGACCAGTACCAGTTTGCGATACACCACTGCAGGTTCAATGTATTCCTTGGACATACACATTGACGATGAAACACTGAAATTAGATCGGAATTAAATAAAAAAGGCTCAATGCCGCCTTAAGTGCAAGAAGAGTGAGACTTCTTAGAGTCCGTGCTTTGGACCTTTCCTGTGAGACCAGTATTAGTTTCCGATACATCATTGCAGGTACAATGTATTCCTGGGACCTTCACATTGACGATGAAACACAGAAATCGCATCGGAATTAAATACAAAAGGCACAATGCCTCCATAAGTACAAGAATTGAGACTCTTCTTACAGTCGGTGTTTTGAGCACTCCCTGTGAGACCAGTACTAGTTTGCGATACACCACTGCAGGTTCAATGTATTCCTTGGACATACACATTGACGATGAAACACTGAAATTAGATCGGAATTAAATAAAAAAGGCTCAATGCCGCCTTAAGTGCAAGAAGAGTGAGACTTCTTAGAGTCCGTGCTTTGGACCTTTCCTGTGAGACCAGTATTAGTTTCCGATACATCAGTGCAGGTACAATGTATTCCTGGGACCTTCACATTGACGATGAAACACAGAAATCGCATCGGAATTAAATACAAAAGGCACAATGCCTCCATAAGTACAAGAATAGAGACTCTTCTTACAGTCGGTGTTTTGAGCACTCCCTGTGAGACCAGTACTAGTTTGCGATACACCACTGCAGGTTCAATGTATTCCTTGGACATACACATTGACGATGAAACACTGAAATTAGATCGGAATTAAATAAAAAAGGCTCAATGCCGCCTTAAGTGCAAGAAGAGTGAGACTTCTTAGAGTCCGTGCTTTGGACCTTTCCTGTGAGACCAGTATTAGTTTCCGATACATCATTGCAGGTACAATGTATTCCTGGGACCTTCACATTGACGATGAAACACAGAAATCGCATCGGAATTAAATACAAAAGGCACAATGCCTCCATAAGTACAAGAATAGAGACTCTTCTTACAGTCGGTGTTTTGAGCACTCCCTGTGAGACCAATATTAGTTTGCGATACACCACTGCAGGTTCAATGTATTCCTTGGACATACACATTGACGATGAAACACTGAAATTAGATCGGAATTAAATAAAAAAGGATCAATGCCGCCTTAAGTGCAAGAAGAGTGAGACTTCTTAGAGTCTGTGATTTGGACCTTTCCTGTGAGACCAGTATTAGTTTCCGATACATCATTGCAGGTTCAATGTATTCCTGGGACCTTCACATTGACGATGAAACACAGAAATCGCATCGGAATTAAATACAAAAGGCACAATGCCTCCATAAGTACAAGAATAGAGACTCTTCTTACAGTCGGTGTTTTGAGCACTCCCTGTGAGACCAGTATTAGTTTGCGATACACCACTGCAGGTTCAATGTATTCCTTGGACATACACATTGACGATGAAACACTGAAATTAGATCGGAATTAAATAAAAAAGGCTCAATGCCGCCTTAAGTGCAAGAAGAGTGAGACTTCTTAGAGTCTGTGCTTTGGACCTTTCCTGTGAGACCAGTATTAGTTTCCGATACATCAGTGCAGGTACAATGTATTCCTGGGACCTTCACATTGACGATGAAACACAGAAATCGCATCGGAATTAAATACAAAAGGCACAATGCCTCCATAAGTACAAGAATAGAGACTCTTCTTACAGTCGGTGTTTTGAGCACTCCCTGTGAGACCAGTACTAGTTTGCGATACACCACTGCAGGTTCAATGTATTCCTTGGACATACACATTGACGATGAAACACTGAAATTAGATCGGAATTAAATAAAAAAGGCTCAATGCCGCCTTAAGTGCAAGAAGAGTGAGACTTCTTAGAGTCCGTGCTTTGGACCTTTCCTGTGAGACCAGTATTAGTTTCCGATACATCAGTGCAGGTACAATGTATTCCTGGGACCTTCACATTGACGATGAAACACAGAAATCGCATCGGAATTAAATACAAAAGGCACAATGCCTCCATAAGTACAAGAATAGAGACTCTTCTTACAGTCGGTGTTTTGAGCACTCCCTGTGAGACCAGTACTAGTTTGCGATACACCACTGCAGGTTCAATGTATTCCTTGGACATACACATTGACGATGAAACACTGAAATTAGATCGGAATTAAATAAAAAAGGCTCAATGCCGCCTTAAGTGCAAGAAGAGTGAGACTTCTTAGAGTCCGTGCTTTGGACCTTTCCTGTGAGACCAGTATTAGTTTCCGATACATCATTGCAGGTACAATGTATTCCTGGGACCATCACATTGACGATGAAACACAGAAATCGCATCGGAATTAAATACAAAAGGCACAATGCCTCCATAAGTACAAGAATAGAGACTCTTCTTACAGTCGGTGTTTTGAGCACTCCCTGTGAGACCAGTACTAGTTTGCGATACACCACTGCAGGTTCAATGTATTCCTTGGACATACACATTGACGATGAAACACTGAAATTAGATCGGAATTAAATAAAAAAGGCTCAATGCCGCCTTAAGTGCAAGAAGAGTGAGACTTCTTAGAGTCCGTGCTTTGGACCTTTCCTGTGAGACCAGTATTAGTTTCCGATACATCAGTGCAGGTACAATGTATTCCTGGGACCTTCACATTGACGATGAAACACAGAAATCGCATCGGAATTAAATACAAAAGGCACAATGCCTCCATAAGTACAAGAATAGAGACTCTTCTTACAGTCGGTGTTTTGAGCACTCCCTGTGAGACCAGTACTAGTTTGCGATACACCACTGCAGGTTCAATGTATTCCTTGGACATACACATTGACGATGAAACACTGAAATTAGATCGGAATTAAATAAAAAAGGCTCAATGCCGCCTTAAGTGCAAGAAGAGTGAGACTTCTTAGAGTCCGTGCTTTGGACCTTTCCTGTGAGACCAGTATTAGTTTCCGATACATCATTGCAGGTACAATGTATTCCTGGGACCTTCACATTGACGATGAAACACAGAAATCGCATCGGAATTAAATACAAAAGGCACAATGCCTCCATAAGTACAAGAATAGAGACTCTTCTTACAGTCGGTGTTTTGAGCACTCCCTGTGAGACCAGTACCAGTTTGCGATACACCACTGCAGGTTCAATGTATTCCTTGGACATACACATTGACGATGAAACACTGAAATTAGATCGGAATTAAATAAAAAAGGCTCAATGCCGCCTTAAGTGCAAGAAGAGTGAGACTTCTTAGAGTCCGTGCTTTGGACCTTTCCTGTGAGACCAGTATTAGTTTCCGATACATCATTGCAGGTACAATGTATTCCTGGGACCTTCACATTGACGATGAAACACAGAAATCGCATCGGAATTAAATACAAAAGGCACAATGCCTCCATAAGTACAAGAATAGAGACTCTTCTTACAGTCGGTGTTTTGAGCACTCCCTGTGAGACCAGTACTAGTTTGCGATACACCACTGCAGGTTCAATGTATTCCTTGGACATACACATTGACGATGAAACACTGAAATTAGATCGGAATTATATAAAAAAGGCTCAATGCCGCCTTAAGTGCAAGAAGAGTGAGACTTCTTAGAGTCCGTGCTTTGGACCTTTCCTGTGAGACCAGTATTAGTTTCCGATACATCAGTGCAGGTACAATGTATTCCTGGGACCTTCACATTGACGATGAAACACAGAAATCGCATCGGAATTAAATACAAAAGGCACAATGCCTCCATAAGTACAAGAATAGAGACTCTTCTTACAGTCGGTGTTTTGAGCACTCCCTGTGAGACCAATATTAGTTTGCGATACACCACTGCAGGTTCAATGTATTCCTTGGACATACACATTGACGATGAAACACTGAAATTAGATCGGAATTAAATAAAAAAGGATCAATGCCGCCTTAAGTGCAAGAAGAGTGAGACTTCTTAGAGTCTGTGATTTGGACCTTTCCTGTGAGACCAGTATTAGTTTCCGATACATCATTGCAGGTTCAATGTATTCCTGGGACCTTCACATTGACGATGAAACACAGAAATCGCATCGGAATTAAATACAAAAGGCACAATGCCTCCATAAGTACAAGAATAGAGACTCTTCTTACAGTCGGTGTTTTGAGCACTCCCTGTGAGACCAGTATTAGTTTGCGATACACCACTGCAGGTTCAATGTATTCCTTGGACATACACATTGACGATGAAACACTGAAATTAGATCGGAATTAAATAAAAAAGGCTCAATGCCGCCTTAAGTGCAAGAAGAGTGAGACTTCTTAGAGTCCGTGCTTTGGACCTTTCCTGTGAGACCAGTATTAGTTTCCGATACATCAGTGCAGGTACAATGTATTCCTGGGACCTTCACATTGACGATGAAACACAGAAATCGCATCGGAATTAAATACAAAAGGCACAATGCCTCCATAAGTACAAGAATAGAGACTCTTCTTACAGTCGGTGTTTTGAGCACTCCCTGTGAGACCAGTACTAGTTTGCGATACACCACTGCAGGTTCAATGTATTCCTTGGACATACACATTGACGATGAAACACTGAAATTAGATCGAAATTAAATAAAAAAGGCTCAATGCCGCCTTAAGTGCAAGAAGAGTGAGACTTCTTAGAGTCCGTGCTTTGGACCTTTCCTGTGAGACCAGTATTAGTTTCCGATACATCAGTGCAGGTACAATGTATTCCTGGGACCTTCACATTGACGATGAAACACAGAAATCGCATCGGAATTAAATACAAAAGGCACAATGCCTCCATAAGTACAAGAATAGAGACTCTTCTTACAGTCGGTGTTTTGAGCACTCCCTGTGAGACCAGTACTAGTTTGCGATACACCACTGCAGGTTCAATGTATTCCTTGGACATACACATTGACGATGAAACACTGAAATTAGATCGGAATTAAATAAAAAAGCTCAATGCCGCCTTAAGTGCAAGAAGAGTGAGACTTCTTAGAGTCCGTGCTTTGGACCTTTCCTGTGAGACCAGTATTAGTTTCCGATACATCATTGCAGGTACAATGTATTCCTGGGACCTTCACATTGACGATGAAACACAGAAATCGCATCGGAATTAAATACAAAAGGCACAATGCCTCCATAAGTACAAGAATAGAGACTCTTCTTACAGTCGGTGTTTTGAGCACTCCCTGTGAGACCAGTACTAGTTTGCGATACACCACTGCAGGTTCAATGTATTCCTAGGACATACACATTGACGATGAAACACTGAAATTAGATCGGAATTAAATAAAAAAGGCTCAATGCCGCCTTAAGTGCAAGAAGAGTGAGACTTCTTAGAGTCCTTGCTTTGGACCTTTCCTGTGAGACCAGTATTAGTTTCCGATACATCAGTGCAGGTACAATGTATTCCTGGGACCTTCACATTGACGATGAAACACAGAAATCGCATCGGAATTAAATACAAAAGGCACAATGCCTCCATAAGTACAAGAATAGAGACTCTTCTTACAGTCGGTGTTTTGAGCACTCCCTGTGAGACCAGTACTAGTTTGCGATACACCACTGCAGGTTCAATGTATTCCTAGGACATACACATTGACGATGAAACACTGAAATTAGATCGGAATTAAATAAAAAAGGCTCAATGCCGCCTTAAGTGCAAGAAGAGTGAGACTTCTTAGGGTCTGTGCTTTGATCCTTTCCTGTGAGACCAGTATTAGTTTTCGATTCACCACTGCAATTTCAATGTATTCCTTGGACCTTCATATTGACGATGAAACAGAGAAATCGCATGGGAATTAAATACAAAAGGCACAATGCCGACTTAAGTGCAAGAAGAGTGAGACTTCTTATAGTCTGTGCTTTGATCCTTTCCTGTGAGACCAGTATTAGTTTCCGATACACCACTGCAATTTCAATGTATTCCTTGTACCTTCACATTGACGATGAAACACAGAAATCGCATCGGAATTAAATACAAAAGGCTTAATGCCTCCATAAGGACAAGAATAGAGACTCTTCTTACAGTCGCTGTTTTGAGCACTCCCTGTGAGACCAGTATTAGTTTGCGATACACCACTGCAGGTTCAATGTATTCCTTGGACATACACATTGACGATGAAACACAGAAATTAGATCGGAATTAAATAAAAAAGGCTCAATGCCGCCTTAAGTGCAAGAAGAGTGAGACTTCTTAGAGTCTGTGCTTTGATCCTTTCCTGTGAGACCAGTATTAGTTTCCGATACACCACTGCAGGTTCAATGTATTCCTTGGACCTTCACATTGACGATGAAACACAGAAATCGCATCAGAATTATATACAAAAGGCACAATGCCTCCATAAGTACAAGAATAGAGACTCTTCTTACAGTCGGTGTTTTGAGCACTCCCTGTGAGACCAGTATTAGTTTGCGATACACCACTGCAGGTTCAATGTATTCCTTGGACATACACATTGACGATGAAACACTGAAATTAGATCGGAATTAAATAAAAAAGTCTCAATGCCGCCTTAAGTGCAAGAAGAGTGAATTCTTAGAGTCTGTGCTTTGATCCTTTCCTGTGAGACCACTATTAGTTTCCGATACACCACTGCAGGTTCAATGTATTCCTTGGTCCTTCACATTGACGATGAAACACAGAAATAGCATCGGAATTAAATACAAATGGCACAATGCCTCCATAAGTACAAGAATAGAGACTCTTCTTACAGTGGGTGTTTTGAGCACTCCCTGTGAGACCAGTACTAGTTTGCGATACACCACTGCAGGTTCAATGTATTCCTTGGACATACACATTGACGATGAAACACTGAAATTAGATCGGAATTAAATAAAAAAGGCTCAATGCCGCCTTAAGTGCAAGAAAAGTGAGACTTCTTAGGGTCTGTGATTTGATCCTTTCCTGTGAGACCAGTATTAGTTTCCGATACACCACTGCAGGTTCAATATTTTCCTTGGACCTTCCCATTGGCGATGAAACACAGAAATCACATCGGAATTAAATACAAGAGGCACAATGCCGCCTTAAGTGCAAGAAGAGTGAGACTTCTTAGAGTCTGTGCATTGATCCTTTCCTGTGAGACCAGTATTAGTTTCCGATACACCACTGCAGGTTCTATGTATTCCTTGGACCTTCACATTGACGATGAACTACTGAAATCGCATCGGAATTAAATACAAAAGGCACAATGCCTCCATAAGTACAAGAATAGCGACTCTTCCTACAGTCGGTGTTTTGAGCACTCCCTGTGAGACCAGTATTAGTTTGCGATACACCACTGCAGGTTCAATGTATTCCTTGGACATACACATTGACGATGAAACACTGAAATTAGATCGGAATTAAATAAAAAAGTCTCAATGCCGCCTTAAGTGCAAGAAGAGTGAATTCTTAGAGTCTGTACTTTGATCCTTTCCTGTGAGACCAGTATTAGTTTCCGATACACCACTGCAGGTTCTATGTATTCCTTGGACCTTCACATTGTCGATGAAACACAGAAATAGCATCGGAATTAAATACAAATGGCACAATGCCTCCATAAGTACAAGAATAGAGACTCTTCTTACAGTCGGTGTTTTGAGCACTCCCTGTGAGACCAGTACTAGTTTGCGATACACCACTGTAGGTTCAATGTATTCCTTGGACATACACATTGACGATGAAACACTGAAATTAGATCGGAATTAAATAAAAAAGGCTCAATGCCGCCTTAAGTGCAAGAAAAGTGAGACTTCTTAGAGTCTGTGATTTGATCCTTTCCTGTGAGACCAGTATTAGTTTCCGATACACCACTGCAGGTTCAATATTTTCCTTGGACCTTCCCATTGGCCATGAAACACAGAAATCACATCGGAATTAAATACAAGAGGCACAATGCCGCCTTAAGTGCAAGAAGAGTGAGACTTCTTAGAGTCTGTGCATTGATCCTTTCCTGTGAGACCAGTATTAGTTTCCGATACACCACTGCAGGTTCTATGTATTCCTTGGACCTTCACATTGACGATGAAACACTGAAATCGCATCGGAATTAAATACAAAAGGCACAATGCCTCCATAAGTACAAGAATAGCGACTCTTCCTACAGTCGGTGTTTTGAGCACTCCCTGTGAGACCAGTATTAGTTTGCGATACACCACTGCAGGTTCAATGTATTCCTTGGACATACACATTGACGATGAAACACTGAAATTAGATCGGAATTAAATAAAAAAGGCTCAATGCCGCCTTAAGTGCAAGAAGACTGAGACTTCTTAGAGTCTGTGCTTTGATCCTTTCCTGTGAGACCAGTATTAGTTTCCGATACACCACTGCAGGTTCTATGTATTCCTTGGACCTTCACATTGACGATGAAACACAGAAATCGCATCGGAATTAAATACAAAAGGCACAATGCCTCCATAAGTCCAAGAATAGAGACTCTTCTTACAGTCGGTGATTTGAGCACTCCCTGTGAGACCAGTATTAGTTTACGATACACCACTGCCGGTTCAATGTATTCCTTGGACATACACATTGACGATGAAACACTGAAATTAGATCTGAATTAAATAAAAAAGGCTCAATGCCGCCTTAAGTGCAAGAAGGGTGAGACTTCTTAGAGTCTGTGCTTTGATCCATTCCTGTGAGACCAGTAGTAGTTTCCGATACACCACTGCAGGTTCAATGTATTCCTTGGACCTTCACATTGACGATGAAACACAGAAATCGTATCCGAATTAAATACAAAAGGCACAATGCCTCCATAAGTATAAAAATTGAGACTCTTCTCACAGTCGGTGTTTTGAGCACTCCCTGTGAGATCAGTATTAGTTTGCGATACACCACTGCAGGTTCAATGTATTCCTTGGACATACACATTGACGATGAAACACTGAAATTAGATCGGAATTAAGTAAAAAAGGCTCAATGCCGCCTTAAGTGCAACAAGAGTGAGACTTCTTAGAGTCTGTGCTTTGATCCTTTCCTGTGAGACCAGTATTAGTTTCCGATACACCACTGCATGTTCAATGTATTCCTTGGACAATCACATTGACGATGAAACACAGAAATCGCATCGGAATTAAATACAAAATGCACAATGCATCCATAAGTACAAGAATAGAGACTCTTCTTACAGTCGGTGTTTTGAGCACTCCCTGTGAGACCAGTATTAGTTTGCGGTACACCACTGCAGGTTCAATGTATTCCTTGGACATACACATTGACGATGAAACACTGAAATTAGATCGGAATTAAATAAAAAAGGCTCAATGCCACCTTAAGTGCAAGAAGAGTAAGACTTCTTAGAGTCTGTGCTTTGATCCTTTCCTGTGAGATCAGTATTAGTTTCCGATACACCACTGCAGGTTCTATGTATTCCTTGGACCTTCACATTGTCGATGAAACACAGAAATCGCATCGGAATTAAATACAAAAGGCACAAAGCCTCCATAAGTACAAGAATAGAGACTCTTCTTACAGTCGGTGATTTGAGCACTCCCTGTGAGACCAGTATTAGTTTGCGATACACCACTGCAGGTTCAATGTATTCCTTGGACATACACATTGACGATGAAACACTTAAATTAGATCGGAATTAAATAAAAAAGGCTCAATGCCACCTTAAGTGCAAGAAGAGTGAGACTTCTTAGAGTCTGTGCTTTGATCCTTTCCTGTGAGACCAGTATTAGTTTCCGATACACCACTGCAGGTTCTATGTATTCCTTGGACCTTCACATTGTCGATGAAACACAGAAATCGCATCGGAATTAAATACAAAAGGCACAATGCCTCCATAAGTACAAGAATAGAGACTCTTCTTACAGTCGGTGTTTTGAGCACTCCCTGTGAGACCAGTACTAGTTTGCGATACACCACTGCAGGTTCAATGTATTCCTTGGACATACACATTGACGATGAAACACTGAAATTAGATCGGAATTAAATAAAAAAGGCTCAATGCCGCCTTAAGTGTAAGAAGAGTGAGACTTCTTAGGGTCTGTGCTTTGATCCTTTCCTGTGAGACCAGTATTAGTTTCCGATACACCACTGCAATTTCAATGTATTCCTTGGACCTTTATATTGACGATGAAACACAGAAATCGCATGGGAATTAAATACAAATGGCACAATGCCGACTTAAGTGCAAGAAGAGTGAGACTTCTTATAGTCTGTGCTTTGATCTTTTCCTGTTAGACCAGTATTAGTTTTCGATACACCACTGCAATTTCAATGTATTCCTTGTACCTTCACATTGACGATGAAACACAGAAATCGCATCGGAATTAAATAAAAAAGGCTTAATGCCTTCATAAGTACAAGAATAGAGACTCTTCTTACAGTCGCTGTTTAGAGCACTCCCTGTGAGACCAGTATTAGTTTGCGATACACCACTGCAATTTCAATGTATCCTTGGAAATACACATTGACGATGAAACACTGAAATTAGATCGTAATTAAATAAAAATGGCTCAATGCCGCCGTAAGTGCAAGAAGAGTGAGTCTTCTTAGAGTCTGTGCTTTGATCCTTTCCTGTGAGTCCAGTATTAGTTTCAGATACACCACTGCAGGTTCAATGTTTCCTTGGACCTTCACATTGACGATGAAACACAGAAATCGCATCGGAATTAAATACAAAAGGCACAATGCCTCCATAAGTACAAGAATAGAGACTCTTCTTACAGTCCGTGTTTTGAGCACTCCCTGTGAGACCAGTATTAGTTTGCGATACACCACTGCAGGTTCAATGTATTCAATGGACATACACATTGACGATGAAACACTGAAATTATATCGGAATTAAATAAAAAAGTCTCAATGCCGCCTTAAGTGCAAGAAGAGTGACTTCTTAGAGTCTGTGCTTTGATCCTTTCCTGTGAGACCAGTATTAGTTTCCGATACACCACTGCAGGTTCAATGTATTCCTTGGTCCTTCACATTGACGATGAAACACAGAAATCGCATCGGAATTAAATACAAAAGGCACAATGCCTTCATAAGTACAAGAATAGAGACTCTTCTTACAGTCGGTGTTTTGAGCACTCCCTGTGAGACCAGTACTAGTTTGCGATACACCACTGCAGGTTCAATGTATTCCTTGGACATACACATTGACGATGAAACACTGAAATTAGATCGGAATTAAATAAAAAAGCCTCAATGCCGCCTTAAGTGTAAGAAAAGTGAGACTTCTTAGAGTCTGTGATTTGATCCTTTCCTGTGACACCAGTATTAGTTTCCGATACACCACTGCAGGTTCAATGTTTTCTTTGGACCTTCTCATTGGCGATGAAACACGAAAATCACATCGGAATTAAATACAAAAGGCACAATGCCGCCTTAAGTGCAAGAAGAGTGAGACTTCTTAGAGTCTGTGCATTGATCCTTTCCTGTGAGACCAGTACTAGTTTCCGATACACCACTGCAGGTTCTATGTATTCCTTGGACCTTCACATTGACGATGAAACACAGAAATCGCATCGGAATTAAATACAAAATGCACAATGCCTCCATAAGTACAAGAATAGAGACTCTTCTTACAGTCGGTGTTTTGAGCACTCCCTGTGAGACCAGTATTAGTTTCCGATACACCACTGCAGGTTCAATGTATTCCTTGGACATACACATTGACGATGAAACACTGAAATTGGATCGGAATTAAATAAAAAAGGCTCAATGCCACCTTAAGTGCAAGAAGAGTGAGACTTCTTAGAGTCTGTGCTTTGATCCTTTCCTGTGAGACCAGTATTAGTTTCCGATACACCACTGCAGGTTCTATGTATTCCTTGGACCTTCACATTGACGATGAAACACAGAAATCGCATCGGAATTAAATACAAAAGGCACAATGCCTCCATAAGTACAAGAATAGAGACTCTTCTTACAGTCGGTGTTTTGAGCACTCCCTGTGAGACCAGTATTAGTTTGCGATACACCACTGCAGGTTCAATGTATTCCTTGGACATACACATTGACGATGAAACACTGAAATTAGATGGGAAATAAATAAAAAAGGCTCAATGCCGCCTTAAGTGCAAGAAGAGCGAGACTTCTTAGTATCTGTGCTTTGATCCTTTCCTGAGAGACCAGTATTAGGTTCCGATACACCACTGCAGGTTCAATGTATCCCTTGGACCTTCACATTGACGATGAAACACAGAAATCGCATCGGAATTAAATACAAAAGGTACAATGCCTCCATAAGTACAAGAATAGAGACTCTTCTTACAGTCGGTGTTTTGAGCACTCCCTGTGAGACCAATATTAGTTTGCGATACACCACTGCAGGTTCAATGTATTCCTTGGACATACACATTGACGATGAAGCACTGAAATTAGATCGGAATTAAATAAAAAAGGCTCAATGCCGCCTTAAGTACAAGAAGAGTGAGACTTCTTAGAGTCTGTGATTTGGACCTTTCCTGTGAGACCAGTATTAGTTTCCGATACATCAGTGCAGGTTCAATGTATTCCTGGGACCTTCACATTGACGATGAAACACAGAAATCGCATCGGAATTAAATACAAAAGGCACAATGCCTCCATAAGTACAAGAATAGAGACTCTTCTTACTGTCGGTGTTTTGAGCACTCCCTGTGAGACCAGTAATAGTTTGCGATACACCACTGCAGGTTCAATGTATTCCTTGGACATACACATTGACGATGAAACACTGAAATTAGATCGGAATTAAATAAAAAAGGCTCAATGCCGCCTTAAGTGCAAGAAGAGTGAGACTTCTTAGAGTCTGTGCTTTGGACCTTTCCTGTGAGACCAGTATTAGTTTCCGATACATCAGTGCAGGTTCTATGTTTTCCTTGGACCTACACATTGACGATGAAACACTGAAATCGCATCGGAATTAAATACAAAAGGCACAATGCCTCCATAAGTACAAGAATAGAGACTCTTCTTACAGTCGGTGATTTGAGCACTCCCTGTGAGACCAGTATTAGTTTGCGATACACCACTGCAGGTTCAATGTATTCCTTGGACATACACATTGACGATGAAACACTGAAATTAGATCGGAATTAAATAAAAAAGGTTCAATGCCACCTTAAGTGCAAGAAGTGTGAGACTTCTTAGAGTCTGTGCTTTGATCCTTTCCTGTGAGACCAGTATTAGTTTCCGATACACCACTGCAGGTTCTATGTATTCCTTGGACCTTCACATTGACGATGAAACACAGAAATCGCATCGGAATTAAATACAAAAGGCACAATGCCTCCATAAGTACAAGAATAGAGACTCTTCTTACAGTCGGTGATTTGAGCACTCCCTGTGAGACCAGTATTAGTTTGCGATACACCACTGCAGGTTCAATGTATTCCTTGGACATACACATTGACGATGAAACACTGAAATTAGATGGGAAATAAATAAAAAAGGCTCAATGCCGCCTTAAGTGCAAGAAGAGTGAGACTTCTTAGTGTCTGTGCTTTGATCCTTTCCTGAGAGACCAGTATTAGGTTCCGATACACCACTGCAGGTTCAGTGTATTCCTTTGACCTTCACAATGACGATGAAACACAGAAATCGCATCGGAATTAAATACAAAAGGCACAATGCCTCCATAAGTACAAGAATAGAGACTCTTCTTACAGTCGGTATTTTGAGCACTCCCTGTGAGACCAATATTAGTTTGCGATACACCACTGCAGGTTCAATGTATTCCTTGGACATACACATTGACGATGAAACACTGAAATTAGATCGGAATTAAATAAAAAAGGCTCAATGCCGCCTTAAGTGCAAGAAGAGTGAGACTTCTTAGGGTCTGTGCTTTGATCCTTTCCTGTGAGACCAGTATTAGTTTCCGATTCACCACTGCAATTTCAATGTATTCCTTGGACCTTCATATTGACGATGAAACACAGAAATCGCATGGGAATTAAATACAAAAGGCACAATGCCGACTTAAGTGCAAGAAGAGTGAGACTTCTTATAGTCTGTGCTTTGATCCTTTCCTGTGAGACCAGTATTAGTTTCCGATACACCACTGCAATTTCAATGTATTCCTTGTACCTTCACATTGACGATGAAACACAGAAATCGCATCGGAATTAAATACAAAAGGCTTAATGCCTCCATAAGGACAAGAATAGAGACTCTTCTTACAGTCGCTGTTTTGAGCACTCCCTGTGAGACCAGTATTAGTTTGCGATACACCACTGCAGGTTCAATGTATTCCTTGGACATACACATTGACGATGAAACACAGAAATTAGATCGGAATTAAATAAAAAAGGCTCAATGCCGCCTTAAGTGCAGGAAGAGTGAGACTTCTTAGAGTCTGTGCTTTTATCCTTTCCTGTGAGACCAGTATTAGTTTCCGATACACCACTGAAGGTTCAATGTATTCCTTGGACCTTCACATTGACGATGAAACACAGAAATCGCATCAGAATTATATACAAAAGACACAATGCCTCCATAAGCACAAGAATAGAGACCCTTCTTACAGTCGGTGTTTTGAGCACTCCCTGTGAGACCAGTATTAGTTTGCGATACACCACTGCAGGTTCAATGTATTCCTTGGACATACACATTGACGATGAAACACTGAAATTAGATCGGAATTAAATAAAAAAGTCTCAATGCCGCCTTAAGTGCAAGAAGAGTGAATTCTTAGAGTCTGTGCTTTGATCCTTTCCTGTGAGTCCAGTATTAGTTTCCGATACACCACTGCAGGTTCAATGTATTCCTTGGTCCTTCACATTGACGATGAAACACAGAAATCGCATCGGAATTAAATACAAATGGCACAATGCCTCCATAAGTACAAGAATAGAGACTCTTCTTATAGTGGGTGTTTTGAGCACTCCCTGTGAGACCAGTACTAGTTTGCGATACACCACTGCAGGTTCAATGTATTCCTTGGACATACACATTGACGATGAAACACTGAAATTAGAACGGAATTAAATAAAAAAGGCTCAATGCCGCCTTAAGTGCAAGAAAAGTGAGACTTCTTAGAGTCTGTGATTTGATCCTTTCCTGTGAGACCAGTATTAGTTTCCGATACACCACTGCAGGTTCAATATTTTCCTTGGACCTTCCCATTGGCGATGAAACACAGAAATCACATCGGAATTAAATACAAAAGGCACAATGCCTCCATAAGTACAAGAATAGAGACTCTTCTTACAGTCGGTGTTTTGAGCACTCCCTGTGAGACCAGTATTAGTTTGCGATACACCACTGCAGGTTCAATGCATTCCTTGGACATACACATTGACGATGAAACACTGAAATTAGATGGGAATTAAATAAAAAAGGCTCAATGCCGCCTTAACTGCAAGAAGAGTGAGACTTCTTAGAGTCTGTGCTTTGATCCTTTCCTGAGAGACCAGTATTAGTTTCCGATACACCACTGCAGGTTCAATGTATTAATTGGACCTTCACATTGACGATGAAACACAGAAATCGCATCGGAATTAAATACAAAAGGCACAATGCCTCCATAAGTACAAGAATAGAGACTCTTCTTACAGTCGGTGTTTTGAGCACTCCCTGTGAGACCAATATTAGTTTGCGATACACCACTGCAGGTTTAATGTATTCCTTGGACATACACATTGACGATGAAACACTGAAATTAGATCGGAATTAAATAAAAAAGGCTCAATGCCGCCTTAAGTGCAAGAAGAGTGAGACTTCTTAGAGTCTGTGATTTGGACGTTTCCTGTTAGACCAGTATTAGTTTCCGATACATCAGTGCAGGCTCAATGTATTCCTGGGACCTTCACATTGACGATGAAACACAGAAATCGCATCGGAATTAAATACAAAAGGCACAATGCCTCCATATGTCCAAGAATAGAGACTCTTCTTACGGTCGGTGATTTGAGCACTCCCTGTGAGACCAGTATTAGTTTACGATACACCACTGCCGGTTCAATGTATTCCTTGGACATACACATTGACGATGAAACACTGAAATTAGATCTGAATTAAATAAAAAAGGCTCAATGCCGCCTTAAGTGCAAGAAGGGTGAGACTTCTTAGAGTCTGTGCTTTGATCCTTTCCTGTGAGACCTGTAGTAGTTTCCGATACACCACTGCAGGTTCAATGTATTCCTTTTACCTTCACATTGACGATGAAACACAGAAATCGCATCGGAATTAAATACAAAAGACACAATGCCTCCATAAGTATAAAAATTGAGACTCTTCTCACAGTCGGTGTTTTGAGCACTCCCTGTGAGACCAGTATTAGTTTGCGATACACCACTGCAGGTTCAATGTATTCCTTGGACATACACATTGACGATGAAACACTGAAATTAGATCGGAATTAAGTAAAAAAGGCTCAATGCCGCCTTAAGTGCAACAAGAGTGAGACTTCTTAGAGTCTGTGCTTTGATCCTTTCCTGTGAGACCAGTATTAGTTTCCGATACACCACTGCATGTTCAATGTATTCCTTGGACCTTCACATTGACGATGAAACACAGAAATCGCATCGGAATTAAATACAAAATGCACAATGCATCCATAAGTACAAGAATAGAGACTCTTCTTACAGTCGGTGATTTGAGCACTCCCTGTGAGACCAGTATTAGTTTGCGATACACCACTGCAGGTTCAATGTATTCCTTGGACATACACATTGACGATGAAACACTGAAATTAGATGAGAATTAAATAAAAAAGGCTCAATGCCGCCTCAAGTGCAAGAAGAGTGAGACTTCTTAGAGTCTGTGCTTTGATCCTTTCCTGAGAGACCAGTATTAGTTTCCGATACACCACTGCAGGTTCAATGTATTCCTTGGACCTTCATATTGACGTTGAAACACAGAAATCGCATCGGAATTAAATACAAAAGGCACAATGCCTCCATAAGTACAAGAATAGAGACTCTTCTTACAGTCGATGTTTTGAGCACTCCCTGTGAGACCAATATTAGTTTGCGATACACCACTGCAGGTTTAATGTATTCCTTGGACATACACATTGACGATGAAACACTGAAATTAGATCGGAATTAAATAAAAAAGGCTCAATACCGCCTTAAGTGCAAGAAGAGTGAGACTTCTTAGAGTCTGTGATTTGGACCTTTCCTGTGAGACCAGTATTAGTTTCCGATACATCAGTGCAGGCTCAATGTATTCCTGGGACCTTCACATTGACGATGAGACACAGAAATTGCATCGGAATTAAATACAAAAGGCACAATGCCACCATAAGTACAAGAATAGAGACTCTTCTTACAGTCGGTGTTTTGAGCACTCCCTGTGAGACCAGTATTAGTTTGCGATACACCACTGCAGGTTCAATGTATTCCTTGGACATACACATTGACGATGAAACACTGAAATTAGATCGGAATTAAATAAAAAAGGCTCAATGCCGCCTTAAGTGCAAGAAGACTGAGACTTCTTAGAGTCTGCGCTTTGGACCTTTCCTGTGAGACCAGTATTAGTTTCCGATACATCAGTGCAGGTTCAATGTATTCCTGGGACCTTCACATTGACGATGAAACACAGAAATCGCATCGGAATTAAATACAAAAGGCACAATGCCTCCATAAGTACAAGAATAGAGACTCTTCTTACAGTCGGTGTTTTGAGCACTCCCTGTGAGACCAGTACTAGTTTGGGATACACCACTGCCGGTTCAATGTATTCCTTGGACATACACATTGACGATGAAACACTGAAATTAGATCGGAATTAAATAAAACAGGCTCAATGCCGCCTTAAGTGCAAGAAGAGTGAGACTTCTTAGGGTCTGTGCTTTGATGCTTTCCTGTGAGACCAGTATTAGTTTCCGATACACCACTGCAGGTTCAATGTATTCCTTGGACCTTCTCATTGACGATGAAACACAGAAATCGCATCGGAATTAAATACAAAAGGCACAATGCCTCCATAAGTACAAGAATAGAGACTCTTCTTACAGTCGGTGTTTTGAGCACTCCCTGTGAGACCAGTATTAGTTTGCGATACACCACTGCAGGTTCAATGTATTACTTGGACATACACATTGACGATGAAACACTGAAATTAAATCGGAATTAAATAAAAAAGGCTCAATGCCGCCTTAAGTGCAAGAATAGTGAGACTTCTTAGAGTCTGTGCTTTGATCCTTTCCTGTGAGACCAGTATTAGTTTCCGATACACCACTGCAGGTTCTATGTATTCCTTGGACCTTCACATTGACGATGAAACACAGAAATCGCATCGGAATTAAATACAAAAGGCACAATGCCTCCATAAGTACAAGAATAGAGACTCTTCTTACAGTCGGTGTTTTGAGCACTCCCTGTGAGACCAGTATTACTTTACGATACACCACTGCAGGTTCAATGTGTTCCTTGGACATACACATTGACGACGAAACACTGAAATTAGATCGGAATTAAATAAAAAAGGCTCAATGCCGCGTTAAGTGCAAGAGGGGTGAGACTTCTTATAGTCTGTGCTTTGATCCTTTCCTGTGAGGCCAGTATTAGTTTCCGATACACCACTGCAATTTCAATGTATTCCTTGGACCTTCATATTGACGATGAAACACAGAAATCGCATCGGAATTAAATACAAAAGGCACAATGCCGACTTAAGTGCAAGAAGAGTGAGACTTCTTATAGTCTGTGCTTTGATCCTATCCTGTGAGACCAGTATTAGTTTCCGATACACCACTGCAATTTCAATGTATTCCTTGTACCTTCACATTGACGATGAAACACAGAAATCGCATCGGAATTAAATACAAAAGGCTTAATGCCTCCATAAGTACAAGAATAGAGACTCATCTTACACTCACTGTTTTCAGCACTCCCTGTGAGACCAGTATTAGTTTGCGATACACCACTGCAGGTTCAATGTATTCCTTGGACATACACATTGACGATGAAACACTGAAATTAGATCGGAATTAAATAAAAAAGGCTCAATGCCGCCTTAAGTGCAAGAAGACTGAGACTTCTTAGAGTCTGTGCTTTGGACCTTTCCTGTGAGACCAGTATTAGTTTCCGATACATCAGTGCAGGTTCAATGTATTCCTGGGACCTTCACATTGACGATGAAACACAGAAATCGCATCGGAATTAAATACAAAAGGCACAATGCCTCCATAAGTACAAGAATAGAGACTCTTCTTACAGTCGGTGTTTTGAGCACTCCCTGTGAGACCAGTACTAGTTTGGGATACACCACTGCAGGTTCAATGTATTCCTTGGACATACACATTGACGATGAAACACTGAAATTAGATCGGAATTAAATAAAACAGGCTCAATGCCGCCTTAAGTGCAAGAAGAGTGAGACTTCTTAGGGTCTGTGCTTTGATGCTTTCCTGTGAGACCAGTATTAGTTTCCGATACACCACTGCAGGTTCAATGTATTCCTTGGACCTTCTCATTGACGATGAAACACAGAAATCGCATCGGAATTAAATACAAAAGGCACAATGCCTCCATAAGTACAAGAATAGAGACTCTTCTTACAGTCGGTGTTTTGAGCACTCCCTGTGAGACCAGTATTAGTTTGCGATACACCACTGCAGGTTCAATGTATTACTTGGACATACACATTGACGATGAAACACTGAAATTAAATCGGAATTAAATAAAAAAGGCTCAATGCCGCCTTAAGTGCAAGAATAGTGAGACTTCTTAGAGTCTGTGCTTTGATCCTTTCCTGTGAGACCAGTATTAGTTTCCGATACACCACTGCAGGTTCTATGTATTACTTGGACCTTCACATTGACGATGAAACACAGAAATCGCATCGGAATTAAATACAAAAGGCACAATGCCTCCATAAGTACAAGAATAGAGACTCTTCTTACAGTCGGTGTTTTGAGCACTCCCTGTGAGACCAGTATTACTTTACGATACACCACTGCAGGTTCAATGTGTTCCTTGGACATACACATTGACGACGAAACACTGAAATTAGATCGGAATTAAATAAAAAAGGCTCAATGCCGCGTTAAGTGCAAGAGGGGTGAGACTTCTTATAGTCTGTGCTTTGATCCTTTCCTGTGAGGCCAGTATTAGTTTCCGATACACCACTGCAATTTCAATGTATTCCTTGGACCTTCATATTGACGATGAAACACAGAAATCGCATCGGAATTAAATACAAAAGGCACAATGCCGACTTAAGTGCAAGAAGAGTGAGACTTCTTATAGTCTGTGCTTTGATCCTATCCTGTGAGACCAGTATTAGTTTCCGATACACCACTGCAATTTCAATGTATTCCTTGTACCTTCACATTGACGATGAAACACAGAAATCGCATCGGAATTAAATACAAAAGGCTTAATGCCTCCATAAGTACAAGAATAGAGACTCATCTTACACTCACTGTTTTCAGCACTCCCTGTGAGACCAGTATTAGTTTGCGATACACCACTGCAGGTTCAATGTATTCCTTGGACATACACATTGACGATGAAACACTGAAATTAGATCGGAATTAAATAAAAAAGGCTCAATGCCGCCTTAAGTGCAAGAAGACTGAGACTTCTTAGAGTCTGTGCTTTGGACCTTTCCTGTGAGACCAGTATTAGTTTCCGATACATCAGTGCAGGTTCAATGTATTCCTGGGACCTTCACATTGACGATGAAAAACAGAAATCGCATCGGAATTAAATACAAAAGGCACAATGCCTCCATAAGTACAAGAATAGAGACTCTTCTTACAGTCGGTGTTTTGAGCACTCCCTGTGAGACCAGTACTAGTTTGGGATACACCACTGCAGGTTCAATGTATTCCTTGGACATACACATTGACGATGAAACACTGAAATTAGATCGGAATTAAATAAAACAGGCTCAATGCCGCCTTAAGTGCAAGAAGAGTGAGACTTCTTAGGGTCTGTGCTTTGATGCTTTCCTGTGAGACCAGTATTAGTTTCCGATACACCACTTCAGGTTCAATGTATTCCTTGGACCTTCTCATTGACGAAGAAACACAGAAATCGCATCGGAATTAAATACAAAAGGCACAATGCCGCCTTAAGTGCAAGAAGAGTGAGTCTTCCTAGAGTCGGTGCATTGATCCTTTCCTGTGAGGCCAGTATTAGTTTCCGATACACCACTGCAGGTTCTATGTATTCCTTGGACCTTCACATTGACGATGAAACACAGAAATCGCATCGGAATTAAATACAAAAGGCACAATGCCTCCATAAGTACAAGAATAGAGACTCTTCTTACAGTCGGTGTTTTGAGCACTCCCTGTGAGACCAGTATTAGTTTGCGATACACCACTGCAGGTTCAATGTATTACTTGGACATACACATTGACGATGAAACACTGAAATTAAATCGGAATTAAATAAAAAAGGCTCAATGCCGCCTTAAGTGCAAGAATAGTGAGACTTCTTAGAGTCTGTGCTTTGATCCTTTCCTGTGAGACCAGTATTATTTTCCGATACACCACTGCAGGTTCTATGTATTCCTTGGACCTTCACATTGACGATGAAACACAGAAATCGCATCGGAATTAAATACAAAAGGCACAATGCCTCCATAAGTACAAGAATAGAGACTCTTCTTACAGTCGGTGTTTTGAGCACTCCCTGTGAGACCAGTATTACTTTACGATACACCACTGCAGGTTCAATGTTTTCCTTGGACATACACATTGACGACGAAACACTGAAATTAGATCGGAATTAAACAAAAAAGGCTCAATGCCGCGTTAAGTGCAAGATGGGTGAGACTTCTTATAGTCTGTGCTTTGATCCTTTCCTGTGAGGCCAGTATTAGTTTCCGATACACCACTGCAATTTCAATGTATTCCTTGTACCTTCACATTGACGATGAAACAGAGAAATCGCATCGGAATTAAATACAAAAGGCTTAATGCCTCCATAAGTACAAGAATAGAGACTCTTCTTACAGTCTGTGTTTTGAGCACTCCCTGTGAGACCAGTATTAGTTTGCGATACTCCACTGCAGGTTCAATGTATTCCTTGGACATACACATTGACGATGAAACACTGAATTTAGATCGGAATTAAACAAAAAAGGCTCAATGCCGCCTTAAGTGCAAGAAGAGTGAGACTTCTTAGAGTCTGTGCTTTGATCCTTTCCTGTGAGACCAGTATTAGTTTCCGATACACCACTGCAGGTTCAATGTATTCCTTGGACCTTCACATTGACGATGAAACACAGAAATCGCATCGGAATTAAATACAAAAGGCACAATGCCGACTTAAGTGCAAGAAGAGTGAGACTTCTTATAGTCTGTGCTTTGATCCTTTCCTGTGAGACCAGTATTAGTTTCCGATACACCACTGCAATTTCAATGTATTCCTTGTACCTTCACATTGACGATGAAACACAGAAATCGCATCGGAATTAAATACAAAAGGCTTAATGCCTCCATAAGTACAAGAATAGAGACTCATCTTACACTCACTGTTTTCAGCACTCCCTGTGAGACCAGTATTAGTTTGCGATACACCACTGCAGGTTCAATGTATTCCTTGGACATACACATTGACGATGAAACACTGAAATTAGATCGGAATTAAAAAAAAAAGGGCTCAATGCCGCCTTAAGTGCAAGATGAGTGAGACCTCTTATAGTCTGTGCTTTGATCCTTTCCTGTGAGGCTAGTATTGGTTTCCGATACACCACTGCAGGTTCAATGTATTCCTTGGACCTTCACATTGACGATGAAACAAAGAAATCGCATCGGAATTAAATACAAAAGGCACAATGCCTCCATAAGTACAAGAATAGAGACTCTTCTTACAGTCGGTGTTTGAGCACTCCCTGTGAGACCAGTATTAGTTTGCGATACACCACTGCAGGTTCAATGTATTCCTTGGACATACACATTGACGATGAAACACTGAAATTAGATCGGTATTAAATAAAAAATGCTCAATGCCGCCTTAAGTGCAAGAATAGTGAGACTTCTTAGAGTCTGTGCTTTGATCCTTTCCTGTGAGACCAGTATTAGTTTCCGATACACCACTGCAGGTTCTATGTATTCCTTGGACCTTCACATTGACGATGAAACACAGAAATCGCATCGGAATTAAATACAAAAGGCACAATGCCTCCATAAGTACAAGAATAGCGACTCTTCTTACAGTCGGTGTTTTGAGCACGCCCTGTGAGACCAGTATTAGTTTACGATACACCACTGCAGGTTCAATGTATTCCTTGGACATACACATTAACGATGAAGCACTGAAATTAGATCGGAATTAAATAGAAAAGGCTCAATGCCGCCTTAAGTGCAAGAAGGGTGAGACTTCATATAGTCTGTGCTTTGATCTTTTCCTGTGAGACCAGTATTAGTTTCCGATACACCACTGCAATTTCTATGTATTCCTTGGACCTTCATATTGACGATGAAACACAGAAATCGCTTGGGAATTAAATACAAAAGGCACAATGCCGACTTAAGTGCAAGAAGAGTGAGACTTCTTAGAGTCTGTGCTTTGATCCTTTCCTGTGAGACCAGTATTAGTTTCCGATACACCACTGCAGGTTCAATGTATTCCTTGGACCTTCACATTGACGATGAAACACAGAAATCGCATCGGAATTAAATACAAAAGGCACAATGCCTCCATAAGTACAAGAATAGAGACTCTTCTTACAGTCGGTGTTTTGAGCACTCCCTGTGAGACCAGTATTAGTTTACGATACACCACTGCAGGTTCAATGTATTCCTTGGACATACACATTGACGATGAAACACAGAAATTAGATCGGAATTAAATAAAAAAGGCTCAATGCCGCCTTAAGTGCAAGAAGACTGAGACTTCTTAGAGTCTGTGCTTTGGACCTTTCCTGTGAGACCAGTATTAGTTTCCGATACATCAGTGCAGGTTCAATGTATTCCTGGGACCTTCACATTGACGATGAAACACAGAAATCGCATCGGAATTAAATACAAAAGGCACAATGCCTCCATAAGTACAAGAATAGAGACTCTTCTTACAGTCGGTGTTTTGAGCACTCCCTGTGAGACCAGTACTAGTTTGGGATACACCACTGCAGGTTCAATGTATTCCTTGGACATACACATTGACGAAGAAACACTGAAATTAGATCGGAATTAAATAAAACAGGCTCAATGCCGCCTTAAGTGCAAGAAGAGTGAGACTTCTTAGGGTCTGTGCTTTGATGCTTTCCTGTGAGACCAGTATTAGTTTCCGATACACCACTGCAGGTTCAATGTATTCCTTGGACCTTCTCATTGACGAAGAAACACAGAAATCGCATCGGAATTAAATACAAAAGGCACAATGCCGCCTTAAGTGCAAGAAGAGTGAGTCTTCCTAGAGTCGGTGCATTGAGCCTTTCCTGTGAGGCCAGTGTTAGTTTCCGATACCCCACTGCAGGTTCTATGTATTCCTTGGACCTTCACATTGACGATGAAACACAGAAATCGCATCGGAATTAAATACAAAAGGCACAATGCCTCCATAAGTACAAGATTAGAGACTCTTCTTACAGTCGGTGTTTTGAGCACTCCCTGTGAGACCAGTATTAGTTTGCGATACACCACTGCAGGTTCAATGTATTACTTGGACATACACATTGACGATGAAACACTGAAATTAGATCGGAATTAAATAAAAAAGGCTCAATGCCGCCTTAAGTGCAAGAATAGTGAGACTTCTTAGAGTCTGTGCTTTGATCCTTTCCTGTGAGACCAGTATTAGTTTCCGATACACCACTGCAGGTTCTATGTATTCCTTGGACCTTCACATTGACGATGAAACACAGAAATCGCATCGGAATTAAATACAAAAGGCACAATGCCTCCATAAGTACAAGAATAGAGACTCTTCTTACAGTCGGTGTTTTGAGCACTCCCTGTGAGACCAGTATTACTTTACGATACACCACTGCAGGTTCAATGTTTTCCTTGGACATACACATTGACGACGAAACACTGAAATTAGATCGGAATTAAATAAAAAAGGCTCAATGCCGCGTTAAGTGCAAGAGGGGTGAGACTTCTTATAGTCTGTGCTTTGATCCTTTCCTGTGAGGCTAGTATTAGTTTCCGATACACCACTGCAATTTCAATGTATTCCTTGGACCTTCATATTGACGATGAAACACAGAAATCGCATCGGAATTAAATACAAAAGGCACAATGCCGACTTAAGTGCAAGAAGAGTGAGACTTCTTATAGTCTGTGCTTTGATCCTTTCCTGTGAGACCAGTAAAAGTTTCCGATACACCACTGCAATTTCAATGTATTCCTTGTACCTTCACATTGACGATGAAACACAGAAATCGCATCGGAATTAAATACAAAAGGCTTAATGCCTCCATAAGTACAAGAATAGAGACTCATCTTACACTCACTGTTTTCAGCACTCCCTGTGAGACCAGTATTAGTTTGCGATACACCACTGCAGGTTCTATGTATTCCTTGGACATACACATTGACGATGAAACACTGAAATTAGATCGGAATTAAATAAAAACGGCTCAATGCCGCCCTAAGTGCAAGAAGAGTGAGACTTCTTAGAGTCTGTGCTTTGATCCTTTCCTGTGAAACCAGTATTAGTTTCCGATACACCACTGCATGTTCAATGTATTCCTTGGACCTTCACATTGACGATGAAACACAGATATCGCATCGGAATTAAATACAAAAGGCACTATGCCTCCATAAGGACAAGAATAGAGACTCATCTTACACTCGCTGTTTTCAGCACTCCCTGTGAGACCAGTATTAATTTTCGATACACCACTGCAGGTTCAATGTATTCCTTGGACATACACATTGACGATGAAACACTGAAATTAGATCGGAATTAAATAAAAAAGGCTCAATGCCGCCTTAAGTGCAAGAAGAGTGAGACTTCTTAGAGTCTGTGCTTTGATCCTTTCCTGTGAAACCAGTATTAGTTTCCGATACACCACTGCAGGTTCAATGTATTCCTTGGACCTTCACATTGACGATGAAACACTGAAATCGCATCGGAATTAAATACAAAAGGCACAATGCCTCCATAATTACAAGAATAGAGACTCTTCTAACAGTCGGTGTTTTGAGCACTCCCTGTGAGACCAGTACTAGTTTGCGATACACCACTGCAGGTTCAATGTATTCCTTGGACATACACATTGACGATGAAACACTGAAATCAGAACGGAATTAAATAAAAATGGCTCAATGCCGCCTTAAGTGCAAGAAGAGTGAGACTTCTTAGAGTCTGTGCTTTGATCCTTTCCTGTGAGACCAGTATTAGTTTCCGATACACCACTGCAGGTTCAATGTATTCCTTGGACCTTCTCATTGACGATGAAACACAGAAATCGCATCGGAATTAAATACAAAAGGCACAATGCCGCCTTAAGTGCAAGAAGAGTGAGACGTCTTAGAGTCGGTGCATTGATCCTTTACTGTGAGGCCAGTATTAGTTTCCGATACACCACTGCAGGTTCTATGTATTCCTTGGACCTTCACATTGACGATGAAACAAAGAAATCGCATCGGAATTAAATACAAAAGGCACAATGCCTCCATAAGTACAAGAATAGAGACTCTTCTTACAGTCGGTGTTTGAGCACTCCCTGTGAGACCAGTATTAGTTTGCGATACACCACTGCAGGTTCAATGTATTCCTTGGACATACACATTGACGATGAAACACTGAAATTAGATCGGAATTAATTAAAAAAGGCTCAATGCCGCCTTAAGTGCAAGAATAGTGAGACTTCTTAGAGTCTGTGCTTTGATCCTTTCCTGTGAGACCAGTATTAGTTTCCGATACACCACTGCAGGTTCTATGTATTCCTTGGACCTTCACATTGACGATGAAACACAGAAATCGCATCGGAATTAAACACAAAAGGCACAATGCCTCCATAAGTACAAGAATAGAGACTCTTCTTACAGTCGGTGTTTTGAGCACTCCCTGTGAGACCAGTATTAGTTTACGATACACCACTGCAGGTTCAATGTATTCCTTGGACATACACATTGACGATGAAACACTGAAATTAGATCGGAATTAAATAAAAAAGGCACAATGCCGCCTTAAGTGCAAGAAGGGTGAGACTTCTTATAGTCTGTGCTTTGATCCTTTCCTGTGAGACCAGTATTAGTTTCCGATACATCAGTGCAGGTTCAATGTATTCCTGGGACCTTCACATTGACGATGAAACACAGAAATCGCATCGGAATTAAATACAAAAGGCACAATGCCTCCATAAGTACAAGAATAGAGACTCTTCTTACAGTCGGTGTTTTGAGCACTCCCTGTGAGACCAGTACTAGTTTGGGATACACCACTGCAGGTTCAATGTATTCCTTGGACATACACATTGACGAAGAAACACTGAAATTAGATCGGAATTAAATAAAACAGGCTCAATGCCGCCTTAAGTGCAAGAAGAGTGAGACTTCTTAGGGTCTGTGCTTTGATGCTTTCCTGTGAGACCAGTATTAGTTTCCGATACACCACTGCAGGTTCAATGTATTCCTTGGACCTTCTCATTGACGAAGAAACACAGAAATCGCATCGGAATTAAATACAAAAGGCACAATGCCGCCTTAAGTGCAAGAAGAGTGAGTCTTCCTAGAGTCGGTGCATTGAGCCTTTCCTGTGAGGCCAGTGTTAGTTTCCGATACCCCACTGCAGGTTCTATGTATTCCTTGGACCTTCACATTGACGATGAAACACAGAAATCGCATCGGAATTAAATACAAAAGGCACAATGCCTCCATAAGTACAAGATTAGAGACTCTTCTTACAGTCGGTGTTTTGAGCACTCCCTGTGAGACCAGTATTAGTTTGCGATACACCACTGCAGGTTCAATGTATTACTTGGACATACACATTGACGATGAAACACTGAAATTAGATCGGAATTAAATAAAAAAGGCTCAATGCCGCCTTAAGTGCAAGAATAGTGAGACTTCTTAGAGTCTGTGCTTTGATCCTTTCCTGTGAGACCAGTATTAGTTTCCGATACACCACTGCAGGTTCTATGTATTCCTTGGACCTTCACATTGACGATGAAACACAGAAATCGCATCGGAATTAAATACAAAAGGCACAATGCCTCCATAAGTACAAGAATAGAGACTCTTCTTACAGTCGGTGTTTTGAGCACTCCCTGTGAGACCAGTATTACTTTACGATACACCACTGCAGGTTCAATGTATTACTTGGACATACACATTGACGATGAAACACTGAAATTAGATCGGAATTAAATAAAAAAGGCTCAATGCCGCCTTAAGTGCAAGAATAGTGAGACTTCTTAGAGTCTGTGCTTTGATGCTTTCCTGTGAGACCAGTATTAGTTTCCGATACACCACTTCAGGTTCAATGTATTCCTTGGACCTTCTCATTGACGAAGAAACACAGAAATCGCATCGGAATTAAATACAAAAGGCACAATGCCGCCTTAAGTGCAAGAAGAGTGAGTCTTCCTAGAGTCGGTGCATTGATCCTTTCCTGTGAGGCCAGTATTAGTTTCCGATACACCACTGCAGGTTCTATGTATTCCTTGGACCTTCACATTGACGATGAAACACAGAAATCGCATCGGAATTAAATACAAAAGGCACAATGCCTCCATAAGTACAAGAATAGAGACTCTTCTTACAGTCGGTGTTTTGAGCACTCCCTGTGAGACCAGTATTAGTTTGCGATACACCACTGCAGGTTCAATGTATTACTTGGACATACACATTGACGATGAAACACTGAAATTAAATCGGAATTAAATAAAAAAGGCTCAATGCCGCCTTAAGTGCAAGAATAGTGAGACTTCTTAGAGTCTGTGCTTTGATCCTTTCCTGTGAGACCAGTATTATTTTCCGATACACCACTGCAGGTTCTATGTATTCCTTGGACCTTCACATTGACGATGAAACACAGAAATCGCATCGGAATTAAATACAAAAGGCACAATGCCTCCATAAGTACAAGAATAGAGACTCTTCTTACAGTCGGTGTTTTGAGCACTCCCTGTGAGACCAGTATTACTTTACGATACACCACTGCAGGTTCAATGTTTTCCTTGGACATACACATTGACGACGAAACACTGAAATTAGATCGGAATTAAACAAAAAAGGCTCAATGCCGCGTTAAGTGCAAGATGGGTGAGACTTCTTATAGTCTGTGCTTTGATCCTTTCCTGTGAGGCCAGTATTAGTTTCCGATACACCACTGCAATTTCAATGTATTCCTTGTACCTTCACATTGACGATGAAACAGAGAAATCGCATCGGAATTAAATACAAAAGGCTTAATGCCTCCATAAGTACAAGAATAGAGACTCTTCTTACAGTCTGTGTTTTGAGCACTCCCTGTGAGACCAGTATTAGTTTGCGATACTCCACTGCAGGTTCAATGTATTCCTTGGACATACACATTGACGATGAAACACTGAATTTAGATCGGAATTAAACAAAAAAGGCTCAATGCCGCCTTAAGTGCAAGAAGAGTGAGACTTCTTAGAGTCTGTGCTTTGATCCTTTCCTGTGAGACCAGTATTAGTTTCCGATACACCACTGCAGGTTCAATGTATTCCTTGGACCTTCACATTGACGATGAAACACAGAAATCGCATCGGAATTAAATACAAAAGGCACAATGCCGACTTAAGTGCAAGAAGAGTGAGACTTCTTATAGTCTGTGCTTTGATCCTTTCCTGTGAGACCAGTATTAGTTTCCGATACACCACTGCAATTTCAATGTATTCCTTGTACCTTCACATTGACGATGAAACACAGAAATCGCATCGGAATTAAATACAAAAGGCTTAATGCCTCCATAAGTACAAGAATAGAGACTCATCTTACACTCACTGTTTTCAGCACTCCCTGTGAGACCAGTATTAGTTTGCGATACACCACTGCAGGTTCAATGTATTCCTTGGACATACACATTGACGATGAAACACTGAAATTAGATCGGAATTAAAAAAAAAAGGGCTCAATGCCGCCTTAAGTGCAAGATGAGTGAGACCTCTTATAGTCTGTGCTTTGATCCTTTCCTGTGAGGCTAGTATTGGTTTCCGATACACCACTGCAGGTTCAATGTATTCCTTGGACCTTCACATTGACGATGAAACAAAGAAATCGCATCGGAATTAAATACAAAAGGCACAATGCCTCCATAAGTACAAGAATAGAGACTCTTCTTACAGTCGGTGTTTGAGCACTCCCTGTGAGACCAGTATTAGTTTGCGATACACCACTGCAGGTTCAATGTATTCCTTGGACATACACATTGACGATGAAACACTGAAATTAGATCGGTATTAAATAAAAAATGCTCAATGCCGCCTTAAGTGCAAGAATAGTGAGACTTCTTAGAGTCTGTGCTTTGATCCTTTCCTGTGAGACCAGTATTAGTTTCCGATACACCACTGCAGGTTCTATGTATTCCTTGGACCTTCACATTGACGATGAAACACAGAAATCGCATCGGAATTAAATACAAAAGGCACAATGCCTCCATAAGTACAAGAATAGCGACTCTTCTTACAGTCGGTGTTTTGAGCACGCCCTGTGAGACCAGTATTAGTTTACGATACACCACTGCAGGTTCAATGTATTCCTTGGACATACACATTAACGATGAAGCACTGAAATTAGATCGGAATTAAATAGAAAAGGCTCAATGCCGCCTTAAGTGCAAGAAGGGTGAGACTTCATATAGTCTGTGCTTTGATCTTTTCCTGTGAGACCAGTATTAGTTTCCGATACACCACTGCAATTTCTATGTATTCCTTGGACCTTCATATTGACGATGAAACACAGAAATCGCTTGGGAATTAAATACAAAAGGCACAATGCCGACTTAAGTGCAAGAAGAGTGAGACTTCTTAGAGTCTGTGCTTTGATCCTTTCCTGTGAGACCAGTATTAGTTTCCGATACACCACTGCAGGTTCAATGTATTCCTTGGACCTTCACATTGACGATGAAACACAGAAATCGCATCGGAATTAAATACAAAAGGCACAATGCCTCCATAAGTACAAGAATAGAGACTCTTCTTACAGTCGGTGTTTTGAGCACTCCCTGTGAGACCAGTATTAGTTTACGATACACCACTGCAGGTTCAATGTATTCCTTGGACATACACATTGACGATGAAACACAGAAATTAGATCGGAATTAAATAAAAAAGGCTCAATGCCGCCTTAAGTGCAAGAAGACTGAGACTTCTTAGAGTCTGTGCTTTGGACCTTTCCTGTGAGACCAGTATTAGTTTCCGATACATCAGTGCAGGTTCAATGTATTCCTGGGACCTTCACATTGACGATGAAACACAGAAATCGCATCGGAATTAAATACAAAAGGCACAATGCCTCCATAAGTACAAGAATAGAGACTCTTCTTACAGTCGGTGTTTTGAGCACTCCCTGTGAGACCAGTACTAGTTTGGGATACACCACTGCAGGTTCAATGTATTCCTTGGACATACACATTGACGAAGAAACACTGAAATTAGATCGGAATTAAATAAAACAGGCTCAATGCCGCCTTAAGTGCAAGAAGAGTGAGACTTCTTAGGGTCTGTGCTTTGATGCTTTCCTGTGAGACCAGTATTAGTTTCCGATACACCACTGCAGGTTCAATGTATTCCTTGGACCTTCTCATTGACGAAGAAACACAGAAATCGCATCGGAATTAAATACAAAAGGCACAATGCCGCCTTAAGTGCAAGAAGAGTGAGTCTTCCTAGAGTCGGTGCATTGAGCCTTTCCTGTGAGGCCAGTGTTAGTTTCCGATACCCCACTGCAGGTTCTATGTATTCCTTGGACCTTCACATTGACGATGAAACACAGAAATCGCATCGGAATTAAATACAAAAGGCACAATGCCTCCATAAGTACAAGATTAGAGACTCTTCTTACAGTCGGTGTTTTGAGCACTCCCTGTGAGACCAGTATTAGTTTGCGATACACCACTGCAGGTTCAATGTATTACTTGGACATACACATTGACGATGAAACACTGAAATTAGATCGGAATTAAATAAAAAAGGCTCAATGCCGCCTTAAGTGCAAGAATAGTGAGACTTCTTAGAGTCTGTGCTTTGATCCTTTCCTGTGAGACCAGTATTAGTTTCCGATACACCACTGCAGGTTCTATGTATTCCTTGGACCTTCACATTGACGATGAAACACAGAAATCGCATCGGAATTAAATACAAAAGGCACAATGCCTCCATAAGTACAAGAATAGAGACTCTTCTTACAGTCGGTGTTTTGAGCACTCCCTGTGAGACCAGTATTACTTTACGATACACCACTGCAGGTTCAATGTTTTCCTTGGACATACACATTGACGACGAAACACTGAAATTAGATCGGAATTAAATAAAAAAGGCTCAATGCCGCGTTAAGTGCAAGAGGGGTGAGACTTCTTATAGTCTGTGCTTTGATCCTTTCCTGTGAGGCTAGTATTAGTTTCCGATACACCACTGCAATTTCAATGTATTCCTTGGACCTTCATATTGACGATGAAACACAGAAATCGCATCGGAATTAAATACAAAAGGCACAATGCCGACTTAAGTGCAAGAAGAGTGAGACTTCTTATAGTCTGTGCTTTGATCCTTTCCTGTGAGACCAGTAAAAGTTTCCGATACACCACTGCAATTTCAATGTATTCCTTGTACCTTCACATTGACGATGAAACACAGAAATCGCATCGGAATTAAATACAAAAGGCTTAATGCCTCCATAAGTACAAGAATAGAGACTCATCTTACACTCACTGTTTTCAGCACTCCCTGTGAGACCAGTATTAGTTTGCGATACACCACTGCAGGTTCTATGTATTCCTTGGACATACACATTGACGATGAAACACTGAAATTAGATCGGAATTAAATAAAAACGGCTCAATGCCGCCCTAAGTGCAAGAAGAGTGAGACTTCTTAGAGTCTGTGCTTTGATCCTTTCCTGTGAAACCAGTATTAGTTTCCGATACACCACTGCATGTTCAATGTATTCCTTGGACCTTCACATTGACGATGAAACACAGATATCGCATCGGAATTAAATACAAAAGGCACTATGCCTCCATAAGGACAAGAATAGAGACTCATCTTACACTCGCTGTTTTCAGCACTCCCTGTGAGACCAGTATTAATTTTCGATACACCACTGCAGGTTCAATGTATTCCTTGGACATACACATTGACGATGAAACACTGAAATTAGATCGGAATTAAATAAAAAAGGCTCAATGCCGCCTTAAGTGCAAGAAGAGTGAGACTTCTTAGAGTCTGTGCTTTGATCCTTTCCTGTGAAACCAGTATTAGTTTCCGATACACCACTGCAGGTTCAATGTATTCCTTGGACCTTCACATTGACGATGAAACACTGAAATCGCATCGGAATTAAATACAAAAGGCACAATGCCTCCATAATTACAAGAATAGAGACTCTTCTAACAGTCGGTGTTTTGAGCACTCCCTGTGAGACCAGTACTAGTTTGCGATACACCACTGCAGGTTCAATGTATTCCTTGGACATACACATTGACGATGAAACACTGAAATCAGAACGGAATTAAATAAAAATGGCTCAATGCCGCCTTAAGTGCAAGAAGAGTGAGACTTCTTAGAGTCTGTGCTTTGATCCTTTCCTGTGAGACCAGTATTAGTTTCCGATACACCACTGCAGGTTCAATGTATTCCTTGGACCTTCTCATTGACGATGAAACACAGAAATCGCATCGGAATTAAATACAAAAGGCACAATGCCGCCTTAAGTGCAAGAAGAGTGAGACGTCTTAGAGTCGGTGCATTGATCCTTTACTGTGAGGCCAGTATTAGTTTCCGATACACCACTGCAGGTTCTATGTATTCCTTGGACCTTCACATTGACGATGAAACAAAGAAATCGCATCGGAATTAAATACAAAAGGCACAATGCCTCCATAAGTACAAGAATAGAGACTCTTCTTACAGTCGGTGTTTGAGCACTCCCTGTGAGACCAGTATTAGTTTGCGATACACCACTGCAGGTTCAATGTATTCCTTGGACATACACATTGACGATGAAACACTGAAATTAGATCGGAATTAATTAAAAAAGGCTCAATGCCGCCTTAAGTGCAAGAAGGGTGAGACTTCTTAGAGTCTGTGCTTTGATCCTTTCCTGTGAGACCAGTATTAGTTTCCGATACACCACTGCAGGTTCTATGTATTCCTTGGACCTTCACATTGACGATGAAACACAGAAATCGCATCGGAATTAAACACAAAAGGCACAATGCCTCCATAAGTACAAGAATAGAGACTCTTCTTACAGTCGGTGTTTTGAGCACTCCCTGTGAGACCAGTATTAGTTTACGATACACCACTGCAGGTTCAATGTATTCCTTGGACATACACATTGACGATGAAACACTGAAATTAGATCGGAATTAAATAAAAAAGGCTCAATGCCGCCTTAAGTGCAAGAAGGGTGAGACTTCTTATAGTCTGTGCTTTGATCCTTTCCTGTGAGACCAGTATTAGTTTCCGATTCACCACTGCAATTTCAATGTATTCCTTGGACCTTCATATTGACGATGAAACACAGAAATCGCATGGGAATTAAATACAAAAGGCACAATGCCGACTTAAGTGCAAGAAGAGTGAGACTTCTTATAGTCTGTGCTTTGATCCTTTCCTGTGAGACCAGTATTAGTTTCCGATACACCACTGCAATTTCAATGTATTCCTTGTACCTTCACATTGACGATGAAACACAGAAATCGCATCGGAATTAAATACAAAAGGCTTAATGCCTCCATAAGTACAAGAATAGAGACTCTTCTTACAGTCGCTGTTTTGAGCACTCCCTGTGAGACCAGTATTAGTTTGCGATACACCACTGCAGGTTCAATGTATTCCTTGGACATACACATTGACGATGAAACACAGAAATGAGATCGGAATTAAATAAAAAAAGCTCAATTCAGCCTGAAGTGCAAGAAGAGTGAGACTTCTTAGAGTCTGTGCTTTGATCCTTTCCTGTGAGACCAGTATTAGTTTCCGATACACCACTGCAGGTTCTATGTATTCCTTGGACCTTCACATTGACGATGAAACACAGTAATCGCATCAGAATTAAATACAAAAGGCACAATGCCTCCATAAGTACAAGAATAGAGACTCTTCTTACAGTCGGTGTTTTGAGCACTCCCTGTGAGACCAGTATTAGTTTGCGATACACCACTGCAGGTTCAATGTATTCCTTGGACATACACATTGACGATGAAACACTGAATTTAGATCGGAATTAAACAAAAAAGGCTCAATGCCGCCTTAAGTGCAAGTAGAGTGAGACTTCTTAGAGTCTGTGCTTTGATCCTTTCCTGTGAGACCAGTATTAGTTTCCGATACACCACTGCAGGTTCAATGTATTCCTTGGACCTTCACATTGACGATGAAACACAGAAATCGCATCGGAATTAAATACAAAAGGCACAATGCCGACTTAAGTGCAAGAAGAGTGAGACTTCTTATAGTCTGTGCTTTGATCCATTCCTGTGAGACCAGTATTAGTTTCCGATACACCACTGCAATTTCAATGTATTCCTTGTACCTTCACATTGACGATGAAACACAGAAATCGCATCGGAATTAAATACAAAAGGCACAATGCCGACTTAAGTGCAAGAAGAGTGAGACTTCTTATAGTCTGTGCTTTGATCCATTCCTGTGAGACCAGTATTAGTTTCCGATACACCACTGCAATTTCAATGTATTCCTTGTACCTTCACATAGACGATGAAACACAGAAATCGCAGCGGAATTAAATACAAAAGGCACAATGCCTCCATAAGTACAAGAATAGAGACTCTTCTTACAGTCGCTGTTTTGAGCACTCCCTGTGAGACCAGTATTAGTTTACGATACACCACTGCAGGTTCAATGTATTCCTTGGACATACACATTGACGATGAAACACAGAAATTAGATCGGAATTAAATAAAAAAGGCTCAATTCAGCCTTAAGTGCAAGAAGAGTGAGACTTCTTATAGTCTGTGATTTGATCCTTTCCTGTGAGACCAGTATTAGTTTCCGATACACCACTGCAGGTTCTATGTATTCCTTGGACCTTCACATTGACGATGAAACACAGAAATCACATCGGAATTAAATACAAAAGGCACAATGCCTCCATAAGTACAAGAATAGAGACTCTTCTTACAGTCGGTGTTTTGAGCACTCCCTGTGAGACCAGTATTAGTTTGCGATACACCACTGCAGGTTCAATGTATTCCTTGGACATACACATTGACGATGAAACACTGAATTTAGATCGGAATTAAACAAAAAAGGCTCAATGCCGCCTTAAGTGCAAGAAGAGTGAGACTTCTTAGAGTCTGTGCTTTGATCCTTTCCTGTGAGACCAGTATTAGTTTCCGATACACCACTGCAGGTTCAATGTATTCCTTGGACCTTCACATTGACGATGAAACACAGAAATCGCATCGGAATTAAATACAAAAGGCACAATGCCGACTTAAGTGCAAGAAGAGTGAGACTTCTTATAGTCTGTGCTTTGATCCATTCCTGTGAGACCAGTATTAGTTTCCGATACACCACTGCAATTTCAATGTATTCCTTGTACCTTCACATTGACGAAGAAACACAGAAATCGCATCGGAATTAAATACAAAAGGCTTCATGCCTCCATAAGTACAAGAATAGAGACTCATCTTACACTCACTGTTTTCAGCACTCCCTGTGAGACCAGTATTAGTTTGCGATACACCATTGCAGGTTCAATGTATTCCTTGGACATACACATTGACGATGAAACACTGAATTTAGATCGGAATTAAACAAAAAAGGCTCAATGCCGCCTTAAGTGCAAGAAGAGTGAGACTTCTTAGAGTCTGTGCTTTGATCCTTTCCTGTGAGACCAGTATTAGTTTCCGATACACCACTGCAGGTTCAATGTATTCCTTGGACCTTCACATTGACGATGAAACACAGAAATCGCATCGGAATTAAATACCAAAGGCACAATGCCGACTTAAGTGCAAGAAGAGTGAGACTTCTTATAGTCTGTGCTTTGATCCATTCCTGTGAGACCAGTATTAGTTTCCGATACACCACTGCAATTTCAATGTATTCCTTGTACCTTCACATTGACGATGAAACACAGAAATCGCATCGGAATTAAATACAAAAGGCTTAATGCCTCCATAAGTACAAGAATAGAGACTCATCTTACACTCACTGTTTTCAGCACTCCCTGTGAGACCAGTATTAGTTTGCGATACACCACTGCAGGTTCAATGTATTCCTTGGACATACACATTGACGATGAAACACTGAAATCAGAACGGAATTAAATAAAAATGGCTCAATGCCGCCTTAAGTGCAAGAAGAGTGAGACTTCTTAGAGTCTGTGCTTTGATCCTTTCCTGTGAGACCAGTATTAGTTTCCGATACACCACTGCAGGTTCAATGTATTCCTTGGACCTTCTCATTGACGATGAAACACAGAAATCGCATCGGAATTAAATACAAAAGGCACAATGCCGCCTTAAGTGCAAGAAGAGTGAGACGTCTTAGAGTCGGTGCATTGATCCTTTACTGTGAGGCCAGTATTAGTTTCCGATACACCACTGCAGGTTCTATGTATTCCTTGGACCTTCACATTGACGATGAAACAAAGAAATCGCATCGGAATTAAATACAAAAGGCACAATGCCTCCATAAGTACAAGAATAGAGACTCTTCTTACAGTCGGTGTTTGAGCACTCCCTGTGAGACCAGTATTAGTTTGCGATACACCACTGCAGGTTCAATGTATTCCTTGGACATACACATTGACGATGAAACACTGAAATTAGATCGGAATTAATTAAAAAAGGCTCAATGCCGCCTTAAGTGCAAGAAGGGTGAGACTTCTTAGAGTCTGTGCTTTGATCCTTTCCTGTGAGACCAGTATTAGTTTCCGATACACCACTGCAGGTTCTATGTATTCCTTGGACCTTCACATTGACGATGAAACACAGAAATCGCATCGGAATTAAACACAAAAGGCACAATGCCTCCATAAGTACAAGAATAGAGACTCTTCTTACAGTCGGTGTTTTGAGCACTCCCTGTGAGACCAGTATTAGTTTACGATACACCACTGCAGGTTCAATGTATTCCTTGGACATACACATTGACGATGAAACACTGAAATTAGATCGGAATTAAATAAAAAAGGCTCAATGCCGCCTTAAGTGCAAGAAGGGTGAGACTTCTTATAGTCTGTGCTTTGATCCTTTCCTGTGAGACCAGTATTAGTTTCCGATTCACCACTGCAATTTCAATGTATTCCTTGGACCTTCATATTGACGATGAAACACAGAAATCGCATGGGAATTAAATACAAAAGGCACAATGCCGACTTAAGTGCAAGAAGAGTGAGACTTCTTATAGTCTGTGCTTTGATCCTTTCCTGTGAGACCAGTATTAGTTTCCGATACACCACTGCAATTTCAATGTATTCCTTGTACCTTCACATTGACGATGAAACACAGAAATCGCATCGGAATTAAATACAAAAGGCTTAATGCCTCCATAAGTACAAGAATAGAGACTCTTCTTACAGTCGCTGTTTTGAGCACTCCCTGTGAGACCAGTATTAGTTTGCGATACACCACTGCAGGTTCAATGTATTCCTTGGACATACACATTGACGATGAAACACAGAAATGAGATCGGAATTAAATAAAAAAAGCTCAATTCAGCCTGAAGTGCAAGAAGAGTGAGACTTCTTAGAGTCTGTGCTTTGATCCTTTCCTGTGAGACCAGTATTAGTTTCCGATACACCACTGCAGGTTCTATGTATTCCTTGGACCTTCACATTGACGATGAAACACAGTAATCGCATCAGAATTAAATACAAAAGGCACAATGCCTCCATAAGTACAAGAATAGAGACTCTTCTTACAGTCGGTGTTTTGAGCACTCCCTGTGAGACCAGTATTAGTTTGCGATACACCACTGCAGGTTCAATGTATTCCTTGGACATACACATTGACGATGAAACACTGAATTTAGATCGGAATTAAACAAAAAAGGCTCAATGCCGCCTTAAGTGCAAGTAGAGTGAGACTTCTTAGAGTCTGTGCTTTGATCCTTTCCTGTGAGACCAGTATTAGTTTCCGATACACCACTGCAGGTTCAATGTATTCCTTGGACCTTCACATTGACGATGAAACACAGAAATCGCATCGGAATTAAATACAAAAGGCACAATGCCGACTTAAGTGCAAGAAGAGTGAGACTTCTTATAGTCTGTGCTTTGATCCATTCCTGTGAGACCAGTATTAGTTTCCGATACACCACTGCAATTTCAATGTATTCCTTGTACCTTCACATTGACGATGAAACACAGAAATCGCATCGGAATTAAATACAAAAGGCACAATGCCGACTTAAGTGCAAGAAGAGTGAGACTTCTTATAGTCTGTGCTTTGATCCATTCCTGTGAGACCAGTATTAGTTTCCGATACACCACTGCAATTTCAATGTATTCCTTGTACCTTCACATAGACGATGAAACACAGAAATCGCAGCGGAATTAAATACAAAAGGCACAATGCCTCCATAAGTACAAGAATAGAGACTCTTCTTACAGTCGCTGTTTTGAGCACTCCCTGTGAGACCAGTATTAGTTTACGATACACCACTGCAGGTTCAATGTATTCCTTGGACATACACATTGACGATGAAACACAGAAATTAGATCGGAATTAAATAAAAAAGGCTCAATTCAGCCTTAAGTGCAAGAAGAGTGAGACTTCTTATAGTCTGTGATTTGATCCTTTCCTGTGAGACCAGTATTAGTTTCCGATACACCACTGCAGGTTCTATGTATTCCTTGGACCTTCACATTGACGATGAAACACAGAAATCACATCGGAATTAAATACAAAAGGCACAATGCCTCCATAAGTACAAGAATAGAGACTCTTCTTACAGTCGGTGTTTTGAGCACTCCCTGTGAGACCAGTATTAGTTTGCGATACACCACTGCAGGTTCAATGTATTCCTTGGACATACACATTGACGATGAAACACTGAATTTAGATCGGAATTAAACAAAAAAGGCTCAATGCCGCCTTAAGTGCAAGAAGAGTGAGACTTCTTAGAGTCTGTGCTTTGATCCTTTCCTGTGAGACCAGTATTAGTTTCCGATACACCACTGCAGGTTCAATGTATTCCTTGGACCTTCACATTGACGATGAAACACAGAAATCGCATCGGAATTAAATACAAAAGGCACAATGCCGACTTAAGTGCAAGAAGAGTGAGACTTCTTATAGTCTGTGCTTTGATCCATTCCTGTGAGACCAGTATTAGTTTCCGATACACCACTGCAATTTCAATGTATTCCTTGTACCTTCACATTGACGAAGAAACACAGAAATCGCATCGGAATTAAATACAAAAGGCTTCATGCCTCCATAAGTACAAGAATAGAGACTCATCTTACACTCACTGTTTTCAGCACTCCCTGTGAGACCAGTATTAGTTTGCGATACACCATTGCAGGTTCAATGTATTCCTTGGACATACACATTGACGATGAAACACTGAATTTAGATCGGAATTAAACAAAAAAGGCTCAATGCCGCCTTAAGTGCAAGAAGAGTGAGACTTCTTAGAGTCTGTGCTTTGATCCTTTCCTGTGAGACCAGTATTAGTTTCCGATACACCACTGCAGGTTCAATGTATTCCTTGGACCTTCACATTGACGATGAAACACAGAAATCGCATCGGAATTAAATACCAAAGGCACAATGCCGACTTAAGTGCAAGAAGAGTGAGACTTCTTATAGTCTGTGCTTTGATCCATTCCTGTGAGACCAGTATTAGTTTCCGATACACCACTGCAATTTCAATGTATTCCTTGTACCTTCACATTGACGATGAAACACAGAAATCGCATCGGAATTAAATACAAAAGGCTTAATGCCTCCATAAGTACAAGAATAGAGACTCATCTTACACTCACTGTTTTCAGCACTCCCTGTGAGACCAGTATTAGTTTGCGATACACCACTGCAGGTTCAATGTATTCCTTGGACATACACATTGACGATGAAACACTGAAATTAGATCGGAATTAAATAAAAACGGCTCAATGCCGCCTTAAGTGCAAGATGAGTGAGACTTCTTAGAGTCTGTGCTTTGATCCTTTCCTGTGAAACCAGTATTAGTTTCCGATACACCACTGCAGGTTCAATGTATTCCTTGGACCTTCACATTGACGATGAAACACAGAAATCGCATCGGAATTAAATACAAAAGGCACAATGCCTCCATAAGTACAAGAATAGAGACTCATCTTACACTCGCTGTTTTCAGCACTCCCTGTGAGACCAGTATTAATTTTCGATACACCACTGCAGGTTCAATGTATTCCTTGGACATACACATTGACGATGAAACACTGAAATTAGATCGGAATTAAATAAAAAAGGCTCAAAGCCGCCTTAAGTGCAAGAAGAGTGAGACTTCTTAGAGTCTGTGCTTTGATCCTTTCCTGTGAAACCAGTACTAGTTTCCGATACACCACTGCAGGTTCTATGTATTCCTTGGCCTTCACATTGACGATGAAACAAAGAAATCGCATCGGAATTAAATACAAAAGGCACAATGCCTCCATAAGTACAAGAATAGAGACTCTTCTTACAGTCGGTGTTTGAGCACTCCCTGTGAGACCAGTATTAGTTTGCGATACACCACTGCAGGTTCAATGTATTCCTTGGACATACACATTGACGATGAAACACTGAAATTAGATCGGTATTAAATAAAAAAGGCTCAATGCCGCCTTAAGTGCAAGAATAGTGAGACTTCTTAGAGTCTGTGTTTTGATCCTTTCCTGTGAGACCAGTATTAGTTTCCGATACACCACTGCAGGTTCTATGTATTCCTTGGACCTTCACTTTGACGATGAAACACAGAAATCGCATCGGAATTAAATACAAAAGGCACAATGCCTCCATAAGTACAAGAATAGAGACTCTTCTTACAGTCGGTGTTTTGAGCACTCCCTGTGAGACCAGTATTAGTTTACGATACACCACTGCAGGTTCAATGTATTCCTTGGACATACACATTGACGATGAAACACTGAAATTAGATCGGAATTAAATAAAAAAGGCTCAATGCCGCCTTAAGTGCAAGAAGGGTGAGACTTCTTATAGTCTGTGCTTTGATCTTTTCCTGTGAGACCAGTATTAGTTTCCGATACACCACTGCAATTTCTAATTATTCCTTGGACCTTCATATTGACGATGAAACACAGAAATCGCATGGGAATTAAATACAAAAGGCACAATGCCGACCTAAGTGCAAGAAGTGTGAGACTTCTTAGAGTCTGTGCTTTGATCCTTTCCTGTGAGACCAGTATTAGTTTCCGATACACCACTGCAGGTTCAATGTATTCCTTGGACCTTCACATTGACGATGAAACACAGAAATCGCATCGGAATTAAATACAAAAGGCACAATGCCTCCATAAGTACAAGAATAGAGACTCTTCTTACAGTCGGTGTTTTGAGCACTCCCTGTGAGACCAGTATTAGTTTACGATACACCACTGCAGGTTCAATGTATTCCTTGGACATACACATAGACGATGAAACACAGAAATTAGATCGGAATTAAATAAAAAAGGCTCAATGCCGCCTTAAGTGCAAGAAGAGTGAGACTTCTTAGAGTCTGTGCTTTGATCCTTTCCTGTGAGACCAGTATTAGTTTCCGATACACCACTGCAGGTTCAATGTATTCGTTGGACCTTCACATTGACGATGAAACACAGAAATCGCATCGGAATTAAATACAAAAGGCACAATGCCTCCATAAGTACAAGAATAGAGACTCTTCTTACAGTCGGTGTTTTGAGCACTCCCTGTGAGACCAGTATTAGTTTACGATACACCACTGCAGGTTCAATGTATTCCTTGGACATACACATTGACGATGAAACACTGAAATTAGATCGGAATTAAATAAAAAAGGTTCAATGCCGCCTTAAGTGCAAGAAGGGTCAGACTTCTTATAGTCTGTGCTTTGATCCTTTCCTGTGAGACCAGTATTAGTTTCCGATACACCACTGCAATTTCAATGTATTCCTTGGACCTTCATATTGACGATGAAAGACAGAAATCGCATGGGAATTAAATACAAAAGGCATAATGCCATCTTAAGTGCAAGAAGAGTGAGACTTCTTATAGTGTGTGCTTTGATCCTTTCCTGTGAGACCAGTATTAGTTTCCGATACACAACTGCAATTTCAATGTATTCCTTGTACCTTCACATTGACGATGAAACACAGAAATCGCATAGGAATTAAATACACAAGGCTTAATGCCTCCATAAGTACAAGAATAGAGACTCATCTTACACTCGCTGTTTTCAGCACTCCCTGTCAGACCAGTATTAGTTTGCGATACACCACTGCAGGTTCAATGTATTCCTTGGACATACACATTGACGATGAAACCCAGAAATTAGATCGGAATTAAGTAAAAAAGTCTCAATGCCGCCTTAAGTGCAAGAAGAGTGAGACTTCTTATAGTCTGTGATTTGATCCTTTCCTGTGAGACCAGTATTAGTTTCCGATACACCACTGCAGGTTCTATGTATTCCTTGGACCTTCACATTGACGATGAAACACAGAAATCACATCGGAATTAAATACGAAAGGCACAATGCCTCCATAAGTACAAGAATAGAGACTCTTCTTACAGTCGGTGTTTTGAGCACTTCCTGTGAGACCAGTATTAGTTTGCGATACACCACTGCAGGTTCAATGTATTCCTTGGACATACACATTGACGATGAATCACTGAAATTAGATCGGAGTTAAACAAAACAGGCTCAATGCCGCCTTAAGTGCAAGAAGAGTGAGACTTCTTAGAGTCTGTGCTTTGATCCTTTCCTGTGAGACCAGTATTAGTTTCCGATACACCACTGCAGGTTCAATGTATTCCTTGGACCTTCACATTGACGATGAAACACAGAAATCGCATCGGATTAAATACAAAAGGCACAATGCCTCCATAAGTACCAGAATAGAGACTCTTCTTACAGTCGGTGTTTTCAGCACTCCCTGTGAGACCAGTATTAGTTTGCGATACACCACTGCAGGTTCAATGTATTCCTTGGACATACACATTCACGATGAAACACTGAAATTAGATCGGAATTAAATAAAAAAGGCTCAATGCCGCCTTAAGTGCAAGAAGGGTGAGACTTCTTATAGTCTGTGCTTAGATCCTTTCCTGTGAGGCCAGTATTAGTTTCCGATGTACCACTGTAATTTCAATGTATTCCTTGGACCTTCATATTGACGATGAAACACAGAAATCGCATCGGAATTAAATACAAATGGCACATGCCGACTTAAGTGCAAGAAGAATGAGACTTCTTATAGTCTGTGCTTTGATCCTTTCCTGTGAGACCAGTATTAGTTTCCGATACACCACTGCAATTTCAATGTATTCCTTGTACCTTCACATTGACGATGAAACACAGAAATCGCATAGGAATTAAATACACAAGGCTTAATGCCTCCATAAGTACAAGAATAGAGACTCATCTTACACTCGCTGTTTTCAGCACTCCCTGTGAGACCAGTATTAGTTTGCGATACACCACTGCAGGTTCAATGTATTCCTTGGACATACACATTGATGATGAAACACAGAAATTAGATCGGAATTAAATAAAAAAGGCTCAATGCCGCCTTAAGTGCAAGAAGAGTGAGACTTCTTAGAGTCTGTGCTTTGATCCTTTCCTGTGAGACCAGTATTAGTTTCCGATACACCACTGCAGGTTCAATGTATTCCTTGGACCTTCACATTGACGATGAAACACAGAAATCGCATCAGAATTAAATACAAAAGGCACAATGCCGCCTTAAGTGCAAGAAGAGTGAGACTTCTTATAGTCTGTGATTTGATCCTTTCCTGTGAGACCAGTATTAGTTTCCGATACACCACTGCAGGTTCTATGTATTCCTTGGACCTTCACATTGACGATGAAACACAGAAATCACATCGGAATTAAATTCAAAAGGCACAATGCCTCCATAAGTACAAGAATAGAGACTCTTCTTACAGTCGGTGTTTTGAGCACTCCCTGTGAGACCAGTATTAGTTTGCGATACACCACTGCAGGTTCAATGTACTCCTTGGACATACACATTGACGATGAAACACTGAAATTAGAACGGAATTAAAAAAAAAGGCTCAATGCCGCCTTAAGTGCAAGAAGAGTGAGACTTCTTATAGTCTGTGCTTTGATACTTTCCTGTGAGGCTAGTATTGGTTTCCGATACACCACTGCAGGTTCAATGTATTCCTTGGACCTTCACATTGACGATGAAACACAGAAATCGCATCGGAATTAAATACAAAAGGCACAATGCCTCCATAAGTACAAGAATAGAGACTCTTCTTACAGTCGGTGTTTTGAGCACTCCCTGTGAGACCAGTATTAGTTTACGATACACCACTGCAGGTTCAATGTATTCCTTGGACATACACATTGACGATGAAACACTGAAATTAGATCGGAATTAAATAAAAAAGGTTCAATGCCACCTTAAGTGCAAGAAGGGTGAGACTTCTTATAGTCTGTGCTTTGATCCTTTCCTGCGAGACCAGTATTAGTTTCCCATACACCACTGCAATTTCAATGTATTCCTTGGACCTTCATATTGACGATGAAAGACAGAAATCGCATGGGAATTAAATACAAAAGGCACAATGCCGACTTAAGTGCAAGAAGAGTGAGACTACTTATAGTCTGTGCTTTGATCCTTTCCTGTGAGACCAGTATTAGTTTCCGATACACCACTGCAATTTCAATGTATTCCTTGTACCTTCACATTGACGATGAAACACAGAAATCGCATCGGAATTAAATACAAAAGTCTTAATGCCTCCATATGTACAAGAATAGAGCCTCTTCTTACAGTCGCTGTTTTGAGCACTCCCTGTCAGACCAGTATTAGTCTGCGATACACCACTGCAGGTTCAATGTATTCCTTGGACATACACATTGACGATGAAACCCAGAAATTAGATCGGAATTAAATAAAAAAGGCTCAAAGCCGCCTTAAGTGCAAGAAGAGTGAGACTTCTTAGAGTCTGTGCTTTGATCCTTTCCTGTGAGACCAGTATTAGTTTCCGATACACCACTGCAGGTTCAATGTATTCCTCGGACCTTCACATTGACGATGAAACACAGAAATCGCATCAGAATTAAATACGAAAGGCACAATGCCGCCTTAAGTGCAAGAAGAGTGAGACTTCTTATAGTCTGTGATTTGATCCTTTCCTGTGAGACCAGTATTAATTTCCGATACACCACTGCAGGTTCTATTCCTTGGACCTTCACATTGACGATGAAACACAGAAATCACATCGGAATTAAATACGAAAGGCACAATGCCTCCATAAGTACAAGAATAGAGACTCTTCTTACAGTCGGTGTTTTGAGCACTTCCTGTGAGACCAGTATTAGTTTGCGATACACCACTGCAGGTTCAATGTATTCCTTGGACATACACATTGACGATGAATCACTGAAATTAGATCGGAGTTAAACAAAACAGGCTCAATGCCGCCTTAAGTGCAAGAAGAGTGAGACTTCTTAGAGTCTGTGTTTGATCCTTTCCTGTGAGACCAGTATTAGTTTCCGATACACCACTGCAGGTTCAATGTATTCCTTGGACCTTCACATTGACGATGAAACACAGAAATCGCATCGGAATTAAATACAAAAGGCACAATGCCTCCATAAGTACAAGAATAGAGACTCTTCTTACAGTCGGTGTTCTGAGCACTCCCTGTGAGACCAGTATTAGTTTGCGATACACCACTGCAGGTTCAATGTATTCCTTGGACATACACATTGATGATGAAACACAGAAATTAGATCGGAATTAAATAAAAAAGGCTCAATGCCGCCTTAAGTGCAAGAAGAGTGAGACTTCTTAGAGTCTGTGCTTTGATCCTTTCCTGTGAGACCAGTATTAGTTTCCTGATACACCACTTCAGGTTCAATGTATTCCTTGGACCTTCACATTGACGATGAAACACAGAAATCGCATCAGAATAAAATACAAAAGGCACAATGCCGCCATAAGTGCAAGAAGAGTGAGACTTCTTATAGTCTGTGATTTGATCCTTTCCTGTGAGACCAGTATTAGTTTCCGATACACCACTGCAGGTTCTATGTATTCCTTGGACCTTCACATTGACGATGAAACACAGAAATCACATCGGAATTAAATTCAAAAGGCACAATGCCTCCATAAGTACAAGAATAGAGACTCTTCTTACAGTCGGTGTTTTGAGCACTCCCTGTGAGACCAGTATTAGTTTGCGATACACCACTGCAGGTTCAATGTACTCCTTGGACATACACATTGACGATGAAACACTGAAATTAGATCGGAATTAAACAAAAAAGGCTCAATGCCGCCTTAAGTGCAAGAAGAGTGAGACCTCTTATAGTCTGTGCTTTGATCCTTTCCTGTGAGGCTAGTATTGGTTTCCGATACACCACTGCAGGTTCAATGTATTCCTTGGACCTTCACATTGACGATGAAACACAGAAATCGCATCGGAATTAAATACAAAAGGCACAATGCCTCCATAAGTACAAGAATAGAGACTCTTCTTACAGTCGGTGTTTTGAGCACTCCCTGTGAGATCAGTATTAGTTTGCGATACACCTCTGCAGGTTCAATGTATTCCTTGGACATACACATTGACGATAAAACACAGAAATTAGATCGGAATTAAATAAAAAGGGCTCAATGCCGCCTTAAGTGCAAGAGGAGTGAGACTTCTTACAGTCGGTGTTTTGAGCACTCCCTGTGAGACCAGTAATAGTTTCCGATACACCACTGCAGGTTCAATGTATTCCTTGGACCTTCACATTGACGATGAAACACAGATATCGCATCGGAATTAAATACAAAAGGCACAATGCCGCCTTAAGTGCAAGAAGAGTGAGACTTCTTATAGTCTGTGTTTTGATCCTTTCCTGTGAGAACAGTATTAGTTTCCGATACACCACTGCAGGTTCAACGTATTCTTTGGACCTTCACATTGACGATGAAACACAGAAATCGCATCGGAATTAAATACAAAAGGCACAATGCCGCCATAAGTACAAGAATAGAGACTCTTCTTACAGTCGGTGTTTTGAGCACTCCCTGTGAGACCAGTACTAGTTTGCGATACACCACTGCAGGTTCAATGTATTCCTTGGCCATACACATTGACGATGAAACACTGAAATTAGATCGGAATTAAATAAAAAAGGCTCAATGCCGCCTTAAGTGCAAGAAGAGTGAGACCTCTTAGACTCTGTGCTTTGATCCTTTCCTGTGAGACCAGTATTAGTTTCCGATACACCACTAAAGGTTCAATGTATTCTTTGGACCTTCACATTGACGATGAAACACAGAAATCGCATCGGAATTAAATACAAAAGGCACAATGCCGCCATAAGTACAAGAATAGAGACTCTTCTTACAGTCGGTGTTTTGAGTACTCCCTGTGAGACCAGTACTAGTTTGCGATACACCACTGCAGGTTCAAAGTATTCCTTGGACATACACATTGACGATGAAACACTGAAATTAGATCGGAATTAAATAAAAAAGGCTCAATGCCGCCTTAAGTGCAAGAAGAGTGAGACCTCTTAGACTCTGTGCCTTGATCCTTTCCTGTGAGACCAGTATTAGTTTCCGATACACCACTGCAGGTTCTATGTATTCCTTGGACCTTCACATTGACGATGAAACACAGAAATCACATCGGAATTAAATTCAAAAGTCACAATGCCTCCATAAGTACAAGAATAGAGACTCTTCTTACAGTCGGTGTTTTGAGCACTCCCTGTGAGACCAGTATTAGTTTGCGATACACCACTGCAGGTTCAATGTACTCCTTGGACATACACATTGACGAAGAAACACTGAAATTAGATCGGAATTAAACAAAAAAGGCTCAATGCTGCCTTAAGTGCAAGAAGGTTGAGACTTCTTATAGTCTGTGCTTTGATGCTTTCCTGTGAGACCAGTATTAGTTTCCGATACACCACTGCAATTTCAATGTATACCTTGGACCTTCACATTCACGATGAAACACAGAAATCGCATCGGAATTGAATACAAAAGGCACAATGCCTCCATAAGTAGAAGAATTGAGACTCTTCATACAGTCGGTGTTTTCAGCACTCCCTGTGAGACCAGTATTAGTTGGCGATACACCACTGCAGGTTCAATGTATTCCTTGGAAATACACATTGACGATGAAACACTGAAATTAGATCGGAATTAAATAAAAAAGGCTCAATGCCGCCTTAAGTGCAAGAAGAGTGAGACTTCTTATAGTCTGTGCTTTGATCCTTTCGTGTGAGACCAGTATTAGTTTCCGATACACCACTGCAGGTTCTATGTATTCCTTGGACATTCACATTGACGATGAAACACAGAAATCGCATAGGAATTAAATACAAAAGGCACAATGCCTCCATAAGTACAAGAATAGACACTCTTCTTACAGTCGGTGTTTTGAGCACTCCCTGTGAGACCAGTATTAGTTTGCGATTCACCACTGCAGCTTCAATGTATTCCTTGGACATACACATTCACGATGGAACACAGAAATTAGATCGGAATTAAATAAACAAGGCTCAATGCCGCCTTAAGTGCAAGAAGAGTGAGACTTCTTAGTGTCTGTGCTTTGATCCTTTCCTGTGAGACCGGTATTAGTTTCCGATACAACACTGCAATTTTAATGTATTCCTTGGACCTTCACATTGGCGATGAAACACAGAAATCGCATCGGAATTAAATACAAAAGGCACAATGCCGACTTAAGTGCAAGAAGAGTGAGACTTCTTATAGTCTGTGCTTTGATCCTTTCCTCTGAGACCAGTATTAGTTTCCGATACACCACTGCAGGTTCTATGTATTCCTTGGACCTTCACATTGACGATGAAACACAGAAATCGCATCGGAATTAAATACAAAAGGCACAATGCCGACTTAAGTGCAAGAAGAGTGAGACTACTTATAGTCTGTGCCTTGATCCTTTCCTGTGAGACCAGTATTAGTTTCCGATACCCCACTGCAATTCAATGTATTCCTTGGACCTTCACATTGACGATGAAACACAGAAATCGCATCGGAATTAAATACAAAAGGCACAATGCCTCCATAAGTACAAGAATAGAGACTCTTTTTACAGTCGGTGTTTTGAGCACTCCCTGTGAGACCAGTATTAGTTTGCGATACACCACTGCAAGTTCAATGTATTCCTTGGACTTACACATTGACAATCAAACACTGAAATTAGATCGGAATTAAATAAAAAAGGCTCAATGCCGCCTTAAGTGCAAGAAGAGTGAGACTTCTTATGGTCTGTGCTTTGATCCTTTCGTGTGAGACCAGTATTAGTTTCCGATACACCACTGCAGGATCTATGTATTCCTTGGACCTTCACATTGACGATGAAACACAGAAATCGCATCGGAATTAAATACAAAAGGCACAATGCCTCCATAAGTACAAGAATAGAGACTCTTCTTACAGTCGGTGTTTTGAGCACTCCATGTGAAACCGGTATTAGTTTGCGATACACCACTGCAGGTTCAATGTATTCCTTGGACATACACATTGACGATGAAACACTGAAATTAGATCGGAATTAAATAAAAAAGCCTCAATGCCGCCTTAAGTGCAAGAAGGGTGAGACTTCTTATAGTCTGTGCTTTGATCCTTTCCTGTGAGACCAGTATTAGTTTCCGATACACCACAGCAATTACAATGTATTCCTTGGACCTTCACATTGACGATGAAACACAGAAATCGCATCGGAATTAAATACAAAAGGCACAATGCCTCCATAAGTAAAAGAATAGAGACTCTTCTTACAGTCGGTGTTTTGAGCACTCCCTGTGAGACCAGTATTAGTTTGCGATACACCACTGCAGGTTCAATGTTTTCCTTGGACATACACATTGACGATGAAACACTGAAATTAGATCGGAATTAAATAAAAAAGCCTCAATGCCGCCTTAAGTGCAAGAAGGGTGAGACTTCTTATAGTCTGTGCTTTGATCCTTTCCTGTGAGACCAGTATTAGTTTCCGATACACCACTGCAATTTCAATGTATACCTTGGACCTTCACATTGACGATGAAACCCAGAAATCGCATCGGAATTAAATATAAAACGCACAATGCCGACTAAAGTGCAAGAAGAGTGAGACTTCTTATAGTCTGTGCTTTGATCCTTTCCTGTGAGACCAGTATTAGTTGCCGATACACCAATGCAATTTCAATGTATTCCTTGGACCTTCACATTGACGATGAAACACAGAAATCGCATCGGAATTAAATAGAAAAGGCACAATGCCTCCATAAGTAAAAGAATAGAGACTCTTCTTACAGTCGGTGTTTTGAGCACTCCCTGTGAGACCAGTATTAGTTTGCGATACACCACTGCAGGTTCAATGTATTCCTTGGACATACACATTGACGATGAAACACTGAAATTAGATCGGAATTAAATAAAAAAGCCTCAATGCCGCCTTAAGTGCAAGAAGGGTGAGACTTCTTATAGTCTGTGCTTTGATCCTTTCCTGTGAGACCAGTATTAGTTTCCGATACACCACTGCAATTTCAATGTATACCTTGGACCTTCACATTGACGATGAAACCCAGAAATCGCATCGGAATTAAATATAAAACGCACAATGCCGACTTAAGTGCAAGAAGAGTGAGACTTCTTATAGTCTGTGCTTTGATCCTTTCCTGTGAGACCAGTATTAGTTGCCGATACACCAATGCAATTTCAATGTATTCCTTGGACCTTCACATTGACGATGAAACACAGAAATCGCATCGGAATTAAATACAAAAGGCACAATGCCTCCATAAGCACAAGAATAGAGACTCTTCTTACAGTCGGTGCTTTGAGCACTCGCTGTGAGACCAGTATTAGTTTGCAATACACCACTGCAGGTTCATTGTATTACTTGGACATACACATTGACGATGAAACACTGAAATTAGATCGGAATTAAATAAAAGAGGCTCAATGCCGCCTTAAGTGCAAGAAGGTTGAGACTTCTTATAGTCTGTGCTTTGATCCTTTCCTGTGAGACCGGTATTAGTTTCCGATACACCACTGCAATTTCAATGTATTCCTTGGACCTTCACATTGACGATGAAACACAGAAATCGCATCGGAATTAAATACAAAAGGCACAATGCCGACTTAAGTGCAAGAAGAGTGAGACTTCTTATAGTCTGTGCTTTGATCCTTCCCTGTGAGACCGGTATTAGTTTCCGATACACCACTGCAATTTCAATGTATTCCTTGGATCTTCACATTGACGATGAAACACAGAAATCGCATCGGAATTAAATACAAAAGGCACAATGCCTCCATAAGTACAAGAATAGAGACTCTTCTTACAGTCGGTGTTTTGAGCACTCCCTGTGAGACCAGTATTAGTTTGCGATACACCACTGCAGGTTCAATGTATTCCTTGGAAATACACATTGACGATGAAACACTGAAATTAGATCGGAATTAAATAAAAAAGGCTCAATGCCGCCTTAAGTGCAAGAAGAGTGAGACTTCTTATGGTCTGTGCTTTGATCCTTTCGTGTGAGACCAGTATTAGTTTCCGATACACCACTGCAGGATCTATGTATTCCTTGGACCTTCACATTGACGATGAAACACAGAAATCGCATCGGAATTAAATGCAAAAGGCACAATGCCTCCATAAGTACAAGAATAGAGACTCTTCTTACAGTCGGTGTTTTGAGCACTCCCTGTGAAACCGGTATTAGTTTGCGATACACCACTTGTAGCGTTGCTCTTGGGGGGCAAAAATAAAAAGAATTGTTACCTTTTTTTTAATGTCGAAAAAGTGAATATTTTGGTGGGCCACTTGGCAACAGAATCAGGGATTTATTACGCTATTATAATAACATACGTTGACCATTAAATACCTGAATAAGAGCAGCATATTGATATATATATTTGAGATCGCTCGGAAGAAACATTATCATTTCTGTGCATTTTTATAGTCGCGATGTAGTCATACCCGGATCAACACTAAGGGACCAGAAGATTTATAGACTTTAAAAGAAATGCAACACTACACAATTAAAAAAAGTTGGTTCAGAAATAATAGGAAAACGATAATGTTCCTTCTGCCTCATGCTGCGTTCGGCCCATCAGCGTGATCGTAATTTCTGATGATGAAGTAACACAAAATAATTAACAGTTAAGTAAATAAGGAGATGGACTCATCAAGGTTAATTTACGAAAATAAGCACACTTATCTTTAACACAAGTTTTTTTAATGCTACGTACCTTTTCATATTAAATTACAATAGATGACCATTGTGGTTAAATACTTTATACATAACAGTCAAAATGTCCTCTTGATTCTGTCTGTTCGATATCAGTTACAAGAAACTACATCTTTTGTGATTGGGAAAAAATAACAATTAGCATATTCACTCAATATTTTCACATCAAATATAAAATACAGTTGTGGAACGCAGCAAGTCTGCGTCCGCCTCTCATGGAACACAAACAGTAAAAGGTGAGGCGCCAAAAGCCTCATTTGTCTTGAAACAACAGAATTCTTTTTTATACCATTAATCGATACATGTACATAGAGATTTACTGGCACCGCGCAAGAACGGCAAAGATAAAGAATAATAGATTCTGTCCCTGCTATGCGATGATTCATTTCTTTTGCTTTACAATTGTTCGATAACTTTAGGCCATCAGGCGTTTACTATTGAGCGTATATTAATGTTTGTGAGGCGAAAATTACTAATATTACACACTGCAGGTTCAATGTATTCCTTGGACATACACATTGACGATGAAACACTGAAATTAGATCGGAATTAAATAAAAAAGCCTCAATGCCGCCTTAAGTGCAAGAAGGGTGAGACTTCTTATAGTCTGTGCTTTGATCCTTTCCTGTGAGACCAGTATTAGTTTCCGATACACCACTGCAATTTCAATGTATACCTTGGACCTTCACATTGACGATGAAACCCAGAAATCGCATCGGAATTAAATATAAAACGCACAATGCCGACTTAAGTGCAAGAAGAGTGAGACTTCTTATAGTCTGTGCTTTGATCCTTTCCTGTGTGACCAGTATTAGTTGCCGATACACCAATGCAATTTCAATGTATTCCTTGGACCTTCACATTGACGATGAAACACAGAAATCGCATCGGAATTAAATACAAAAGGCACAATGCCTCCATAAGCACAAGAATAGAGACTCTTCTTACAGTCGGTGCTTTGAGCACTCGCTGTGAGACCAGTATTAGTTTGCAATACACCACTGCAGGTTCATTGTATTACTTGGACATACACATTGACGATGAAACACTGAAATTAGATCGGAATTAAATAAAAGAGGCTCAATGCCGCCTTAAGTGCAAGAAGGTTGAGACTTCTTATAGTCTGTGCTTTGATCCTTTCCTGTGAGACCGGTATTAGTTTCCGATACACCACTGCAATTTCAATGTATTCCTTGGACCTTCACATTGACGATGAAACACAGAAATCGCATCGGAATTAAATACAAAAGGCACAATGCCGACTTAAGTGCAAGAAGAGTGAGACTTCTTATAGTCTGTGCTTTGATCCTTCCCTGTGAGACCGGTATTAGTTTCCGATACACCACTGCAATTTCAATGTATTCCTTGGATCTTCACATTGACGATGAAACACAGAAATCGCATCGGAATTAAATACAAATGGCACAATGCCTCCATAAGTACAAGAATAGAGACTCTTCTTACAGTCGGTGTTTTCAGCACTCCCTGTGAGACCAGTATTAGTTTGCGATACACCACTGCAGGTTCAATGTATTCCTTGGACATACACATTGACGATGAAACACAGAAATTAGATCGGAATTAAATAAAAAATGGCTCAATGCCGCTTTAAGTGCAAGAAGAGTGAGACTTCTTAGAGTCTGTGCTTTGATCCTTTCCTGTGAGACCAGTATTAGTTTCCGATACACCACTGCAGGTTCAATGTATTCCTTGGACCTTCACATTGACGATGAAACACAGAAATCGCATCAGAATTAAATACAAAAGGCACAATGCCGCCTTGAGTGCAAGAAGAGTGAGACTTCTTATAGTCTGTGCTTTGATCCTTTCGTGTGAGACCAGTATTTGTTTCCGATACACCACTGCAGGTTCTATGAATTCCTTGGACCTTCACATTGACGATGAAACACAGAAATCGTATCGGAATTAAATCCAAAGGCACAATGCCTCCATAAGTACAAGAATAGAGACTCTTCTTACAGTCGGTGTTTTGAGCACTCCCTGTGAGACCAGTATTAGTTTGCGATACACCACTGCAGGTTCAATGTATTCCTTGGACATACACATTGACGATGAAACACTTAAATTAGATCGGAATTAAATAAAAAAGCTCAATGCCGCCTTAAGTGCAAGAAGGGTGAGACTTCTTGTAGTCTGTGCTTTGATCCTTTCCTGTGAGACCAGTATTAGTTTCCGATACACCACTTCAATTACAATGTATTCCTTGGACCTTCACATTGACGATGAAACACAGAAATCGCATCGGAATTAAATACAAAAGGCACAATGCCTCCATAAGTACAAGAATAGAGACTCTTCTTACAGTCGGTGTTTTCAGCACTCCCTGTGAGACCATGTAGCGTTGCACTTGGGGGACAAAAATAAAAAGAATTGTTACTTTTTTTTTAATGTCGAAAAAATGAATATTTTGGTGGGCCACTTGGCAACAGAATCAGGGATTTATTACGCTATTATAATAACATACGTTGACCATTAAATACCTGAATAAGAGCAGCATATTGATATACATATATATTTGAGATCGCTCGGAAGAAACATTATCATTTCTGTGCACTTTTATAGTCGCGATGTAGTCATACCCGGATCAACACTAAGGGACCAGAAGATTTATAGACTTTAAAAGAAATGCAACACTACACAATTAAAAAGAGTTGGTTCAGAAATAATAGGAAAACGATAATGTTCCTTCTGCCTCATGCTGCGTTCGGCCCATCAGCGTGATCGTAATTTCTGATGATGAAGTAACACAAAATAATTAAGTTAAGTAAATAAGGAGATGGACTCATCAAGGTTAATTTACGAAAATAAGCACACTTATCTTTAACACACTTTTTTTTTAATGCTACGTACCTTTTCATATTAAGTTACAATAGATGACCATTGTGGTTAAATACTTTATACATAACAGTCAAAATGTCCTCTGGATGCTGTCTGTTCGATATCAGTTACAAGAAACTACATCTTTTCTGATTGGAAAAAAATAACAATTAGCATATTCACTCAATATTTTCACATCAAATATAAAATACAGTTGTGGAACGCAGCAAGTCCGCGTCCGCCTCTCATGGAATACAAACAGTAAAAGGTGAGGCGCCAAAAGCCTCATTTGTCTTGAAACAACAGAATTCTTGTTTACACCATTAATCGATACATGTACATAGAGATTTACTGGCACCGCGCAAGAACGGTAAAGATAAAGAATAATAGTTTCTGTCGATGCTATGCGATGGTTCATTTCTTTTACTTTACAATTTTTCGATAACTTTAGGCCATCAGGCGTTTACTATTGAGCGTATATTAATGTTTGTGAGGCGAAAATTACTAATATTACACTGCCTCCCATGAGGAGGGAAGGAATACCGAAGGTATTACTTTCATCCTCATGCACATTGGAATATTTGTAATTTTCGAGTGTAACATACAGGTTATTAAAAGTTTCATTTTATATTCATTCCATAATAAAAGAATTAACGTTTCAATTTGTAATTACTGACGGTGGATCATTGTGAATTTGTTCTGTATGTCTATCAGTGTTTGTATGGATTCAGTCTATCTTGATGATTCTTAAAATTAAGGCTATAAGTACACATATTTACAAGATTTATAAGGAAATAGAGTCACACTTCATTTTTCATCGTTGCAAAAGTAATTTGACTATCACAACTGGTACACAACTTTCAGTTTTGACAGTATTCATTATATTGTCATCGTCTTGTCGATTGATTGCCTTGTCCGTCGTCGCACTTAATTATACATTTATTTTCGTCGCACATACACTATTTATGATAGACTTTGATTGTAGAGCGGCCACTGGTGATGGCTTCGACAAGGAAGTCCATATCTTTCACTTTCAGGGCTCGAGTGTGGCTCTCCGAATTATTTCCCATATGAAACAGATAAAATATCTTATATTAGAATAGCTTACAAAACTAATTTTATATACATGTGGGATGGGATATAGGAAGGATCGGATCCTTTGACGTATTTTCGTGTGCTTATTTTCATTCGTATCGTGACCTCTCGTCAAGGTTTACATTTCAACAGTGTTCAGAGGTGACCTTGTGACTTGTCTCTGTGTACAATCAGTCATTATAATAATTACGTTAACTTCTCTATTTTAGAGTCTCTCGGAAGGTTTATGATACATACAAAAATGTTTTCAGTACTGGGTGTGAATGTTTTTGCTACAGAATGTAGCGCACAGCAACTACTGTTGGCGGTTGAACGTTTACATTATTTCGTCACGTGGTGGCTGTCCGCCTCCACTGTTGCGAGCAATCTTGAAATTCAGTCTGTGCGCGCGCACGTGACCGGAGCTTTCTTGCAGAGCGTTGATTTCGCGCTTGAGGTGCCGTGCGTCGCTTTTGTTCGGCGGATCGTGGCTTTGTGCTTTTTTAGATTGCTGGAGGGAGCTTCTGCCACCGAAACTGCCTCACATCACTTCCTGTCCACTATCAAGTTACGGATTCACAGGTAAGTGGTAGCTACCGCTGCAACTGCATGTGTGGAATGACACTGATTATTACACACTGCACACATCAACGAAATTGTTCACACATATGGTGCAGTAGAATACTGCCACTGACAATCGTCGAACTTTAAAACTTCACTTGCACTGTGGTGAGCGTCTGCGTGAACGGTGTATTAACAGAAATTCTCGCGTCATAACATCACACGGTGTTTACAAGTTGATTTACATACTAATATTTACAAGAGTTCATTTAAATCGAGAAATAATCTAATTGACCACTTTGAATCAAAACAATTGTTTCTTAATTAGTCTTTTTTTTTATTTAAGCCTACGATCACAGGTAGGCTATTATAAGTACTTTTTCTTTGACCAAATCCATTCCAATCTCCTTTACAAATTAATTTCATTCATAGTAATCTTTATCACGCTTGCTTATTCATTTTGTAGGACCAATACTTTTTTTTTTTTTTTTTTAGTGCTCGTCTTATTTAGTGTCAAAAGTTTTTCTCGTATGTGCTTGTCTTTAAAGAAAGTTCGAGGACAGATTTGAAAATAGCAATTCCGCCTCTGAGTTTCGTGTAGAAATACAAACAGTCGAAAAAAAGAAAGGTGGGAAAAGCGGGTCTACTCGCTGATCGTCGACAGAATTTAAATTACTCCTCTACCAGGTCGAAAATTTAATTTACCTTGCGCATTACAAAAGCAATATGCGCGTCGCGAACCTACACATTTTTATATGTAGTGCCTCACTTCCTAAGCACACGTGCATCTTTACAAGTTGATCCTGAGGAGTGGATAGGATCAAGGATCTTAAAGGATTTGCACTTAGGAAAGGGATTCAATAATCACATAATCACAGAGAAAACAATAAATATTGCAGTGCACACTTAAAATAAAATCTATCACTTCAAGCATGTATATCTAATATGTATCTTGCTGCAGCTTGCTTACTACTCTTTGCTCATTTCTTAGACTAAGTCAAGTTTATGCATTACGCATTTGGGTATTAATTATCATTTGTATATATAAGCCTCTCACTAGAGTGTTGTTTGCTGCTGTCGCTACCTGTGAAGCTTGGGCGAGATCCTTATTCTATGTGCTGCTAGCTTGTGAATTTGCAGTATCGCTAATGCTCAATAGTACCGTGAAGTTGGCATAATAAACCATGTTACTCATATGTTCTTTTACTCAGCTTGTTTATAGTCTGGACTCATCTTACTTTGCGTTATATAATAAACTTCCTTTTTATTCCATCACGCTTTTACTTAAGGTTAACGTCAGGCCTTTTTAGAACAATTGCACTGCGTCATCAATCTGTTCATGCTTAATCCTAGGTATCTGTTCACTTCAAAGAGATGTTATTTTATCGCTGGCACAGCACTGTGCTGGAATTTACAAGTTAAATCTACCGACTGTTTTACGCTAACAGGTGGTGCCTTATTTACGTCACATTTGAAAATAGGGAATAACCTCATGGAATCGAATCTTTCTCACAACTTTCCTCTTTTGTCTGGACGTTTAAGTATTTCCTTTTAAAACAGGTAATTAATTTGTCCTCGATTAAATTTCACTTACTAATACTAAGCACATATAATCATCATTTTCATATTACTATTTAGGGAGAGAAGTGCATTATTCGCTCCTTCCTGCTCATTCTCAAATTACTATTTAGCGAGAGAAGTGCATTATTCGCTCCTTCCTCTTTCCTCATTTTAGTACCTCGGGGCTAATTAATACCTCTCGAGTACATCATTTTCCTTACATACTAACTTATAACTAAAATTGAAAATCGCCTCTAGGACATGTCCTCCTGTTTACGTAAAGATTATTCATGTAAATACTTGCTGCAACTTATTCTGTATTTTATTTTCCAGACGCGTTGTTTTAATACACAAGGTTTCCTTTCAGCACCGGTTAACGTCCGTAGTCAGTTCAGTTCCGTTCTTGTTACTCATTGGTTAATCCTGATCTCCAATACCTTAGAATTTTCTTACAGCTTAAATTAACTTAATTCCTGGCGTTATAAAATTTTCTTAAATCTTGATGGTGGAACAATCCTTTGATTTTATTCGTGGCACGGTCAGATAACAAATAGCTACCAATGTGTGGTTTCCTCATTATCACAAAGGGACCTTCATAAATGTGTTGCCACTTACGATTCTTCTTTAACAACAGGGATGGTTTAAAGTGAGTCCTGACTAATACCTTTTCTCCTTCTTTGAAATCTATAACTCTGTTTACCTTCTTATCAAATGCCTTTTTTCGGAGGTTAGCATACGTTGTCAATGATATGAGAGCTTGCCTGATTTTTGCGTCTAGGTCCAATTCGTTGTCTTGTAACTTTGGAAGGGGGTCTATCCATTCATTCCTCTCTTTTGATCTTGACATTAACTCATGTGGCGTGAATCCGGTCGACAGATGAGGAAGGTGGTTTACAATCTGTTCGAATGGTGTTACGAAGTCTACCCACTTAGATTGCTTATTCGAAATGTACGTCCTTATAAATCTGTTAAATTCTTTGAAGATTCTTTCTGTCGGATTCGATTGCGGTCGAAACAGGGATATCAAAATTTGTTTGATTCTATGGCGAGCAAGAAATGCACGCCACGGGCGTGATGTGAAATTTGAAGCATTATCAGACAAAATTGATTCTGGAACCCCGAATCGTGGGAAATAATCATTTTCAATGCGACGAATTATTGAATTTGCACAAGAAGATTTTACTGCGTACAGTCTTATGTGCTTAGAAAAATTGTCCAGGATTGCTACTAAGTATTTAGCGCCTCCCCTGCCGGTGGGTAGTGGACCTGCTAAATCAATACTAAGAAGCTGGTTTGGCCTTTCAGCAACTATTGGATTTAGTGGAATTGAAGTGGAAATGTTTAAGGATTTTGCCTTTTGACAGATGACACAGTTTCTCAATAATTTATGAATTCTCTGGTGTAGATTCGGAACATAACAGTAAGTCGAGATTTTCCTTTTACATTTTTCTGGTCCGTAGTGACCCCATGAAATGTGAGTGTACCACAGAAGATGTTCAATGAAATTTCGAGGGATGCAAACACACCACCTCTCAGATGACTCAGACGTCTTATGAAATAGCACTTGGTTATGAACTTTATAAAACTTGGACAACTTGTGGGCTGGATTTTCGTGAAGAATTTGTATAACCTTTTTCCATTTTGGATCTGTATTTTGAAGAATCTGAATCTGCCTACATAACTGAAGAAAATACTTTCTGTGAATTGGATCTTTCATTAACAAAACTTTATAATTAGACATTTGTTCCACCAGTTCGCTGGTTTCTAGTAAGCCCTCAGGTGAGCGAGAAAGTGCGTCTGCTATAACATTATCTTTACCTTTTATGTATACAATGTCAAAGTCATATTCCTGCAGGAATAAGCACCATCGAGTAAGACGAGGGTGTTGCAACTTGCATGTAAGGAGGAATGATAAGGCTTGATGGTCTGAATAGACTTTAATTTTTCTTCCATAGATATAATAGTTAAATCGCCTAAAAGCCCATATTACGGCAAGTGCCTCCAACTCCGTAACCGAATAAGACTTCTCACACTCTGATAACACTCGACTCGCAAAGCTAATCACTTGGATTTGCTCGTGTCCATTTACTAATTGAATCTGGAAAAGACAAGCGCCGATACCCACAAAGGAAGCGTCTGCAGTAATACAAAATTCCTTATCCATCTGAGGATGATGGAGAATGTTACTGTTAACCAGACTGTCCTTAATTTTCTTACATCCGTCTTGGCATTCCGGCGTCCAATTCCAATGTGAATTCTTTTTTAAAAGGTTGTGAAGAGCGGGATTGTTCAATACCTGATTGGGAACAAAACGTCTGAAAAATGACGTAAGACCGATAAATCCTCTCAGTTGCCTTTTTGTAACAGGGGTTGGAAAGTTTTTTATAGCAGATAATTTTTCCGGGTCGGGTTTAATTCCTTCAGGGGTGATGATGTGCCCTAAAAATTTAATTTCACTTTTTCCAAACTTGGATTTCTTAAGATTTGCTGTAACACCATACTCTCTGAATCGTTGAAATATCTTTTGCAGAAGGGCCACATGATCTTCCCAATTTTTCGATGCTACAAGAACGTCATCCACATAGACTGTTACCTCATCTAAAAGTTCAGGACCTAGTACATAGTCAAGGGCAGAGATAAAAATTCCGGAACTCACATTTAGTCCAAACGGTACAACTTTGAAATGGTAAGATCTACCTGCAAATATAAACGCAGTGTACTTCCTAGACTCCTGCGCAAGTTTTACTTGCCAGTAACTGCTTTTCAAATCAAGGGTACTCAAATACTTAACTCCATGAAACTTCTGCAGATGCTCTTCAAGAGCCTCTGGTCTCGTTCTTATGGGTACTATAATTTTATTGATTAATCTTGCATCTAGGACTAGCCTTACGCTACCATCTGATTTTAGCACAGACAATAAAGGACTCGAATAAGGTGAATGAGATACTTCTATCACATTCCAGCGTAACATTTTCTTGGTCTCGCACTTGACAGCTTCGCGTCTCGCATATGGAATGGAATAGCTTGTTCTACAGTAGGTTGAATGGGGCAGGACATCCATTCGATATTCAAAGCCTTTTATTAGTCCAGGTTTCTTAGAAAATACTTGAACGTAATCTGTTAACAAATTGTAAAGCTCATTCTTCTGTTGTTTGGATAATTCAATGGACTCACTAGCTTTACCGTATAATTCATTCTGACTGGGAATTAGGTCTTTATACTCATCGTCATTAACACTTTCAAGATCTGTCATGTCTTCTGTCTGACTGTACTGTTGTCTTTTAGTCCATGGCCGTACTGCTGTTTGAAGCACCCCAAAGTTTGTCTTCACCTTACTTCTTAACAAATTTACAGTTACTTGTTGCTGGCTCGCTACTAGAGTACAGATTCCACACTCGATGTCAATTTTAGCTTTCGTCTGCCTCAAGAATTCCATACTCAGGATACATGGCACTGATAGGTTTTTAACAATAAGAAAAATGCACGTTACTGAAATAGACTCTATCTGGATTTGAAGCTGAGTCTGAAGATTTACACGTTGTGTTAGTGGACCAATTGCTCCCGATATGGTGCAACCTTGAATTGGAAGTGATAAAACTTTGCATACAGAGGATATTTGCTTAAATAAACATAAAGATAAGACATTTATATTAGCTCCTGTATCTACAATAGCTGTTACAGGTATGTTGGCAATTGATACCCTTATGGAAGCTTGAACTTGTTCGTCCCATACGTCATCATTGTCTCTCGTCTCAGTGTCTGCTACTAGATCATCCCGTAAGTTTGTCTCTTTGTCATACCTAATTGCTTTAATTTCGTGTGGACTAAGGGACAGGGTGCCCCCATTCAAACCTGCAGCATCCTCTAGGAGGCTCAAAGGTGCTGCTTTTAATTTTCCGCTCGACGCTTACTTTCCTGCTGATTTATATTTCTTAATGTTTCTTCCGTCTGGAACTGGTGTTGGTTTTGTGGTACGAACTCGGTTGGAAACGGATCTTGTTGTCCTGGCGTATTCGCTTGCGCATAATAAATTTGCGTATTATGCGGGCGTTTAGGCTTCAGAGTTCCCGAAGGTCCGTTCGCTTGTGGCTGAACAGTATTTTGCTGTGGCTTGTGTTGATTGTAACCGTTAGTGAAAGGTGTACATTGGTCTTCACCTTGATTATGCCATTTATTTCTTTTCCACTGACGATTTGAATCGTAAGACTGATCATTTTGATAATTCCCGTTGATCGGTTGCGTGTTTCCATATTGCTGGGGCTGTGTGTTATAATGTGCATTTTCGTACTGAGGTGGTGACGAATTATATATTGGATTGTATCTCTGGCCGTTATTGTACTTATTTTTGTATTTGCTGTTGGAGTACGTAGTGTGTTTGTTTTTGAAACCGTTGTGGGGTTGGTACTGGTTGTCGCTGTGACGCGCTTTCGCTCGGCCACCATTGTTGCCTACGTATTCTGTATTGTGCTGGCCGCCTGCACAGAAGTGGGCGTTGCCAACATCAACTCTAGCGTCCTCGTAAATCAGATCTAACGAGTCTAACACAGATAGGAAAGTGTCCGTATCGTCCTCAGACACGTTTACTAACTTTTCTCTGATCGCAATCGGTAGCTTAGTTTTTAGAATCATAATAACGTCTTTGGCGGTGATCGGCGAATCCCAGAACTTGATTTTCGCTAAATACTTTTCAAAATATCTTCTCAAACTACCGCGCTTACTGTTAAACACTTCGGCGTTGTAAACCTCTTTTCTCAGGCGCTGCTGCACACCAGAACTCCAGAATTTAGCTAAAAACATCTGTTCAAACTCTTTGTAACTTTTACAAGAGTCGACCATTTCGGTTCCCCATAAGGCAGCATCGCCTACGATAAATCCACTAACAAATTGAATTCGCTGGCGGTCGCTCCAGCTACTCGGGAAAATTCCTGAAAAATTTCGGAGGAACACTATAGGATGAATTTCTCTTTTCTGTGGGTGAAAGGTCGGAAAAATACGATGTTTGATCACGCTTTCCTCCTGCATCAAACTGACAAAAGTGGGTGGGCTGGTAGTCTGGTTAACTTGTGCTTCTATAGAACTATGAGTTTGAGCGTTATCAAATGGTGAACGGTAATGTACCTGCTGTTGTTCATTACTTCGTGGTGAATTATTCCAGTTTCCTGACACGGGAGGTGGGGAATTTTCAACTTGACATTTTAGTGTACGAACTTCATCAACTATCTGTTGACGCCATTCAGGTAAATCTTGAGCTAATGTTCGTCTTATCTGGCCTAATTCTGACATCACCGTGTCTCCTGTTTTTCCAGGGGCTGCCAATATTTCAAAGGTCATGTTTTTGACAGTTTCCCTGAGTTCGTTCTTGACCTTGTTTTCTATGAATCCGTCTTTGTTTTTAATCCACTCTTGGTACTGATCAGACAATGCTTCAGCATGTGCCTTAACAGTATTCTTTATTTGGTCCTCTACATTAAGAGTCTCAATCTGTTTCGAAAGATCATCAACAACATTCTCGATCGTGTCTACTGCGGTTTTAACTCCTTTGACCTCATCAGAGATTGCAGTATAATCTTCTTTTAAGGTCGCAGCTTGTTTTTGATATTCTATCACTTTTGAATTTATCTCCCCCTTGGCTGCTTCGATTTTTTCATCTAACCGTTTTGAAATATCCTCTATTTTTGACTCTACTTGTGTGTCAATTTCTAGCCTCATGATCGTGATCTGACTGCTGATTTGGCTTTGGACATTACCCAACAGGGTATTTAAATCAGCTGTTATGTCTGCCTTTAGTTCGGCCTTTACCGAATTTAACCGTGTATTTAGGTCATTTATCTCCGTTTGCAGATCTGTTTTTACTGAATTTATGTCTGTTTTTACCGAATTTATTTCTGTTTTTACTGAATTTATGTCTTCTTTTACTGAGTTGCACAGATTTGTAAGGACCTGATTTTTATTATGCCGTCTTTCGGCCTTCTCTTTTTCTTCGCGGGCCTTTTCATCTAATTTTTCCTGCTTTTCACGTTCCTGTCTTTGCGCCTCTCTCTGTCTTTGACTTTCGAACTTGCGTTCCATTATTGCTTCGATCATTGCAGCCAAGTCATTTTTTTCAAAAGCGGGAATAGTTTGCACACTAGGACCAGCTTCTAAAACTTCGGTCGAGGCTGCTTCTGCCTCCGCTCGTGTACCTATCGCGCGTGATCGTAATGGATAGTGAGGTCCATTCGCATCACCGCTGTCGTCTGGTTTTGTTTGTGTCCGCTGTTTACCGTCAGCCATGTTCATGAATTATTTGTCAAACGTCAAAATGCTACAGATATTGTCACTGCCGTCAGTCGTTTGTCTGTGACGTAGTGCTATGGCTTACTGGGACCTAAGATAAAATTTTAACTCTGGGTAACAACTGACGTTCATTTACGCCAAGAAGACAAGATGGTTCCTACTAATTACAAACAAATGAAATATCACACGTTTTACCAGTTTTGAGCGTAGTTATCCGCCATATCGTATTTTTTTATGCACTGACAACAATGGTACACTTTCACTGAATTTAACTACATAAGAATGGACTATGGACAAATTGAAATAAAGCTGTTTCAAGGCAAGGAAAGACAGGTTTACGTTCTGATCAACTCGAAAGATGCTACGTCACTACGAAAGCTTGGCTACTGCGTATAAAAATTTGACTTACTATGGCTGTCTTGATAATGATACAGCTGGATACTCGCGTTTTTTGGTAATTTCATCAATGGTTCTTCTGAATTAATTAAAAGGTTTTCCCACTTCTCTTTCTCGGTTGAATTGTATCCACATGAAAAAATGAAACAGTTCTTAGAACAAGCAAAGAAAATTTTTTAAACACATACATGAAATGATTTTTTGATCAAGTCCCTGTTCGGGCGCCAAGTGTAGCGTTGCACTTGGGGGACAAAAATAAAAAGAATTGTTACTTTTTTTTTAATGTCGAAAAAATGAATATTTTGGTGGGCCACTTGGCAACAGAATCAGGGATTTATTACGCTATTATAATAACATACGTTGACCATTAAATACCTGAATAAGAGCAGCATATTGATATACATATATATTTGAGATCGCTCGGAAGAAACATTATCATTTCTGTGCACTTTTATAGTCGCGATGTAGTCATACCCGGATCAACACTAAGGGACCAGAAGATTTATAGACTTTAAAAGAAATGCAACACTACACAATTAAAAAGAGTTGGTTCAGAAATAATAGGAAAACGATAATGTTCCTTCTGCCTCATGCTGCGTTCGGCCCATCAGCGTGATCGTAATTTCTGATGATGAAGTAACACAAAATAATTAAGTTAAGTAAATAAGGAGATGGACTCATCAAGGTTAATTTACGAAAATAAGCACACTTATCTTTAACACACTTTTTTTTTAATGCTACGTACCTTTTCATATTAAGTTACAATAGATGACCATTGTGGTTAAATACTTTATACATAACAGTCAAAATGTCCTCTGGATGCTGTCTGTTCGATATCAGTTACAAGAAACTACATCTTTTCTGATTGGAAAAAAATAACAATTAGCATATTCACTCAATATTTTCACATCAAATATAAAATACAGTTGTGGAACGCAGCAAGTCCGCGTCCGCCTCTCATGGAATACAAACAGTAAAAGGTGAGGCGCCAAAAGCCTCATTTGTCTTGAAACAACAGAATTCTTGTTTACACCATTAATCGATACATGTACATAGAGATTTACTGGCACCGCGCAAGAACGGTAAAGATAAAGAATAATAGTTTTTGTCGATGCTATGCGATGGTTCATTTCTTTTACTTTACAATTTTTCGATAACTTTAGGCCATCAGGCGTTTACTATTGAGCGTATATTAATGTTTGTGAGGCGAAAATTACTAATATTACAACCAGTATTAGTTTGCGATACGCCACTGCAGGTTCAATGTATTCCTTGAACATACACATTGACGATGAAACACTGAAATTAAATCGGAATTAAATAAAAAAGGCTCAATGCCGCCTTAAGTGCAAGAAGGGTGAGACTTCTTATAGTCTGTGCTTTGATCCTTTCCTGTGAGACCAGTATTAGTTTCCGATACACCACTGCAATTTCAATGCATTCCTTGGACCTTCACGTTGACGATGAAACACAGAAATCGCATTGGAATTAAATACAAAAGGCACAATGCCGACTTAAGTGCAAGAAGAGTGAGACTTCTTATAGTCTGTGATTTGATCCTTTCCTGTGAGACCAGTATTAGTTTCCGATACACCACTGCAATTTTAATGTATTCCTTGGCCCTTCACATTGACGATGAAACACAGAAATCAAATCGGAATTAAATACAAAAGGCACAATGCCTCCATAAGTACAAGAATAGAGACTCTTCTTACAGTCGGTGTTTTGAGCACTCCCTGTGAGACCAGTATTAGTTTGCGATACACCACTGCAGGTTCAATGTATTCCTTGGACATACACATTGACGATGAAACACAGAAATCAGATCGGAATTAAGTAAACAAGGCTCAATGCCGCCTTAAGTGCAAGAAGAGTGAGACTTCTTAGTGTCTGTGCTTTGATCCTTTCCTGTGAGACCAGTATTAGTTTCCGATACACCACTGCAATTTTAATGTATTCCTTGGACCTTCACATTGACGATGAAACACAGAAATCGCATCGGAATTAAATACAAAAGGCACAATGCCGACTTAAGTGCAAGAAGAGTGAGACTACTTATAGTCTGTGCCTTGATCCTTTCCTGTGAGACCAGTATTAGCTTCCGATACACCACTGCAATTCAATGTATTCCTTGGACCTTCCCATTGACGATGAAACACAGAAATCGTATCGGTATTAAATACAAAAGGCACAATGCCTCCATAAGTACAAGAATAGAGACTCTTCTTACAGTCGGTGTTTTGAGCACTCCCTGTGAGACCAGTATTAGTTTGCGATACACCACTGCAGCTTCAATGTATTCCTTGGACATACACATTGACGATGAAACACAGAAATTAGATCGGAATTAAATAAACAAGGCTCAATGCCGCCTTAAGTGCAAGAAGAGTGAGACTTCTTAGTGTCTGTGCTTTGATCCTTTCCTGTGAGACCAGTATTAGTTTCCGATACACCACTGCAGTTTTAATGTATTTCTTGGACCTTCACATTGACGATGAAACACAGAAATCGCATCGGAATTAAATACAAAAGGCACAATGCCTCCATAAGTACAAGAATAGAGACTCTTCTTACAGTCGGTGTTTTGAGCACTCCCTGTGAGACCAGTATTAGTTTGCGATACACCACTGCAGGTTCAATGTATTCCTTGGAAATACACATTGACGATGAAACTCTCAAATTAGATCTTAATTAAATAAAAAAGGCTCAATGCCGCCTTAAGTGCAAGAAGAGTGAGACTTCTTATAGTCTGTGCTTTGATCCTTTCGTGTGAGACCAGTATTAGTTTCCGATACACCACTGGAGGATCTATGTGTTCCTTGGACCTTCACATTGACGATGAAACACAGAAATCGCATCGGAATTAAATACAAAAGGCAAAATGCCTCCATAAGTACAAGAATAGAGACTCTTCTTACAGTCGGTGTTTTGAGCACTTCCTGTGAAACCGGTATTAGTTTGCGATACACCACTGCAGGTTCAATGTATTCCTTGGACATACACATTGACGATGAAACACTGAAATTAGATCGGAATTAAATAAAAAAGCCTCAATGCCGCCTTAAGTGCAAGAAGGGTGAGACTTCTTATAGTCTGTGCTTTGATCCTTTCCTGTGAGACCAGTATTAGTTTCCGATACACCACTGCAATTTCAATGTATACCTTGGACCTTCACATTGACGATGAAACACAGAAATCGCATCGGAATGAAATACAAAACGCACAATGCCGACTTAAGTGCAAGAAGAGTGAGACTTCTTATAGTCTGTGCTTTGATCCTTTCCTGTGAGACCAGTATTAGTTGCCGATACACCAATGCAATTTCAATGTATTTCTTGGACCTTCACATTGACGATGAAACACAGAAATCGCATCGGAATTAAATACAAAAGGCACAATGCCTCCATAAGTACAAGAATAGAGACTCTTCTTACAGTCGGTGCTTTGAGCACACGCTGTGAGACCAGTATTAGTTTGCAATACACCACTGCAGGTTCAATGTATTACTTGGACATACACATTGACGATGAAACACTGAAATTAGATCGGAATTAAATAAAAAAGGCTCAATGCCGCCTTAAGTGCAAGAAGGTTGAGACTTCTTATAGTCTGTGCTTTGATCCATTCCTGTGAGACCAGTAATAGTTTCCGATACACCACTGCAATTTCAATGTATTCCTTGGACCTTCACATTGACGATGAAACGCAGAAATGCATCGGAATTAAATACAAAAGGCACCATGCCGACTTAAGTGCAAGAAGAGTGAGACTTCTTATAGTCTGTGCTTTGATCCTTTCCTGTGAGACCGGTATTAGGTTCCGATACACCACTGCAATTTCAATGTATTCCTTGGACCTTCACATTGACGATGAAACACAGAAATCGCATCGGAATTAAATACAAATGGCACAATGCCTCCATAAGTACAAGAATAGAGACTCTTCTTACAGTCGGTGTTTTGAGCACTCCCTGTGAGACCAGTATTAGTTTGCGATACACCACTGCAGGTTCAATGTATTCCTTGGACATACACTTTGACGATGAAACACAGAAATTAGATCGGAATTAAATAAACAAGGCTCAATGCCGCCTTAAGTGCAAGAAGAGTGAGACTTCTTAGTGTCTGTGCTTTGATCCTTTCCTGTGAGACCAGTATTAGTTTCCGATACACCACTGCAGGTTCTATGTATTCCTTGGACCTTCACATTGACGATTAAACACAGAAATCGCATCGGAATTAAATACAAAAGGCACAATGCCTCCATAAGTACAAGAATAGAGACTCTTCTTACAGTCGGTGTTTTGAGCACTCCCTGTGAGACCAGAATTAGTCTGCGATACACCACTGCAGGTTCAATGTGTTCCTTGGACATAATCATTGACGATGAAACACTGAAATTAGATCGGAATTAAATAAAAAAGCCTCAATGCCGCCTTAAGTGCAAGAAGGGTGAGAATTCTTATAGTCTGTGCTTTGATCCTTTCCTGTGAGACCAGTATTAGTTTCCGATACACCACTGCAATTACAATGTATTCCTTGGACCTTCACATTGACGATGAAACACAGATATCGCATCGGAATTAAATACAAAAGGCACAATGCCTCCATAAGTACAAGAATAGAGACTCTTCTTACAGACGGTGTTTTGAGCACTCCCTGTGAGACCAGTATTAGTTTGCGATACACCACTGCAGGTTCAATGTATTCCTTGGACATACACATTGACGATGAAACACTGAAATTAGATCGGAATTAAATAAAAAAGGCTCAATGCCGCCTTAAGTGCAAGAAGGGTTAGACTTCTTATAGACTGTGCTTTGATCCTTTCCTGTGAGACCAGTATTAGTTTCCGATACACCACTGCAATTTCAATGTATTCCTTGGACCTTCACATTGACGATGAAACACAGAAATCGCATCGGAATTAAATACAAAAGGCACAATGCCGACTTAAGTGCAAGAAGAGTGAGACTTCTTATAGTTTGTGCTTTCATCCTTTCCTGTGAGACCAGTATTAGTTTCCGATACACCACTGCAATTTCAATGTATTCCTTGGACCTTCACATTGACGATGAAACACAGAAATCGCATCGGAATTAAATACAAAAGGCACAATGCCGACTTAAGTGCAAGAAGAGTGAGACTTCTTATAGTCTGTGCTTTGATCCTTTCCTGTGAGACCAGTATTAGTTTCCGATACACCACTGCATTTTCAATGTATTCCTTGGACCTTCACATTGACGATGAAACACAGAAATCGCATCGGAATTAAATACAAAAGGCACAATGCCTCCATAAGTACAAGAATAGAGACTCTTCTTACAGTCGGTGTTTTGAGCACTCCCTGTGAGACAAGTATTAGTTTGCGATACACCACTGCAGCTTCAATGTATTCCTTGGACATACACATTGACGATGAAACACAGAAATTAGATCGGAATTAATTAAACAAGGCTCAATGTCGCTTTAAGTGCAAGAAGAGTGAGACTTCTTAGAGTCTGTGCTTTGATCCTTTCCTGTGAGACCAGTATTAGTTTGCGATACACCACTGCAATTTTAATGTATTCCTTGGACCTTCACCTTGACGATGAAACACAGAAATCGCATCGGAATTAAATACAAAAGGCACAATGCCGACTTAAGTGCAAGAAGAGTGAGACTTCTTATAGTCTGTGCTTTCATCCTTTCCTGTGAGACCAGTATTAGTTTCCGATACACCACTGCAATTTCAATGTATTCCTTGGACCATCACATTGACGATGAAACACAGAAATCGCATCGGAATTAAATACAAAAGGCACAATGCCGCCATAAGTACAAGAGTAGAGACTCTTCTTACAGTCGGTGTTTTGAGCACTCCCTGTGAAACCAGTATTAGTTTGCGATACACCACTGCAGGTTCAATGTATTCCTTGGACATACACATTGACGATGAAACACAGAAATTCGATCGGAATTGAATAAAAAAGGCTCAATGCGGCTTTAAGTGCAAGAAGAGTGAGACTTTTTAGAGTCTGTGCTTTGATCCTTTCCTGTGAGACCAGTATTAGTTTCTGATACACCACTGCAGGTTCAATGTATTCCTTGGACCTTCACATTGACGATGAAACACAGAAATCGCATCAGAATTAAATACAAAAGGCACAATGCCGCCTTAAGTGCAAGAAGAGTGAGACTTCTTATAGTCTGTGCTTTGATCCTTTCGTGTGAGACCAGTATTAGTTTCCGATACACCACTGCAGGTTCTATGTATTCCTTGGACCTTCACATTGACGATGAAACACAGAAATCGCATCGGAATTAAATACAAAAGGCACAATACCTCCATAAGTACAAGAATAGAGACTCTTCTTACAGTCGGTGTTTTGAGCACTCCATGTGAGACCAGTATTAGTTTGCGATACACCACTGCAGGTTCAATGTATTCCTTGGACATACACATTGACGATGAAACACTGAAATTAGATCGGAATTAAATAAAAAAGCCTCAATGCCGCCTTAAGTGCAAGAAGGGTGAGACTTCTTATAGTCTGTGCTTTGATCCTTTCCTGTGAGACCAGTATTAGTTTCCGATACACCACTGCAATTTCAATGTATTCCTTGGACCTTCACATTGACGATGAAGCACAGAAATCGCAACGGAATTAAATACAAAAGGGACAATGCCTCCATAAGTACAAGAATAGAGACTCTTCTTACAGTCGGTGTTTTGAGCACTCCCTGTGAGACCAGTATTAGTTTGCGATACACCACTGCAGGTTCATTGTATTCCTTGGACATACACATTGACGATGAAACACTGAAATTAGATCGGAATTAAATAAAAAAGGCTCAATGCCGCCTTAAGTGCAAGAAGGGTGAGACTTCTTATAGTCTGTGCTTTGATCCTTTCCTGTGAGACCAGTATTAGTTTCCGATACACCACTGCAATTTCAATGTACTCCTTGGACCTTCACATTGACGATGAAACCCAGAAATCGCATTGGAATTAAATACAAAAGGCACAATGCCGACTTAAGTGCAAGAAGAGTGAGACTTCTTATAGTCTGTGCTCTGATCCTTTCCTGTGAGACCAGTATTAGTTTCCGATACACCACTGCTATTCAATGTATTCCTTGGACCTTCACATTGACGATGAAACACAGAAATCGCATCGGAATTAAATACAAAAGGCACAATGCCTCCATAAGTACAAGAATAGAGACTCTTCTTACAGTCGGTGCTTTGAGCACTCCCTGTGAGACCAGTATTAGTTTGCGATACACCACTGCAGGTTCAATGTATTCCTTGGACATACACATTGACGATGAAACACTGAAATTAGATCGGAATTAAATAAAAAAGGCTCAATGCCGCCTTAAGTGCAAGAAGGTTGAGACTTCTTATAGTCTGTGCTTTGATCCTTTCCTGTGAGACCAGTTTTAGTTTCCTATACACCACTGCAGGATCTGTGTATTCCTTGGACCTTTACATTGACGATGAAACCCAGAAATCGCATCGGAATTAAATACAAAAGGCACAATGCCTCTATAAGTACAAGAATAGAGACCCTTCTTACAGTCGGTGCTTTGAGCACTCCCTGTGAGACCAGTATTAGTTTGCGATACACCACTGCAGGTTCAATGTATTCCTTGGACATACACATTGACGATGAAACACTGAAATTAGATCGGAATTAAATAAAAAAGCCTCAATGCCGCCTTAAGTGCAAGAAGGGTGAGACTTCTTATAGTCTGTGCTTTGATCCTTTCCTGTGAGACCAGTATTAGTTTCCGATACACCACTGCAATTTCAATGTATTCCTTGGACCTTCACATTGACGATGAATCGCAGAAATCGCAACGGAATTAAATACAAAAGGCACAATGCCGCCTTAAGTGCCTCAAGAGTGAGACTTCTTATAGTCTGTGCTCTGATCCTTTCCCGTGAGACCAGTATTAGTTTCCGATACACCACTGCAAATTCAATGCATTCCTTGGACCTTCACATTGACGATGAAACACAGAAATCGCATCGGAATTAAATACAAAAGGCACAATGCCTCCATAAGTACAATAATAGAGACTCTTCTTACAGTCGGTGCTTTGAGCACTCCCTGTGAGACCAGTATTAGTTTGCGATACACCACTGCAGGTTCAATGTATTCCTTGGACATACACATTGACGATGAAACACTGAAATGATATCGGAATTAAATAAAAAAGGCTCAATGCCGCCTTAAGTGCAAGAAGGTTGAGACTTCTTATAGTCTGTGCTTTGATCCTTTCCTGTGAGACCAGTATTAGTTTCCGATACACCACTGCTATTTCAATGTATTCCTTGGACCTTCACATTGACGATAAAACACAGAAATCGAATCGGAATTAAATACAAAAGGCACAATGCCTCCATAAGTACAAGAGTAGAGACTCTTCTTACAGTCGGTGCTTTGAGCACTCCCTGTGAGACCAGTATTAATTTGCGATACACCACTGCAGGTTCAATGTATTCCTTGGACATACACATTGACGATGAAACACTGAAATTAGATCGGAATTAAATAAAAAAGGCTCAATGCCGCCTTAAGTGCAAGAAGGGTGAGACTTCTTATAGTCTGTGCTTTGATCCATTCCTGTGAGACCAGTATTAGTTTCCGATACACCACTGCAATTTCAATGTATTCCTTGGACCTTCACATTGACGATGAAACACAGAAATCGCATCGGAATTAAATACAAAAGGCACAATGCCTCCATAAGTACAAGAATAGAGACTCTTCTTACAGTCGGTGTTTTGAGCACTCCCTGTGAGAGCAGTATTAGTTTGCGATACACCACTGCAGGTTCAATGTATCCCTTGGAAATACACATTCACGATGAAACACTGAAATTAGATCGGAATTAAATAAAAAAGTCTCAATGTCGCCTTAAGTGCAAGAAGAGTGAGACTTCTTATAGTCTGTGCTTTGATCCTTTCGTGTGAGACCAGTATTAGTTTCCGATACACCACTGCATGTTCTATGTATTCCTTGGACCTTCACATTGACGATGAAACACAGATATCGCATCGGAATTAAATACAAAAGGCACAATGCCTCCATAAGTACAAGAATAGAGACTCTTCTTACAGTCGGTGTTTTGAGCACTCCCTGTGAGACCAGTATTAGTTTGCGATACACCACTGCAGGTTCAATGTATTCCTTGGACATACACATTGAAGATGAAACACTGAAATTAGATCGGAATTAAATAAAAAAGCCTCAATGCCGCCTTAAGTGCAAGAAGGGTGAGACTTCTTATAGTCTGTGCTTTGATCCTTTCCTGTGAGACCAGTATTAGTTTCCGATACACCACTGCATGTTCTATGTATTCCTTGGACCTTCACATTGACGATGAAACACAGAAATCGCATCGGAATTAAATACAAAAGGCACAATGCCTCCGTAAGTACAAGAATAGAGACTCTTCTTACAGTCGGTGTTTTGTGCACTCCCTGTGAGACCAGTATCAGTCTGCGATACACCACTGCAGGTTCAATGTATTCCTTGGACATACACATTGACGATGAAACACTGAAATTAGATCGGAATTAAATAAAAAAGGCTCAATGCCGCCTTAAGTGGAAGAAGAGTGAGACTTCTTATAGTCTGAGCTTTGATCCTTTCCTGTGAGACCAGTATTAGTTTCCGATACACCACTGCAATTTCAATGTATTCCTTGGACCTTCACATTGACGATGAAACACAGAAATCGCATCGGAATTAAATACAAAAGGCACAATGCCTCCATAAGTACAAGAAAAGAGACTCTTCTTACAGTCGGTGCTTTGAGCACTCCCTGTGAGACCAGTTTTAGTTTGCGATACACCACTGCAGGTTCAATGTATTCCTTGGACATACACATTGACGATGAAACACTGAAATTAGATCGGAATTAAATAAAAAAGGCTCAATGCCGCCTTAAGTGGAAGAAGAGTGAGACTTCTTATAGTCTGAGCTTTGATCCTTTCCTGTGAGACCAGTATTAGTTTCCGATACACTACTGCAATTTCAATGTATTGCTTGGACCTTCTCATTGACGATGAAACACAGAAATCGCATCGGAATTAAATACAAAAGGTACAATGCCGACTTAAGTGCAAGAAGAGTGAGACTTCTTATAGTCTGTGGTTTGATCCTTTCGTGTGAGACCAGTATTAGTTTCCGATACACCACTGCATGTTCTATGTATTCCTTGGACCTTCACATTCACGATGAAACACAGATATCGCATCGGAATTAAATACAAAAGCCACAATGCCTCCATAAGTACAAGAATAGAGACTCTTCTTACAGTCGGTGTTTTGAGCACTCCCTGTGAGACCAGTTTTAGTTTGCGATACACCACTGCAGGTTCAATGTATCCCTTGGAAATACACATTCACGATGAAACACTGAAATTAGATCGGAATTAAATAAAAAAGTCTCAATGCCGCCTTAAGTGCAAGAAGAGTGAGACTTCTTATAGTCTGTGCTTTGATCCTTTCGTGTGAGACCAGTATTAGTTTCCGATATACCACTGCATGTTCTATGTATTCCTTGGACCTTCACATTGACGATGAAACACAGATATCGCATCGGAATTAAATACAAAAGGCACAATGCCTCCATAAGTACAAGAATAGAGACTCTTCTTACAGTCGGTGTTTTGAGCACTCCCTGTGAGACCAGTATTAGTTTGCGATACACCACTGCAGGTTCAATGTATTCCTTGGACATACACTTTGACGATGAAACACTGAAATTAGATCGGAATTAAATAAAAAAGCCTCAATGCCGCCTTAAGTGCAAGAAGGGTGAGACTTCTTATAGTCTGTGCTTTGATCCTTTCCTGTGCGACCAGTATTAGTTTCCGATACACCACTGCAATTCAATGTATTCCTTGGACCTTCACATTGACGATGAAACACAGAAATCGCATCGGAATGAAATACAAAAGGCACAATGCCTCCGTAAGTACAAGAATAGAGACTCTTCTTACAGTCCGTGTTTTGTGCACTCCCTGTGAGACCAGTATTAGTCTGCGATACACCACTGCAGGTTCAATGTATTCCTTGGACATACACATTGACGATGAAACACTGAAATTAGATCGGAATGATATAAAAAAGGCTCAATGCCGCCTTAAGTGCAAGAAGGGTGAGACTTCTTATAGTCTGTGCTTTGATCCTTTCCTGTGAGACCAGTATTAGTTTCCGATACACCACTGCAATTTAAATGTATTCCTTGGACCTTCACATTGACGATGAAACCCAGAAATCGCATCGGAATTAAATACAAATGGCACAATGCCGACTTAAGTGCAAGAAGAGTGAGATTTCTTATAGTCTGTGCTTTGATCCTCTCCTGTGAGACCAGTATTAGTTTCCGATACACCACTGCAATTTCAATGTATTCCTTGGACCTTCACATTGACGATGAAACACAGAAATCGCATCGGAACTAAATACAAAAGGCACAATGCCTCCATAAGTACAAGAAAAGAGACTCTTCTTACAGTCGGTGCTTTGAGCACTCCCTGTGAGACCAGTTTTAGTTTGCGATACACCACTGCAGGTTCAATGTATTCCTTGGACATACACATTGACGATGAAACACTGAAATTAGATCGGAATTAAATAAAAAAGGCTCAATGCCGCCTTAAGAGGAAGAAGAGTGAGACTTCTTATAGTCTGAGCTTTGATCCTTTCCTGTGAGACCAGTATTAGTTTCCGATACACCACTGCAATTTCAATGTATTCCTTGGACCTTCTCATTGACGATGAAACACAGAAATCGCATCGGAATTAAATACAAAAGGCACAATGCCGACTTAAGTGCAAGAAGAGTGGGACTTCTTATAGTCTGTGCTTTGATCCTTTCCTGTGAGACCAGTATTAGTTTCCGATACACCACTGCAATGTCAATGTATTCCTTGGACCTTCACATTCACGATGAAACACAGAAATCGCATCGGAATTAAATACAAAAGGCACAATGCCTCCATAAGTACAAGAATAGAGACACTTCTTACAGTCGGTGTTTTGAGCACTCCCTGTGAGACCAGTATTAGTTGGCGATACACCACTGCAGGTTCAATGTATTCCTTGGAAATACACATTGACAATGAAACACTGAAATTAGATCGGAATTAAATAAAAAAGGCTCAATGCCGCCTTAAGTGCAAGAAGGGTGAGACTTTTTATAGTCTGTGCATTGATCCTTTCCTGTGAGACCAGTATTAGCTTCCGATACACCACTGCAGGTTCTATGTATTCCTTGGACCCTCACATTGACGAAGAAACACAGAAATCGCATCGGAATTAAATACAAAAGGAACAATGCCTCCATAACTACAAGAATAGAGACTCTTCTTACAGTCGGTGTTTTGAGCACTCCCTCTGAGACCAGTATTAGTTTGCGATACACCACTGCAAGTTCAATGTATTCCTTGGACATACACATTGACGATGAAACACTGAAATTAGATCGGAATAAAATTAAAAAGGCTCAGTGCCGCCTTAAGTGCAAGAAGGGTGAGACTTCTTATAGTCTGTGCTTTGATCCTTTCCTGTGAGACCAGTATTAGTTTCCGATACACCACTGCAATTTCAATGTATTCCTTGGACCTTCACATTGGCGATGAAACACAGAAATCGCATCGGAATTAAATACAAAAGGCACAATGCCGACTTAAGTGCAAGAAGAGTGAGACTTCTTATAGTCTGTGCCTTGATCCTTTCCTGTGACACCAGTATTAGTTTCCGATACACCACTGCAATTAATTGTATTCCTTGGACATTCACATTGACGATGAAACACAGAAATCGCATCGGAATTAAATACAAAAGGCACAATGCCTCCATAAGTACAAGAATAGAGACTCTTCTTACAGTCGGTGTTTTGAGCACTCCCTGTGAGACCAGTATTAGTTTGCGATACAGAACTGCAGGTTCAATGTATTCCTTGGAAATACACATTGACGATGAAACACTGAAATTAGATCGGAATTAAATAAAAAAGGCTCAATGCCGCCTTAAGTGCAAGAAGGGTGAGACTTCTTATAGTCTGTGCTTTGATCCTTTCCTGTGAGACCAGTATTAGTTTCCGATACACCACTGCAATTTAAATGTATTCCTTGGACCTTCACATTGACGATGAAACCCAGAAATCGCATTGGAATTAAATACAAAAGGCACAATGCCGACTTAAGTGCAAGAAGAGTGAGACTTCTTATAGTCTGTGCTTTGATCCTTACCTGTGAGACCAGTATTAGTTTCCGATACACCACTGCAATTTCAATGTATTCCTTGGACCTTCACATTGACGATGAAACACGGAAATCGCATCGGAATTAAATACAAAAGGCACAATGCCTCCATAAGTACAAGAAAAGAGACTCTTCTTACAGTCGGTGCTTTGAGCACTCCCTGTGAGACCAGTTTTAGTTTGCGATACACCACTGCAGGTTCAATGTATTCCTTGGACATACACATTGACGAAGAAACACTGAAATTAGATCGGAATTAAATAAAAAAGGCTCAATGCCGCCTTAAGTGGAAGAAGAGTGAAACTTCTTATAGTCTGAGCTTTGATCCTTTCCTGTGAGACCAGTATTAGTTTCCGATACACCACTGCAATTTCAATGTATTCCTTGGACCTTCACATTGACGATGAAACACAGAAATCGCATCGGAATTAAATACAAAAGGCACAATGCCGACTTAAGTGCAAGAAGAGTGAGACTTCTTATAGTCTGTGCTTTGATCCTTTCCTGTGAGACCAGTATTAGTTTCCGATACACCACTGCAATGTCAATGTATTCCTTGGACCTTCACATTCACGATGAAACACAGAAATCGCATCGGAATTATATACAAAAGGCACAATGCCTCCATAAGTACAAGAATAGAGACTCTTCTTACAGTCGGTGTTTTGAGCACTCCCTGTGAGACCAGTATTAGTTGGCGATACACCACTGCAGGTTCAATGTATTTCTTGGAAATACACATTGACAATGAAACACTGAAATTAGATCGGAATTAAATAAAAAAGGCTCAATGCCGCCTTAAGTGCAAGAAGAGTGAGACTTTTTATAGTCTGTGCATTGATCCTTTCCTGTGAGACCAGTATTAGCTTCCGATACACCACTGCAGGTTCTATGTATTCCTTGGACCTTCACATTGACGATGAAACACAGAAATCGCATCGGAATTAAATACAAAAGGCACAATGCCTCCATAACTACAAGAATAGAGACTCTTCTTACAGTCGGTGTTTTGAGCACTCCCTGTGAGACCAGTATTAGTTTGCGATACACCAATGCAAGTTCAATGTATTCCTTGGACATACACATTGACGATGAAACACTGAAATTAGATCGGAATTAAATTAAAAAGGCTCAATGCCGCCTTAAGCGCAAGAAGGGTGAGACTTCTTATAGTCTGTGTTTGATCCTTTCCTGTGAGACCAGTATTAGTTTCCGATACACCACTGCAATTTCAATGTATTCCTTGGACCTTCACATTGGCGATGAAACACAGAAATCGCATCGGAATTAAATACAAAAGGCACAATGCCGACTTAAGTGCAAGAAGAGTGAGACTTCTTATAGTCTGTGCCTTGATCCTTTCCTGTGAGACCAGTATTAGTTTCCGATACACCACTGCAATTCAATATATTCCTTGGACCCTCACATTGACGATGAAACACAGAAATCGCATCGGAATTAAATACAAAAGGCACAATGCCTCCATAAGTACAAGAATAGAGACTCTTCTTACAGTCGGTGTTTTGAGCACTCCCTGTGAGACCAGTATTAGTTTGCGATACAGAACTGCAGGTTCAATGTATTCCTTGGAAATACACATTGACGATGAAACACGGAAATTAGATCGGAATTAAATAAAAAAGGCTCAATGCCGCCTTAAGTGCAAGAAGGGTGAGACTTCTTATAGTCTGTGCTTTGATCCTTTCCTGTGAGACCAGTATTAGTTTCCGATACACCACTGCAATTTAAATGTATTCCTTGGACCTTCACATTGACGATGAAACACAGAAATCGCATTGGAATTAAATACAAAAGGCACAATGCCGACTTAAGTGCAAGAAGAGTGAGACTTCTTATAGTCTGTGCTTTGATCCTTTCCTGTGAGACCAGTATTAGTTTCCGATACACCACTGCAATTTCAATGTATTCCTTGGACCTTCACATTGACGATGAAACACGGAAATCGCATCGGAATTAAATACAAAAGGCACAATGCCTCCATAAGTACAAGAAAAGAGACTCTTCTTACAGTCGGTGCTTTGAGCACTCCCTGTGAGACCAGTTTTAGTTTGCGATACACCACTGCAGGTTCAATGTATTCCTTGGACATACACATTGACGAAGAAACACTGAAATTAGATCGGAATTAAATAAGAAAGGCTCAATGCCGCCTTAAGTGGAAGAAGAGTGAAACTTCTTATAGTCTGAGCTTTGATCCTTTCCTGTGAGACCAGTATTAGTTTCCGATACACCACTGCAATTTCAATGTATTCCTTGGACCTTCACATTGACGATGAAACACAGAAATCGCATCGGAATTAAATACAAAAGGCACAATGCCGACTTAAGTGCAATAAGAGTGAGACTTCTTATAGTCTGTGCTTTGATTCTTTCCTGTGAGACCAGTATTAGTTTCCGATACACCACTGCAATGTCAATGTATTCCTTGGACCTTCACATTCACGATGAAACACAGAAATCGCATCGGAATTATATACAACAGGCACAATGCCTCCATAAGTACAAGAATAGAGACTCTTCTTACAGTCGGTGTTTTGAGCACTCCCTGTGAGACCAGTATTAGTTGGCGATACACCACTGCAGGTTCAATGTATTTCTTGGAAATACACATTGACAATGAAACACTGAAATTAGATCGGAATTAAATAAAAAAGGCTCAATGCCGCCTTAAGTGCAAGAAGAGTGAGACTTTTTATAGTCTGTGCATTGATCCTTTCCTGTGAGACCAGTATTAGCTTCCGATACACCACTGCAGGTTCAATGTATTCCTTGGACCTTCACATTGACGATGAAGCACAGAAATCGCATCGGAATTAAATACATAAGGCACAATGCCTCCATAACAACAAGAATAGAGACTCTTCTTACAGTCGGTGTTTTGAGCACTCCCTGTGAGACCAGTATTAGTTTGCGATACACCAATGCAAGTTCAATGTATTCCTTGGACATACACATTGACGATGAAACACTGAAATTAGATCGGAATTAAATGAAAAAGGCTCAATGCCGCCTTAAGTGCAAGAAGGGTGAGACTTCTTATAGTCTGTGCTTTGATCCTTTCCTGTGCGACCAGTATTAGTTTCCGATACACCACTGCAATTTCAATGTTTTCCTTGGACCTTCACATTGGCGATGAAACACAGAAATCGCATCGGAATTAAATACAAAAGGCACAATGCCGACTTAAGTGCAAGAAGAGTGAGACTTCTTATAGTCTGTGCCTTGATCCTTTCCTGTGAGACCAGTATTAGTTTCCGATACACCACTGCAATTCAATGTATTCCTTGGACCCTCACATTGACGATGAAACACAGAAATCGCATCGGAATTAAATACAAAAGGCACAATGCCTCCATAAGTACAAGAATAGAGACTCTTCTTACAGTCGGTGTTTTGAGCACTCCCTGTGAGACCAGTATTAGTTTGCGATACAGAACTGCAGGTTCAATGTATTCCTTGGAAATACACATTGACGATGAAACACGGAAATTACATCGGAATTAAATGAAAAAGGCTCAATGCCGCCTTAAGTGCAAGAAGAGTGAGACTTCTTATAGTCTGTGCTTTGATCCTTTCCTGTGAGACCAGTATTAGTTTCCGATACACCACTGCAGATTCTATGTATTCCTTGGACCTTCACATTGACAATGAAACACAGAAATCGCATCGGAATTAAATACAAAAGGCACAATGCCTCCATAAGTACAAGAATAGAGACTCTTCTTACAGTCGGTGTTTTGAGCACTCCCTGTGAGACCAGTATTAGTTTGCGATACACCACTGCAGGTTCAATGTATTCCTTGGACATACACATTGACGATGAAACACTGAAATTAGATCGGAATTAAATAAAAAAGGCTTAATGCCGCCTTAAGTGGAAGAAGGGTGAGACTTCTTAGAGTCTGTGCTTTGATCCTTTCCTGTGAGACCAGTATTAGTTTCCGATACACCACTGCAATTTTGATATATTCCTTGGACCTTCACATTGACGATGAAACACAGAAATCGCATCGGAATTAAATACAAAAGGCACAATGCCGACTTAAGTGCAAGAAGAGTGAGACTTCTTATAGTCTGTGCTTTGATCCTTTCCTGTGAGACCAGTATTAGTTTCCGATACACTACTGCAATTTCAATGTATTCCTTGGACCTTCACATTGACGATGAAACACAGAAACCGCATCGGAATTAAATACAAAAGGCACAATGCCTCCATAAGTACAAGAATAGAGACTCTTCTTACAGTCGGTGTTTTGAGCACTCTCTGTGAGACAAATATTAGTTTGCGATACACCACTGCAGGTTCAATGTATTCCTTGGAAATACACATTGAGGATGAAACACTGAAATTAGATCGGAATTAAATACAAAAGGCACAATGCCTCCATAAGTACAAGAATAGAGACTCTTCTTACAGTCGGTGTTTTGAGCACTCCCTGTGCGACCAGTATTAGTTTGCGATACACCACTGCAGGTTCAATGTGTTCCTTGGACATACACATTGACGATGAAACACTGAAATTAGATCGGCATTAAATTAAAAAGGCTCAATGCCGCCTTAAGTGCAAGGAGGGTGAGACTTCTAATAGTGTGTGCTTTGATCCTTTCCTGTGAGACCAGTATTAGTTTCCGATACACCACTGCAATTTCAATGTATTCCTTGGACCTTCTCATTGACGATGAAACACAGAAATCGCATCGGAATTAAATACAAAAGGCACAATGCCGACTTATGTGCAAGAAGAGTGAGACTTCTTTAAGTCTGCGCTTTGATCCTATCCTGTGAGACCAGTATTAGTTTCCGATACACCACTGCAATTTCAATGTGCTCCTTGGACCTTCACATTGCCGATGAAACACAGAAATCGCATCGAAATTAAATACAAAAGGCACAATGCCTCCTTAAGTACAAGAATAGAGACTCTTCTTACAGTCGGTGTTTTGAGCACTCCCTGTGAGACCAGTATTAGTTTGCGATACACCACTGTAGGTTGAATGTATTCCTTGACATACACATTGACGATGCAACACAGAAATTAGATCGGAATTAAGTAAAAAAGGCCCAATGCCGCCTTAATTGGAAGAAGAGTGAGACTTCTTAGAGTCTGTGCTTTGATCCTTTCCTGTGAGACCAGTATTAGTTTCCGATACACCACAGCAGGTTCAATGTATTCCTTGGACCTTCACATTGACGATGAAACACAGAAATCGCATCAGAATTAAATACAAAAGGCACAATGCCACCTTAAGTGCAAGAAGAGTGAGACTTCTTATAGTCTGTGCTTTGATCCTTTCCTGTGAGACCAGTATTAGTTTCCGATACACCACTGCAGGTTCTATATATTCCTTGGACCTTCACATTGACGATGAAACACAGAAATCGCATCGGAATTAAATACAAAAGGCACAATGCCGCCATAGGTACAAGAATAGTGACTATTCTTAAAGTCCGTGTTTTGAGCACTCCCTGTGAGACCAGTATTAGTTTGCGATACACCACTGCAGGTTCGATGTATTCCTTGGTCATACACATTGACGATGAAACACTGAAATTAGATCGAAATTAAATAAAAAAGGCTCAATGCCACCTTAATTGCAAGATGGGTGGCACTTCTTATGGTCTGTGCTTTGATCCCTTCCTGTGAGACCAGTATTAGTTTCCGATACACCACTGCAATTTCAGTGTATCCCTTGGACCTTCACATTGACGATGAAACACAGAAATCGCATCGGAATTAAATACAAACGGCACAATGCCGACATAAGTGCAAGAAGAGTGAGACTTGTTATAGTCTGTGCTTTGATCCTTTCCTGTGAGACCAGTATTAGTTTCCGATACACCACTGCAATTTCAATGTATTCCTTGGACCTTCACATTGACGATGAAACACAGAAATCGCATCGGTATTAAATACAAAAGGCACAATGCCTCCATACGTACAAGAATAGAGACTCTTCTTACAGTCGGTGTTTTGAGCACTCCCTGTGAGACCAGTATTAGTTTGCGATACACCACTGCAGGTTCAATGTATTCCTTGGACATACACATTGACGATGAAACTCTGAAATTAGATCGGAATTAAATAAAAAAGGCTCAATGCCGCCTTAAGTGCAAGAAGAGTGAGACTTCTTAGAGTCTGTGCTTTGATCCTTTCCTATGAGACCAGTATTAGTTTCCGATACACCACTGCAGGTTCAATGTATTCCTTGGACCTTCACATAGACGATGAAACACAGAAATCGCATCGGAATTAAATACAAAAGGCACAATGCCTCCATAAGTACAAGAATAGGGACTCTTCTTACAGTCGGTGTTTTGAGCACTCCCTGTGAGTCCAGTATTAGTTTGCGATACACCACTGCAGGTTCAATGTATTCCTTGGAAATACACATTGACGATGAAACACTGAAATTAGATCGGAATTAAATAAAAAAGGCTCAATGCCGCCTTAAGTGCAAGAAGAGTGAGACTTCTTATAGTCTGTGCTTTGATCCTTCTCTGTGAGACCAGTATTAGTTTCCGATACACCACTGCAGGATCCATGTATTCCTTGGACCTTCACATTGACGATGAAACACAGAAATCGCATCGGAATTAAATACAAAAGGCACAATGCCTCCATAAGTACAAGAATAGAGTCTCTTCTTACAGTCGGTGTTTTGAGCACTCCCTGTGAGACCAGTATTAGTTTGCGATACACCACTGCAGGTTCAATGTATTCCTTGGAGATACACATTGACGATGAAACACTGAAATTAAATCGGAATTAAATGAAAAAGGCTCAATGCCGCCTTAAGTGCAAGAAGGGTGAGACTTCTTATAGTCTGTGCTTTGATCCTTTCCTGTGAGACCAGTATTAGTTTCCGATACACCACTGCAATTTCAATGTATTCCTTGGACCTTCACATTGACGATGAAACACAGAAATCGCATCGGAATTAAATACACAAAGGCACAAGGCCGACTTAAGTGCAAGAAGAGTGAGACTTCTTATAGTCTGTGCTTTGATCCTTTCCTGTGAGACCAGTATTAGTTTCCGATACACCACTGCAATTTCAATGTATTCCTTGGACCATCACATTGACGATGAAACACAGAAATCGCATCGGAATTAAATACAAAATGCACAATGCCTCCATAAGTACAAGAATAGAGACTCTTCTAACAGTCGGTGTTTTGAGCACTCCCTGTGAGACCAGTATTAGTTTGCGATACACCACTGCAGGTTCGATGTATTCCTTGGACATACACATTGACGATGAAACACTGAAATTAGATCGGAATTAAATAAAAAAGGCTCAATGCCGCCTTAAGTGCAAGAAGGGAGGGACTTCTTATAGTCTGTGCTTTGATCCTTTCCTGTGAGACCAGTATTAGTTTCCGATACACCACTGCAATTTCAATCTATTCCTTGGACCTTCACATTGACGATGAAACACAGAAATCGCATCGGAATTAAATACAAAATGCACAATGCCTCCATAAGTACAAGAATAGAGACTCTTCTTACAGTCGGTGTTTTGAGCACTCCCTGTGAGACCAGTATTAGTTTGCGATACACCACTGCAGGTTCGATGTATTCCTTGGACATACACATTGACGATGAAACACTGAAATTAGATCGGAATTAAATAAAAAAGGCTCAATGCCGCCTTAAGTGCAAGAAGGGAGGGACTTCTTATAGTCTGTGCTTTGATCCTTTCCTGTGAGACCAGTATTAGTTTCCGATACACCACTGCAATTTCAAAGTATTCCTTGGACCTTCACATTGACGATGAAACACAGAAATCGCATCGGAATTAAATACAAAATGCACAATGCCTCCATAAGTACAAGAATAGAGACTCTTCTTTCAGTCGGTGTTTTGAGCACTCCCTGTGAGACCAGTATTAGTTTGCGATACACCACTGCAGGTTCGATGTATTCCTTGGACATACACATTGACGATGAAACACTGAAATTAGATCGGAATTAAATAAAAAAGGCTCAATGCCGCCTTAAGTGCAAGAAGGGAGGGACTTCTTATAGTCTGTGCTTTGATCCTTTCCTGTGAGACCAGTATTAGTTTCCGATACACCACTGCAATTTCTATCTATTCCTTGGACCTTCACATTGACGATGAAACACAGAAATCGAATCGGAATTAAATACAAAAGGCACAATGCCTCCATAAGTACAAGAATAGAGACTCTTCTTACAGTCGGTGCTTTGAGCACTCCCTGTGAGACCAGTATTAATTTGCGATACACCACTGCAGGTTCAATGTATTCCTTGGACATACACATTGACGATGAAACACTGAAATTAGATCGGAATTAAATAAAAAAGGCTCAATGCCGCCTTAAGTGCAAGAAGGGAGGGACTTCTTATAGTCTGTGCTTTGATCCTTTCCTGTGAGACCAGTATTAGTTTCCGATACACCACTGCAATTTCAATGTATTCCTTGGACCTTCACATTGACGATGAAACACAGAAATCGCATCGGAATTAAATACAAAATGCACAATGCCTCCATAAGTACAAGAATAGAGACTCTTCTTACAGTCGGTGTTTTGAGCACTCCCTGTGACACCAGTATTAGTTTGCGATACACCACTGCAGGTTCGATGTATTCCTTGGACATACACATTGACGATGAAACACTGAAATTAGATCGGAATTAAATAAAAAAGGCTCAATGCCGCCTTAAGTGCAAGAAGGGAGGGACTTCTTATAGTCTGTGCTTTGATCCTTTCCTGTGAGACCAGTATTAGTTTCCGATACACCACTGCATTTTCAATCTATTCCTTGGACCTTCACATTGACGATGAAACACAGAAATCGCATCGGAATTAAATACACAAAGGCACAATGCCGACTTAAGTGCAATAAGAGTGAGACTTCTTATAGTCTGTGCTTTGATCCTTTCCTGTGAGACCAGTATTAGTTTCCGATACACCACTGCAATTTCAATGTATTCCTTGGACCTTCACATTGACGATGAAACACAGAAATCGCATCGGAATTAAATACAAAATGCACAATGCCTCCATAAGTACAAGAATAGAGACTCTTCTTACAGTCGGTGCTTTGAGCACTCCCTGTGAGACCAGTATTAATTTGCGATACACCACTGCAGGTTCAATGTATTCCTTGGACATACACATTGACGATGAAACACTGAAATTAGATCGGAATTAAATAAAAAAGGCTCAATGCCGCCTTAAGTGCAAGAAGGGAGGGACTTCTTATAGTCTGCGCTTTGATCCTTTCCTGTGAGACCAGTATTAGTTTCCGATATACCACTGCATGTTCTATGTATTCCTTGGACCTTCACATTGACGATGATACACAGATATCGCATCGGAATTAAATACAAAAGGCACAATGCCTCCATAAGTACAAGAATAGAGACTCTTCTTACAGTCGGTGTTTTGAGCACTCCCTGTGAGACCAGTATTAGTTTGCGATACACCACTGCAGGTTCAATGTATTCCTTGGACATACACATTGACGATGAAACACTGAAATTAGATCGGAATTAAATAAAAAAGCCTCAATGCCGCCTTAAGTGCAAGAAGGGTGAGACTTCTTATAGTCTGTGCTTTGATCCTTTCCTGTGCGACCAGTATTAGTTTCCGATACACCACTGCAATTCAATGTATTCCTTGGACCTTCACATTGACGATGAAACACAGAAATCGCATCGGAATTAAATACAAAAGGCACAATGCCTCCGTAAGTACAAGAATAGAGACTCTTCTTACAGTCGGTGTTTTGTGCACTCCCTGTGAGACCAGTATTAGTCTGCGATACACCACTGCAGGTTCAATGTATTCCTTGGACATACACATTGACGATGAAACACTGAAATTAGATCGGAATTAAATAAAAAAGGCTCAATGCCGCCTTAAGTGCAAGAAGGGTGAGACTTCTTATAGTCTGTGCTTTGATCCTTTCCTGTGAGACCAGTATTAGTTTCCGATACACCACTGCAATTTAAATGTATTCCTTGGACCTTCACATTGACGATGAAACCCAGAAATCGCATCGGAATTAAATACAAATGGCACAATGCCGACTTAAGTGCAAGAAGAGTGAGATTTCTTATAGTCTGTGCTTTGATCCTTTCCTGTGAGACCAGTATTAGTTTCCGATACACCACTGCAATTTCAATGTATTCCTTGGACCTTCACATTGACGATGAAACACAGAAATCGCATCGGAATTAAATACAAAAGGCACAATGCCTCCATAAGTACAAGAAAAGAGACTCTTCTTACAGTCGGTGCTTTGAGCACTCCCTGTGAGACCAGTTTTAGTTTGCGATACACCACTGCAGGTTCAATGTATTCCTTGGACATACACATTGACGATGAAACACTGAAATTAGATCGGAATTAAATAAAAAAGGCTCAATGCCGCCTTAAGTGGAAGAAGAGTGAGACTTCTTATAGTCTGAGCTTTGATCCTTTCCTGTGAGACCAGTATTAGTTTCCGATACACCACTGCAATTTCAATGTATTCCTTGGACCTTCTCATTGACGATGAAACACAGAAATCGCATCGGAATTAAATACAAAAGGCACAATGCCGACTTAAGTGCAAGAAGAGTGGGACTTCTTATAGTCTGTGCTTTGATCCTTTCCTGTGAGACCAGTATTAGTTTCCGATACACCACTGCAATGTCAATGTATTCCTTGGACCTTCACATTCACGATGAAACACAGAAATCGCATCGGAATTAAATACAAAAGGCACAATGCCTCCATAAGTACAAGAATAGAGACACTTCTTACAGTCGGTGTTTTGAGCACTCCCTGTGAGACCAGTATTAGTTGGCGATACACCACTGCAGGTTCAATGTATTCCTTGGAAATACACATTGACAATGAAACACTGAAATTAGATCGGAATTAAATAAAAAAGGCTCAATGCCGCCTTAAGTGCAAGAAGGGTGAGACTTTTTATAGTCTGTGCATTGATCCTTTCCTGTGAGACCAGTATTAGCTTCCGATACACCACTGCAGGTTCTATGTATTCCTTGGACCCTCACATTGACGAAGAAACACAGAAATCGCATCGGAATTAAATACAAAAGGAACAATGCCTCCATAACTACAAGAATAGAGACTCTTCTTACAGTCGGTGTTTTGAGCACTCCCTCTGAGACCAGTATTAGTTTGCGATACACCACTGCAAGTTCAATGTATTCCTTGGACATACACATTGACGATGAAACACTGAAATTAGATCGGAATAAAATTAAAAAGGCTCAGTGCCGCCTTAAGTGCAAGAAGGGTGAGACTTCTTATAGTCTGTGCTTTGATCCTTTCCTGTGAGACCAGTATTAGTTTCCGATACACCACTGCAATTTCAATGTATTCCTTGGACCTTCACATTGGCGATGAAACACAGAAATCGCATCGGAATTAAATACAAAAGGCACAATGCCGACTTAAGTGCAAGAAGAGTGAGACTTCTTATAGTCTGTGCCTTGATCCTTTCCTGTGACACCAGTATTAGTTTCCGATACACCACTGCAATTAATTGTATTCCTTGGACCTTCACATTGACGATGAAACACAGAAATCGCATCGGAATTAAATACAAAAGGCACAATGCCTCCATAAGTACAAGAATAGAGACTCTTCTTACAGTCGGTGTTTTGAGCACTCCCTGTGAGACCAGTATTAGTTTGCGATACAGAACTGCAGGTTCAATGTATTCCTTGGAAATACACATTGACGATGAAACACTGAAATTAGATCGGAATTAAATAAAAAAGGCTCAATGCCGCCTTAAGTGCAAGAAGGGTGAGACTTCTTATAGTCTGTGCTTTGATCCTTTCCTGTGAGACCAGTATTAGTTTCCGATACACCACTGCAATTTAAATGTATTCCTTGGACCTTCACATTGACGATGAAACCCAGAAATCGCATTGGAATTAAATACAAAAGGCACAATGCCGACTTAAGTGCAAGAAGAGTGAGACTTCTTATAGTCTGTGCTTTGATCCTTTCCTGTGAGACCAGTATTAGTTTCCGATACACCACTGCAATTTCAATGTATTCCTTGGACCTTCACATTGACGATGAAACACGGAAATCGCATCGGAATTAAATACAAAAGGCACAATGCCTCCATAAGTACAAGAAAAGAGACTCTTCTTACAGTCGGTGCTTTGAGCACTCCCTGTGAGACCAGTTTTAGTTTGCGATACACCACTGCAGGTTCAATGTATTCCTTGGACATACACATTGACGAAGAAACACTGAAATTAGATCGGAATTAAATAAAAAAGGCTCAATGCCGCCTTAAGTGGAAGAAGAGTGAAACTTCTTATAGTCTGAGCTTTGATCCTTTCCTGTGAGACCAGTATTAGTTTCCGATACACCACTGCAATTTCAATGTATTCCTTGGACCTTCACATTGACGATGAAACACAGAAATCGCATCGGAATTAAATACAAAAGGCACAATGCCGACTTAAGTGCAAGAAGAGTGAGACTTCTTATAGTCTGTGCTTTGATCCTTTCCTGTGAGACCAGTATTAGTTTCCGATACACCACTGCAATGTCAATGTATTCCTTGGACCTTCACATTCACGATGAAACACAGAAATCGCATCGGAATTATATACAAAAGGCACAATGCCTCCATAAGTACAAGAATACAGACTCTTCTTACAGTCGGTGTTTTCAGCACTCCCTGTGAGACCAGTATTAGTTGGCGATACACCACTGCAGGTTCAATGTATTTCTTGGAAATACACATTGACAATGAAACACTGAAATTAGATCGGAATTAAATAAAAAAGGCTCAATGCCGCCTTAAGTGCAAGAAGAGTGAGACTTTTTATAGTCTGTGCATTGATCCTTTCCTGTGAGACCAGTATTAGCTTCCGATACACCACTGCAGGTTCTATGTATTCCTTGGACCTTCACATTGACGATGAAACACAGAAATCGCATCGGAATTAAATACAAAAGGCACAATGCCTCCATAACTACAAGAATAGAGACTCTTCTTACAGTCGGTGTTTTGAGCACTCCCTGTGAGACCAGTATTAGTTTGCGATACACCAATGCAAGTTCAATGTATTCCTTGGACATACACATTGACGATGAAACACTGAAATTAGATCGGAATTAAATTAAAAAGCCTCAATGCCGCCTTAAGCGCAAGAAGGGTGAGACTTCTTATAGTCTGTGCTTTGATCCTTTCCTGTGAGACCAGTATTAGTTTCCGATACACCACTGCAATTTCAATGTATTCCTTGGACCTTCACATTGGCGATGAAACACAGAAATCGCATCGGAATTAAATACAAAAGGCACAATGCCGACTTAAGTGCAAGAAGAGTGAGACTTCTTATAGTCTGTGCCTTGATCCTTTCCTGTGAGACCAGTATTAGTTTCCGATACACCACTGCAATTCAATATATTCCTTGGACCCTCACATTGACGATGAAACACAGAAATCGCATCGGAATTAAATACAAAAGGCACAATGCCTCCATAAGTACAAGAATAGAGACTCTTCTTACAGTCGGTGTTTTGAGCACTCCCTGTGAGACCAGTATTAGTTTGCGATACAGAACTGCAGGTTCAATGTATTCCTTGGAAATACACATTGACGATGAAACACGGAAATTAGATCGGAATTAAATAAAAAAGGCTCAATGCCGCCTTAAGTGCAAGAAGGGTGAGACTTCTTATAGTCTGTGCTTTGATCCTTTCCTGTGAGACCAGTATTAGTTTCCGATACACCACTGCAATTTAAATGTATTCCTTGGACCTTCACATTGACGATGAAACACAGAAATCGCATTGGAATTAAATACAAAAGGCACAATGCCGACTTAAGTGCAAGAAGAGTGAGACTTCTTATAGTCTGTGCTTTGATCCTTTCCTGTGAGACCAGTATTAGTTTCCGATACACCACTGCAATTTCAATGTATTCCTTGGACCTTCACATTGACGATGAAACACGGAAATCGCATCGGAATTAAATACAAAAGGCACAATGCCTCCATAAGTACAAGAAAAGAGACTCTTCTTACAGTCGGTGCTTTGAGCACTCCCTGTGAGACCAGTTTTAGTTTGCGATACACCACTGCAGGTTCAATGTATTCCTTGGACATACACATTGACGAAGAAACACTGAAATTAGATCGGAATTAAATAAAAAAGGCTCAATGCCGCCTTAAGTGGAAGAAGAGTGAAACTTCTTATAGTCTGAGCTTTGATCCTTTCCTGTGAGACCAGTATTAGTTTCCGATACACCACTGCAATTTCAATGTATTCCTTGGACCTTCACATTGACGATGAAACACAGAAATCGCATCGGAATTAAATACAAAAGGCACAATGCCGACTTAAGTGCAATAAGAGTGAGACTTCTTATAGTCTGTGCTTTGATTCTTTCCTGTGAGACCAGTATTAGTTTCCGATACACCACTGCAATGTCAATGTATTCCTTGGACCTTCACATTCACGATGAAACACAGAAATCGCATCGGAATTATATACAACAGGCACAATGCCTCCATAAGTACAAGAATAGAGACTCTTCTTACAGTCGGTGTTTTGAGCACTCCCTGTGAGACCAGTATTAGTTGGCGATACACCACTGCAGGTTCAATGTATTTCTTGGAAATACACATTGACAATGAAACACTGAAATTAGATCGGAATTAAATAAAAAAGGCTCAATGCCGCCTTAAGTGCAAGAAGAGTGAGACTTTTTATAGTCTGTGCATTGATCCTTTCCTGTGAGACCAGTATTAGCTTCCGATACACCACTGCAGGTTCAATGTATTCCTTGGACCTTCACATTGACGATGAAACACAGAAATCGCATCGGAATTAAATACATAAGGCACAATGCCTCCATAACTACAAGAATAGAGACTCTTCTTACAGTCGGTGTTTTGAGCAATCCCTGTGAGACCAGTATTAGTTTGCGATACACCAATGCAAGTTCAATGTATTCCTTGGACATACACATTGAAGATGAAACACTGATATTAGTTCGGAATTAAATGAAAAAGGCTCAATGCCGCCTTAAGTGCAAGAAGGGTGAGACTTCTTATAGTCTGTGCTTTGATCCTTTCCTGTGAGACCAGTATTAGTTTCCGATACACCACTGCAAATTCAATGTTTTCCTTGGACCTTCACATTGGCGATGAAACACAGAAATCGCATCGGAATTAAATACAAAAGGCACAATGCCGACTTAAGTGCAAGAAGAGTGAGACTTCTTATAGTCTGTGCCTTGATCCTTTCCTGTGAGACCAGTATTAGTTTCCGATACACCACTGCAATTCAATGTATTCCTTGGACCCTCACATTGACGATGAAACACAGAAATCGCATCGGAATTAAATACAAAAGGCACAATGCCTCCATAAGTACAAGAATAGAGACTCTTCTTACAGTCGGTGTTTTGAGCACTCCCTGTGAGACCAGTATTAGTTTGCGATACAGAACTGCAGGTTCAATGTATTCCTTGGAAATACACATTGACGATGAAACACGGAAATTACATCGGAATTAAATGAAAAAGGCTCAATGCCGCCTTAAGTGCAAGAAGAGTGAGACTTCTTATAGTCTGTGCTTTGATCCTTTCCTGTGAGACCAGTATTAGTTTCCGATACACCACTGCAGATTCTATGTATTCCTTGGACCTTCACATTGACAATGAAACACAGAAATCGCATCGGAATTAAATACAAAAGGCACAATGCCTCCATAAGTACAAGAATAGAGACTCTTCTTACAGTCGGTGTTTTGAGCACTCCCTGTGAGACCAGTATTAGTTTGCGATACACCACTGCAGGTTCAATGTATTCCTTGGACATACACATTGACGATGAAACACTGAAATTAGATCGGAATTAAATAAAAAAGGCTTAATGCCGCCTTAAGTGGAAGAAGGGTGAGACTTCTTAGAGTCTGTGCTTTGATCCTTTCCTGTGAGACCAGTATTAGTTTCCGATACACCACTGCAATTTTGATATATTCCTTGGACCTTCACATTGACGATGAAACACAGAAATCGCATCGGAATTAAATACAAAAGGCACAATGCCGACTTAAGTGCAAGAAGAGTGAGACTTCTTATAGTCTGTGCTTTGATCCTTTCCTGTGAGACCAGTATTAGTTTCCGATACACTACTGCAATTTCAATGTATTCCTTGGACCTTCACATTGACGATGAAACACAGAAATCGCATCGGAATTAAATACAAAAGGCACAATGCCTCCATAAGTACAAGAATAGAGACTCTTCTTACAGTCGGTGTTTTGAGCACTCTCTGTGAGACAAATATTAGTTTGCGATACACCACTGCAGGTTCAATGTATTCCTTGGAAATACACATTGAGGATGAAACACTGAAATTAGATCGGAATTAAATACAAAAGGCACAATGCCTCCATAAGTACAAGAATAGAGACTCTTCTTACAGTCGGTGTTTTGAGCACTCCCTGTGAGACCAGTATTAGTTTGCGATACACCACTGCAGGTTCAATGTGTTCCTTGGACATACACATTGACGATGAAACACTGAAATTAGATCGGCATTAAATTAAAAAGGCTCAATGCCGCCTTAAGTGCAAGGAGGGTGAGACTTCTAATAGTGTGTGCTTTGATCCTTTCTTGTGAGACCAGTATTAGTTTCCGATACACCACTGCAATTTCAATGTATTCCTTGGACCTTCTCATTGACGATGAAACACAGAAATCGCATCGGAATTAAATACAAAAGGCACAATGCCGACTTATGTGCAAGAAGAGTGAGACTTCTTTAAGTCTGCGCTTTGATCCTATCCTGTGAGACCAGTATTAGTTTCCGATACACCACTGCAATTTCAATGTGCTCCTTGGACCTTCACATTGCCGATGAAACTCAGAAATCGCATCGAAATTAAATACAAAAGGCACAATGCCTCCTTAAGTACAAGAATAGAGACTCTTCTTACAGTCGGTGTTTTGAGCACTCCCTGTGAGACCAGTATTAGTTTGCGATACACCACTGTAGGTTGAATGTATTCCTTGACATACACATTGACGATGCAACACAGAAATTAGATCGGAATTAAGTAAAAAAGGCCCAATGCCGCCTTAATTGGAAGAAGAGTGAGACTTCTTAGAGTCTGTGCTTTGATCCTTTCCTGTGAGACCAGTATTAGTTTCCGATACACCACTGCAGGTTCAATGTATTCCTTGGACCTTCACATTGACGATGAAACACAGAAATCGCATCAGAATTAAATACAAAAGGCACAATGCCACCTTAAGTGCAAGAAGAGTGAGACTTCTTATAGTCTGTGCTTTGATCCTTTCCTGTGAGACCAGTATTAGTTTCCGATACACCACTGCAGGTTCTATATATTCCTTGGACCTTCACATTGACGATGAAACACAGAAATCGCATCGGAATTAAATACAAAAGGCACAATGCCGCCATAGGTACAAGAATAGTGACTATTCTTAAAGTCGGTGTTTTGAGCACTCCCTGTGAGACCAGTATTAGTTTGCGATACACCACTGCAGGTTCGATGTATTCCTTGGTCATACACATTGACGATGAAACACTGAAATTAGATCGAAATTAAATAAAAAAGGCTCAATGCCACCTTAATTGCAAGATGGGTGGCACTTCTTATGGTCTGTGCTTTGATCCCTTCCTGTGAGACCAGTATTAGTTTCCGATACACCACTGCAATTTCAGTGTATCCCTTGGACCTTCACATTGACGATGAAACACAGAAATCGCATCGGAATTAAATACAAACGGCACAATGCCGACATAAGTGCAAGAAGAGTAAGACTTCTTATAGTCTGTGCTTTGATCCTTTCCTGTGAGACCAGTATTAGTTTCCGATACACCACTGCAATTTCAATGTATTCCTTGGACCTTCACATTGACGATGAAACACAGAAATCGCATCGGTATTAAATACAAAAGGCACAATGCCTCCATACGTACAAGAATAGAGACTCTTCTTACAGTCGGTGTTTTGAGCACTCCCTGTGAGACCAGTATTAGTTTGCGATAGACCACTGCAGGTTCAATGTATTCCTTGGACATACACATTGACGATGAAACTCTGAAATTAGATCGGAATTAAATAAAAAAGGCTCAATGCCGCCTTAAGTGCAAGGAGAGTGAGACTTCTTAGAGTCTGTGCTTTGATCCTTTCCTATGAGACCAGTATTAGTTTCCGATACACCACTGCAGGTTCAATGTATTCCTTGGACCTTCACATAGACGATGAAACACAGAAATCGCATCGGAATTAAATACAAAAGGCACAATGCCTCCATAAGTACAAGAATAGGGACTCTTCTTACAGTCGGTGTTTTGAGCACTCCCTGTGAGTCCAGTATTAGTTTGCGATACACCACTGCAGGTTCAATGTATTCCTTGGAAATACACATTGACGATGAAACACTGAAATTAGATCGGAATTAAATAAAAAAGGCTCAATGCCGCCTTAAGTGCAAGAAGAGTGAGACTTCTTATAGTCTGTGCTTTGATCCTTCTCTGTGAGACCAGTATTAGTTTCCGATACACCACTGCAGGATCCATGTATTCCTTGGACCTTCACATTGACGATGAAACACAGAAATCGCATCGGAATTAAATACAAAAGGCACAATGCCTCCATAAGTACAAGAATAGAGTCTCTTCTTACAGTCGGTGTTTTGAGCACTCCCTGTGAGACCAGTATTAGTTTGCGATACACCACTGCAGGTTCAATGTATTCCTTGGACATACACATTGACGATGAAACACTGAAATTAAATCGGAATTAAATGAAAAAGGCTCAATGCCGCCTTAAGTGCAAGAAGGGTGAGACTTCTTATAGTCTGTGCTTTGATCCTTTCCTGTGAGACCAGTATTAGTTTCCGATACACCACTGCAATTTCAATGTATTCCTTGGACCTTCACATTGACGATGAAACACAGAAATCGCATCGGAATTAAATACACAAAGGCACAAGGCCGACTTAAGTGCAAGAAGAGTGAGACTTCTTATAGTCTGTGCTTTGATCCTTTCCTGTGAGACCAGTATTAGTTTCCGATACACCACTGCAATTTCAATGTATTCCTTGGACCATCACATTGACGATGAAACACAGAAATCGCATCGGAATTAAATACAAAATGCACAATGCCTCCATAAGTACAAGAATAGAGACTCTTCTAACAGTCGGTGTTTTGAGCACTCCCTGTGAGACCAGTATTAGTTTGCGATACACCACTGCAGGTTCGATGTATTCCTTGGACATACACATTGACGATGAAACACTGAAATTAGATCGGAATTAAATAAAAAAGGCTCAATGCCGCCTTAAGTGCAAGAAGGGAGGGACTTCTTATAGTCTGTGCTTTGATCCTTTCCTGTGAGACCAGTATTAGTTTCCGATACACCACTGCAATTTCAATCTATTCCTTGGACCTTCACATTGACGATGAAACACAGAAATCGCATCGGAATTAAATACAAAATGCACAATGCCTCCATAAGTACAAGAATAGAGACTCTTCTTACAGTCGGTGTTTTGAGCACTCCCTGTGAGACCAGTATTAGTTTGCGATACACCACTGCAGGTTCGATGTATTCCTTGGACATACACATTGACGATGAAACACTGAAATTAGATCGGAATTAAATAAAAAAGGCTCAATGCCGCCTTAAGTGCAAGAAGGGAGGGACTTCTTATAGTCTGTGCTTTGATCCTTTCCTGTGAGACCAGTATTAGTTTCCGATACACCACTGCAATTTCAAAGTATTCCTTGGACCTTCACATTGACGATGAAACACAGAAATCGCATCGGAATTAAATACAAAATGCACAATGCCTCCATAAGTACAAGAATAGAGACTCTTCTTTCAGTCGGTGTTTTGAGCACTCCCTGTGAGACCAGTATTAGTTTGCGATACACCACTGCAGGTTCGATGTATTCCTTGGACATACACATTGACGATGAAACACTGAAATTAGATCGGAATTAAATAAAAAAGGCTCAATGCCGCCTTAAGTGCAAGAAGGGAGGGACTTCTTATAGTCTGTGCTTTGATCCTTTCCTGTGAGACCAGTATTAGTTTCCGATACACCACTGCAATTTCTATCTATTCCTTGGACCTTCACATTGACGATGAAACACAGAAATCGAATCGGAATTAAATACAAAAGGCACAATGCCTCCATAAGTACAAGAATAGAGACTCTTCTTACAGTCGGTGCTTTGAGCACTCCCTGTGAGACCAGTATTAATTTGCGATACACCACTGCAGGTTCAATGTATTCCTTGGACATACACATTGACGATGAAACACTGAAATTAGATCGGAATTAAATAAAAAAGGCTCAATGCCGCCTTAAGTGCAAGAAGGGAGGGACTTCTTATAGTCTGTGCTTTGATCCTTTCCTGTGAGACCAGTATTAGTTTCCGATACACCACTGCAATTTCAATGTATTCCTTGGACCTTCACATTGACGATGAAACACAGAAATCGCATCGGAATTAAATACAAAATGCACAATGCCTCCATAAGTACAAGAATAGAGACTCTTCTTACAGTCGGTGTTTTGAGCACTCCCTGTGACACCAGTATTAGTTTGCGATACACCACTGCAGGTTCGATGTATTCCTTGGACATACACATTGACGATGAAACACTGAAATTAGATCGGAATTAAATAAAAAAGGCTCAATGCCGCCTTAAGTGCAAGAAGGGAGGGACTTCTTATAGTCTGTGCTTTGATCCTTTCCTGTGAGACCAGTATTAGTTTCCGATACACCACTGCATTTTCAATCTATTCCTTGGACCTTCACATTGACGATGAAACACAGAAATCGCATCGGAATTAAATACACAAAGGCACAATGCCGACTTAAGTGCAATAAGAGTGAGACTTCTTATAGTCTGTGCTTTGATCCTTTCCTGTGAGACCAGTATTAGTTTCCGATACACCACTGCAATTTCAATGTATTCCTTGGACCTTCACATTGACGATGAAACACAGAAATCGCATCGGAATTAAATACAAAATGCACAATGCCTCCATAAGTACAAGAATAGAGACTCTTCTTACAGTCGGTGCTTTGAGCACTCCCTGTGAGACCAGTATTAATTTGCGATACACCACTGCAGGTTCAATGTATTCCTTGGACATACACATTGACGATGAAACACTGAAATTAGATCGGAATTAAATAAAAAAGGCTCAATGCCGCCTTAAGTGCAAGAAGGGAGGGACTTCTTATAGTCTGCGCTTTGATCCTTTCCTGTGAGACCAGTATTAGTTTCCGATACACCACTGCAATTTCAATGTATTCCTTGGACCTTCACATTGACGATGAAACACAGAAATCGCATCGGAATTAAATACAAAATGCACAATGCCTCCATAAGTACAAGAATAGAGACTCTTCTTACAGTCGGTGTTTTGAGCACTAACTGTGAGACCAGTATTAGTTTGCGATACACCACTGCAGGTTCGATGTATTCCTTGGACATACACATTGACGATGAAACACTGAAATTAGATCGGAATTAAATAAAAAAGGCTCAATGCCGCCTTAAGTGCAAGAAGGGAGGGACTTCTTATAGTCTGTGCTTTGATCCTTTCCTGTGAGACCAGTATTAGTTTCCGATACACCACTGCAATTTCAATCTATTCCTTGGACCTTCACATTGACGATGAAACACAGAAATCGCATCGGAATTAAATACAAAAGGCACAATGCCTCCATAAGTACAAGAATAGAGACTCTTCTTACAGTCGGTGTTTTGAGCACTCCCTGTGAGACCAGTATTAGTTTGCGATACACCACTGCAGGTTCGATGTATTCCTTGGACATACACATTGACGATGAAACACTGAAATTAGATCGGAATTAAATAAAAAGGCTCAATGCCGCCTTAAGTGCAAGAAGGGAGGGACTTTTTATAGTCTGTGCTTTGATCCTTTCCTGTGAGACCAGTATTAGTTTCCGATACACCACTGCAATTTCAATGTATCCCTTGGACCTTCACATTGACGATGAAACACAGAAATCGAATCGGAATTAAATACAAAAGGCACAATGCCTCCATAAGTACAAGAATAGAGACTCTTCTTACAGTCGGTGCTTTGAGCACTCCATGTGAGACCAGTATTAATTTGCGATACACCACTGCAGGTTCAATGTATTCCTTGGACATACACATTGACGATGAAACACTGAAATTAGATCGGAATTAAATACAAAAGGCACAATGCCGCCTTAAGTGCAAGAAGGGTGAGACTTCTTATAGTCTGTGCTTTGATCCTTTCCTGTGAGACCAGTATTAGTTTCCGATACACCACTGCAATTTCAATGTATTCCTTGGACCTTCACATTGACGATGAAACACAGAAATCGCATCGGAATTAAATACAAAATGCACAATGCCTCCATAAGTACAAGAATAGAGACTCTTCTTACAGTCGGTGTTTTGAGCACTCCCTGTGAGACCAGTATTAGTTTGCGATACACCACTGCAGGTTCGATGTATTCCTTGGACATACACATTGACGATGAAACACTGAAATTAGATCGGAATTAAATAAAAAAGGCTCAATGCCGCCTTAAGTGCAAGAAGGGAGGGACTTCTTATAGTCTGTGCTTTGATCCTGTCCTGTGAGACCAGTATTAGTTTCCGATACACCACTGCAATTTCAATCTATTCCTTGGACCTTCACATTGACGATGAAACACAGAAATCGCATCGGAATTAAATACAAAAGGCACAATGCCGACTTAAGTGCAATAAGAGTGAGACTTCTTATAGTCTGTGCTTTGATCCTTTCCTGTGAGACCAGTATTAGTTTCCGATACACCACTGCAATTTCAATGTATTCCTTGGACCTTCACATTGACGATGAAACACAGAAATCGAATCGGAATTAAATACAAAAGGCACAATGCCTCCATAAGTACAAGAATGGAGACTCTTCTTACAGTCGGTGCTTTGAGCACTCCCTGTGAGACCAGTATTAATTTGCGATACACCACTGCAGGTTCAATGTATTCCTTGGACATACACATTGACGATGAAACACTGAAATTAGATCGGAATTAAATACAAAAGGCACAATGCCGCCTTCAGTGCAAGAAGGGTGAGACTTCTTATAGTCTGTGCTTTGATCCTTTCCTGTGAGACCAGTATTAGTTTCCGATACACCACTGCAATTTCAATGTATTCCTTGGACCTTCACATTGACGATGAAACACAGAAATCGCATCGGAATTAAATACAAAATGCACAATGCCTCCATAAGTACAAGAATAGAGACTCTTCTTACAGTCGGTGTTTTGAGCACTCCCTGTGAGACCAGTATTAGTTTGCGATACACCACTGCAGGTTCGATGTATTCCTTGGACATACACATTGACGATGAAACACTGAAATTAGATCGGAATTAAATAAAAAAGGCTCAATGCCGCCTTAAGTGCAAGAAGGGAGGGACTTCTTATAGTCTGTGCTTTGATCCTTTCCTGTGAGACCAGTATTAGTTTCCGATACACCACTGCAATTTCAATGTATTCCTTGGACCTTCACATTGACGATGAAACACAGAAATCGAATCGGAATTAAATACAAAAGGCACAATGCCTCCATAAGTACAAGAATAGAGACTCTTCTTACAGTCGGTGCTTTGAGCACTCCCTGTGAGACCAGTATTAACTTGCGATACACCACTGCAGGTTCAATGTATTCCTTGGACATACACATTGACGATGAAACACTGAAATTAGATCGGAATTAAATAAAAAAGGCTCAATGCCGCCTTAAGTGCAAGAAGGGTGAGACTTCTTATAGTCTGTGCTTTGATCCATTCCTGTGAGACCAGTATTAGTTTCCGATACACCACTGCAATTTCAATGTATTCCTTGGACCTTCACATTGACGATGAAACACAGAAATCGAATCGGAATTAAATACAAAAGGCACAATGCCTCCATAAGTACAAGAATAGAGACTCTTCTTACAGTCGGTGCTTTGAGCACTCCCTGTGAGACCAGTATTAATTTGCGATACACCACTGCAGGTTCAATGTATTCCTTGGACATACACATTGACGATGAAACACTGAAATTAGATCGGAATTAAATAAAAAAGGCTCAATGCCGCCTTAAGTGCAAGAAGGGAGGGACTTCTTATAGTCTGTGCTTTGATCCTTCCCTGTGAGACCAGTATTAGTTTCCGATACACCACTGCAATTTCAATGTATTCCTTGGACCTTCACATTGACGATGAAACACAGAAATCGCATCGGAATTAAATACAAAATGCACAATGCCTCCATAAGTACAAGAATAGAGACTCTTCTTACAGTCGGTGTTTTGAGCACTCCCTGTGAGACCAGTATTAGTTTGCGATACACCACTGCAGGTTCGATGTATTCCTTGGACATACACATTGACGATGAAACACTGAAATTAGATCGGAATTATATAAAAAAGGCTCAATGCCGCCTTAAGTGCAAGAAGGGAGGGACTTCTTATAGTCTGTGCTTTGATCCTTTCCTGTGAGACCAGTATTAGTTTCCGATACACCACTGCAATTTCAATCTATTCCTTGGACCTTCACATTGACGATGAAACACAGAAATCGCATCGGACTTAAATACAAAAGGCACAATGCCTCCATAAGTACAAGAATAGAGACTCTTCTTACAGTCGGTGTTTTGAGCACTCCCTGTGAGACCAGTATTAGTTTGCGATACACCACTGCAGGTTCGATGTATTCCTTGGACATACACATTGACGATGAAACACTGAAATTAGATCGGAATTAAATAAAAAAGGCTCAATGCCGCCTTAAGTGCAAGAAGGGAGGGACTTCTTATAGTCTGTGCTTTGATCCTTTCCTGTGAGACCAGTATTAGTTTCCGATACACCACTGCAATTTCAATGTATCCCTTGGACTTTCACATTGACGATGAAACACAGAAATCGAATCGGAATTAAATACAAAAGGCACAATGCCTCCATAAGTACAAGAATAGAGACTCTTCTTACAGTCGGTGCTTTGAGCACTCCCTGTGAGACCAGTATTAATTTGCGATACACCACTGCAGGTTCAATGTATTCCTTGGACATACACATTGACGATGAAACACTGAAATTAGATCGGAATTAAATACAAAAGGCACAATGCCGCCTTAAGTGCAAGAAGGGTGAGACTTCTTATAGTCTGTGCTTTGATCCTTTCCTGTGAGACCAGTATTAGTTTCCGATACACCACTGCAATTTCAATGTATTCCTTGGACCTTCACATTGACGATGAAACACAGAAATCGCATAGGAATTAAATACAAAATGCACAATGCCTCCATAAGTACAAGAATAGAGACTCTTCTTACAGTCGGTGCTTTGAGCACTCCCTGTGAGACCAGTATTAACTTGCGATACACCACTGCAGGTTCAATGTATTCCTTGGACATACACATTGACGATGAAACACTGAAATTAGATCGGAATTAAATAAAAAAGGCTCAATGCCGCCTTAAGTGCAAGAAGGGTGAGACTTCTTATAGTCTGTGCTTTGATCCATTCCTGTGAGACCAGTATTAGTTTCCGATACACCACTGCAATTTCAATGTATTCCTTGGACCTTCACATTGACGATGAAACACAGAAATCGAATCGGAATTAAATACAAAAGGCACAATGCCTCCATAAGTACAAGAATAGAGACTCTTCTTACAGTCGGTGCTTTGAGCACTCCCTGTGAGACCAGTATTAATTTGAGATACACCACTGCAGGTTCAATGTATTCCTTGGACATACACATTGACGATGAAACACTGAAATTAGATCGGAATTAAATAAAAAAGGCTCAATGCCGCCTTAAGTGCAAGAAGGGAGGGACTTCTTATAGTCTGTGCTTTGATCCTTCCCTGTGAGACCAGTATTAGTTTCCGATACACCACTGCAATTTCAATGTATTCCTTGGACCTTCACATTGACGATGAAACACAGAAATCGCATCGGAATTAAATACAAAATGCACAATGCCTCCATAAGTACAAGAATAGAGACTCTTCTTACAGTCGGTGTTTTGAGCACTCCCTGTGAGACCAGTATTAGTTTGCGATACACCACTGCAGGTTCGATGTATTCCTTGGACATACACATTGACGATGAAACACTGAAATTAGATCGGAATTAAATAAAAAAGGCTCAATGCCGCCTTAAGTGCAAGAAGGGAGGGACTTCTTATAGTCTGTGCTTTGATCCTTTCCTGTGAGACCAGTATTAGTTTCCGATACACCACTGCAATTTCAATCTATTCCTTGGACCTTCACATTGACGATGAAACACAGAAATCGCATCGGACTTAAATACAAAAGGCACAATGCCTCCATAAGTACAAGAATAGAGACTCTTCTTACAGTCGGTGTTTTGAGCACTCCCTGTGAGACCAGTATTAGTTTGCGATACACCACTGCAGGTTCGATGTATTCCTTGGACATACACATTGACGATGAAACACTGAAATTAGATCGGAATTAAATAAAAAAGGCTCAATGCCGCCTTAAGTGCAAGAAGGGAGGGACTTCTTATAGTCTGTGCTTTGATCCTTTCCTGTGAGACCAGTATTAGTTTCCGATACACCACTGCAATTTCAATGTATCCCTTGGACTTTCACATTGACGATGAAACACAGAAATCGAATCGGAATTAAATACAAAAGGCACAATGCCTCCATAAGTACAAGAATAGAGACTCTTCTTACAGTCGGTGCTTTGAGCACTCCCTGTGAGACCAGTATTAATTTGCGATACACCACTGCAGGTTCAATGTATTCCTTGGACATACACATTGACGATGAAACACTGAAATTAGATCGGAATTAAATACAAAAGGCACAATGCCGCCTTAAGTGCAAGAAGGGTGAGACTTCTTATAGTCTGTGCTTTGATCCTTTCCTGTGAGACCAGTATTAGTTTCCGATACACCACTGCAATTTCAATGTATTCCTTGGACCTTCACATTGACGATGAAACACAGAAATCGCATCGGAATTAAATACAAAATGCACAATGCCTCCATAAGTACAAGAATAGAGACTCTTCTTACAGTCGGTGATTTGAGCACTCCCTGTGAGACCAGTATTAGTTTGCGATACACCACTGCAGGTTCGATGTATTCCTTGGACATACACATTGACGATGAAACACTGAAATTAGATCGGAATTAAATAAAAAAGGCTCAATGCCGCCTTAAGTGCAAGAAGGGAGGGACTTCTTATAGTCTGTGCTTTGATCCTGTCCTGTGAGACCAGTATTAGTTTCCGATACACCACTGCAATTTCAATCTATTCCTTGGACCTTCACATTGACGATGAAACACAGAAATCGCATCGGAATTAAATACAAAAGGCACAATGCCGACTTAAGTGCAATAAGAGTGAGACTTCTTATAGTCTGTGCTTTGATCCTTTCCTGTGAGACCAGTATTAGTTTCCGATACACCACTGCAATTTCAATGTATTCCTTGGACCTTCACATTGACGATGAAACACAGAAATCGAATCGGAATTAAATACAAAAGGCACAATGCCTCCATAAGTACAAGAATAGAGACTCTTCTTACAGTCGGTGCTTTGAGCACTCCCTGTGAGACCAGTATTAATTTGCGATACACCACTGCAGGTTCAATGTATTCCTTGGACATACACATTGACGATGAAACACTGAAATTAGATCGGAATTAAATACAAAAGGCACAATGCCGCCTTCAATGCAAGAAGGGTGAGACTTCTTATAGTCTGTGCTTTGATCCTTTCCTGTGAGACCAGTATTAGTTTCCGATACACCACTGCAATTTCAATGTATTCCTTGGACCTTCACATTGACGATGAAACACAGAAATCGCATCGGAATTAAATACAAAATGCACAATGCCTCCATCAGTACAAGAATAGAGACTCTTCTTACAGTCGGTGTTTTGAGCACTCCCTGTGAGACCAGTATTAGTTTGCGATACACCACTGCAGGTTCGATGTATTCCTTGGACATACACATTGACGATGAAACACTGAAATTTGATCGGAATTAAATAAAAAAGGCTCAATGCCGCCTTAAGTGCAAGAAGGGAGGGACTTCTTATAGTCTGTGCTTTGATCCTTTCCTGTGAGACCAGTATTAGTTTCCGATACACCACTGCAATTTCAATGTATTCCTTGGACCTTCACATTGACGATGAAACACAGAAATCGAATCGGAATTAAATACAAAAGGCACAATGCCTCCATAAGTACAAGAATAGAGACTCTTCTTACAGTCGGTGCTTTGAGCACTCCCTGTGAGACCAGTATTAATTTGCGATACACCACTGCAGGTTCAATGTATTCCTTGGACATACACATTGACGATGAAACACTGAAATTAGATCGGAATTAAATAAAAAAGGCTCAATGCCGCCTTAAGTGCAAGAAGGGTGAGACTTCTTATAGTCTGTGCTTTGATCCATTCCTGTGAGACCAGTATTAGTTTCCGATACACCACTGCAATTTCAATGTATTCCTTGGACCTTCACATTGACGATGAAACACAGAAATCGAATCGGAATTAAATACAAAAGGCACAATGCCTCCATAAGTACAAGAATAGAGACTCTTCTTACAGTCGGTGCTTTGAGCACTCCCTGTGAGACCAGTATTAATTTGCGATACACCACTGCAGGTTCAATGTATTCCTTGGACATACACATTGACGATGAAACACTGAAATTAGATCGGAATTAAATAAAAAAGGCTCAATGCCGCCTTAAGTGCAAGAAGGGAGGGACTTCTTATAGTCTGTGCTTTGATCCTTTCCTGTGAGACCAGTATTAGTTTCCGATACACCACTGCAATTTCAATCTATTCCTTGGACCTTCACATTGCCGATGAAACACAGAAATCGCATCGGAATTAAATACAAAATGCACAATGCCTCCATAAGTACAAGAATAGAGACTCATCTTACAGTCGGTGCTTTGAGCACTCCCTGTGAGACCAGTATTAGTTTGCGATACACCACTGCAGGTTCGATGTATTCCTTGGACATACACATTGACGATGAAACACTGAAATTAGATCGGAATTAAATAAAAAAGGCTCAATGCCGCCTTAAGTGCAAGAAGGGAGGGACTTCTTATAGTCTGTGCTTTGATCCTTTCCTGTGAGACCAGTATTAGTTTCCGATACACCACTGCAATTTCAATGTATTCCTTGGACCTTCACATTGACGATGAAACACAGAAATCGAATCGGAATTAAATACAAAAGGCACAATGCCTCCATAAGTACAAGAATAGAGACTCTTCTTACAGTCGGTGCTTTGAGCACTCCCTGTGAGACCAGTATTAGTTTGCGATACACCACTGCAGGTTCGATGTATTCCTTGGACATACACATTGACGATGAAACACTGAAATTAAATCGGAATTAAATAAAAAAGGCTCAATGCCGCCTTAAGTGCAAGAAGGGAGGGACTTCTTATAGTCTGTGCTTTGATCCTTTCCTGTGAGACCAGTATTAGTTTCCGATACACCACTGCAATTTCAATCTATTCCTTGGACCTTCACATTGACGATGAAACACAGAAATCGCATCGGAATTAAATACAAAAGGCACAATGCCTCCATAAGTACAAGAATAGAGACTCTTCTTACAGTCGGTGCTTTGAGCACTCCCTGTGAGACCAGTATTAGTTTGCGATACACCACTGCAGGTTCGATGTATTCCTTGGACATACACATTGACGATGAAACACTGAAATTAGATCGGAATTAAATAAAAAAGGCACAATGCCGACTTAAGTGCAATAAGAGTGAGACTTCTTATAGTCTGTGCTTTGATCCTTTCCTGTGAGACCAGTATTAGTTTCCGATACACCACTGCAATTTCAATGTATTCCTTGGACCTTCACATTGACGATGAAACACAGAAATCGAATCGGAATTAAATACAAAAGGCACAATGCCTCCATAAGTACAAGAATAGAGACTCTTCTTACAGTCGGTGCTTTGAGCACTCCCTGTGAGACCAGTATTAGTTTGCGATACACCACTGCAGGTTCGATGTATTCCTTGGACATACACATTGACGATGAAACACTGAAATTAGATCGGAATTAAATAAAAAAGGCTCAATGCCGCCTTAAGTGCAAGAAGGGAGGGACTTCTTATAGTCTGTGCTTTGATCCTTTCCTGTGAGACCAGTATTAGTTTCCGATACACCACTGCAATTTCAATCTATTCCTTGGACCTTCACATTGACGATGAAACACAGAAATCGCATCGGAATTAAATACAAAATGCACAATGCCTCCATAAGTACAAGAATAGAGACTCTTCTTACAGTCGGTGTTTTGAGCACTCCCTGTGAGACCAGTATTAGTTTGCGATACACCACTGCAGGTTCGATGTATTCCTTGGACATACACATTGACGATGAAACACTGAAATTAGATCGGAATTAAATAAAAAAGGCTCAATGCCGCCTTAAGTGCAAGAAGGGAGGGACTTCTTATAGTCTGTGCTTTGATCCTTTCCTGTGAGACCAGTATTAGTTTCCGATACACCACTGCAATTTCAATGTATTCCTTGGACCTTCACATTGACGATGAAACACAGAAATCGAATCGGAATTAAATACAAAAGGCACAATGCCTCCATAAGTACAAGAATAGAGACTCTTCTTACAGTCGGTGCTTTGAGCACTCCCTGTGAGACCAGTATTAGTTTGCGATACACCACTGCAGGTTCGATGTATTCCTTGGACATACACATTGACGATGAAACACTGAAATTAGATCGGAATTAAATAAAAAAGGCTCAATGCCGCCTTAAGTGCAAGAAGGGAGGGACTTCTTATAGTCTGTGCTTTGATCCTTTCCTGTGAGACCAGTATTAGTTTCCGATACACCACTGCAATTTCAATGTATTCCTTGGACCTTCACATTGACGATGAAACACAGAAATCGAATCGGAATTAAATACAAAAGGCACAATGCCTCCATAAGTACAAGAATAGAGACTCTTCTTACAGTCGGTGCTTTGGGCACTCCCTGTGAGACTAGTATTAGTTTGCGATACACCACTGCAGGTTCGATGTATTCCTTGGACATACACATTGACGATGAAACACTGAAATTTGATCGGAATTAAATAAAAAAGGCTCAATGCCGCCTTAAGTGCAAGAAGGGAGGGACTTCTTATAGTCTGTGCTTTGATCCTTTCCTGTGAGACCAGTATTAGTTTCCGATACACCACTGCAATTTCAATCTATTCCTTGGACCTTCACATTGACGATGAAACACAGAAATCGCATCGGAATTAAATACAAAATGCACAATGCCTCCATAAGTACAAGAATAGAGACTCTTCTTACAGTCGGTGCTTTGAGCACTCCCTGTGAGACCAGTATTAGTTTGCGATACACCACTGCAGGTTCGATGTATTCCTTGGACATACACATTGACGATGAAACACTGAAATTAGATCGGAATTAAATAAAAAAGGCTCAATGCCGCCTTAAGTGCAAGAAGGGAGGGACTTCTTATAGTCTGTGCTTTGATCCTTTCCTGTGAGACCAGTATTAGCTTCCGATACACCACTGCAATTTCAATGTATTCCTTGCACCTTCACATTGACAATGAAACACAGAAATCGAATCGGAATTAAATACAAAAGGCACAATGCCTCCATAAGTACAAGAATAGAGACTCTTCTTACAGTCGGTGCTTTGAGCACTCCCTGTGAGACCAGTATTTGTTTGCGATACACCACTGCAGGTTCGATGTATTCCTTGGACATACACATTGACGATGAAACACTGAAATTAGATCGGAATTAAATAAAAAAGGCTCAATGCCGCCTTAAGTGCAAGAAGGGAGGGACTTCTTATAGTCTGTGCTTTGATCCTTTCCTGTGAGACCAGTATTAGTTTCCGATACACCACTGCAATTTCAATCTATTCCTTGGACCTTCACATTGACGATGAAACACAGAAATCGCATCGGAATTAAATACAAAAGGCACAATGCCTCCATAAGTACAAGAATAGAGACTCTTCTTACAGTCGGTGCTTTGAGCACTCCCTGTGAGACCAGTATTAGTTTGCGATACACCACTGCAGGTTCGATGTATTCCTTGGACATACACATTGACGATGAAACACTGAAATTAGATCGGAATTAAATAAAAAAGGCTCAATGCCGCCTTAAGTGCAAGAAGGGAGGGACTTCTTATAGTCTGTGCTTTGATCCTTTCCTGTGAGACCAGTATTAGTTTCCGATACACCACTGCAATTTCAATGTATTCCTTGGACCTTCACATTGACGATGAAACACAGAAATCGCATCGGAATTAAATACAAAATGCACAATGCCTCCATAAGTACAAGAATAGAGACTCTTCTTACAGTCGGTGTTTTGAGCACTCCCTGTGAGACCAGTATTAGTTTGCGATACACCACTGCAGGTTCGATGTATTCCTTGGACATACACATTGACGATGAAACACTGAAATTAGATCGGAATTAAATAAAAAAGGCTCAATGCCGCCTTAAGTGCAAGAAGGGAGGGACTTCTTATAGTCTGTGCTTTGATCCTTTCCTGTGAGACCAGTATTAGTTTCCGATACACCACTGCAATTTCAATGTATTCCTTGGACCTTCACATTGACGATGAAACACAGAAATCGCATCGGAATTAAATACAAAATGCACAATGCCTCCATAAGTACAAGAATAGAGACTCTTCTTACAGTCGGTGTTTTGAGCACTCCCTGTGAGACCAGTATTAGTTTGCGATACACCACTGCAGGTTCGATGTATTCCTTGGACATACACATTGACGATGAAACACTGAAATTAGATCGGAATTAAATAAAAAAGCCTCAATGCCGCCTTAAGTGCAAGAAGGGAGGGACTTCTTATAGTCTGTGCTTTGATCCTTTCCTGTGAGATCAGTATTAGTTTCCGATAAACCACTGCAATTTCAATCTATTCCTTGGACCTTCACATTGACGATGAAACACAGAAATCGCATCGGAATTAAATACAATAGGCACAATGCCGACTTAAGTGCAATAAGAGTGAGACTTCTTATAGTCTGTGCTTTGATCCTTTCCTGTGAGACCAGTATTAGTTTCCGATACACCACTGCAATTTCAATGTATTCCTTGGACCTTCACATTGACGATGAAACACAGAAATCGCATCGGAATTAAATACAAAATGCACAATGCCTCTATAAGTACAAGAATAGAGACTCTTCTTACAGTCGGTGTTTTGAGCACTCCCTGTGAGACCAGTATTAGTTTGCGATACACCACTGCAGGTTCGATGTATTCCTTGGACATACACATTGACGATGAAACACTGAAATTAGATCGGAATTAAATAAAAAAGGCTCAATGCCGCCTTAAGTGCAAGAAGGGAGGGACTTCTTATAGTCTGTGCTTTGATCCTTTCCTGTGAGACCAGTATTAGTTTGCGATACACCACTGCAGGTTCGATGTATTCCTTGGACATACACATTGACGATGAAACACTGAAATTAGATCGGAATTAAATAAATAAGGCTCAATGCCGCCTTAAGTGCAAGAAGGGTGAGACTTCTTATAGTCTGTGCTTTGATCCATTCCTGTGAGACCAGTATTAGTTTCCGATACACCACTGCAATTTCTATGTATTCCTTGGACCTTCACATTGACGATGAAACCCAGAAATCGCATCGGAATTAAATACAAAAGGCACAATGCCTCCATAAGTACAAGAATAGAGACTCTTCTTACAGTCGGTGTTTTGAGCACTCCCTGTGAGACCAGTATTAGTTTGCGATACACCACTGCAGGTTCAATGTATTCCTTGGAAATACACATTGACGATGAAACACTGAAATTAGATCGGAATTAAATAAAAAAGTCTCAATGCCGCCTTAAGTGCAAGAAGAGTGAGACTTCTTATAGTCTGTGCTTTGATCCTTTCGTGTGAGACCAGTATTAGTTTCCGATACACCACTGCATGTTCTATGTATTCCTTGGACCTTCACATTGACGATGAAACACAGATATCGCATCGGAATTAAATACAAAAGGCACAATGCCTCCATAAGTACAAGAATAGAGACTCTTCTTACAGTCGGTGATTTGAGCACTCCCTGTGAGACCAGTATTAGTTTGCGATACACCACTGCAGGTTCAATGTATTCCTTGGACATACACATTGACGATGAAACACTGAAATTAGATCGGAATTAAATAAAAAAGCCTCAATGCCGCCTTAAGTGCAAGAAGGGTGAGACTTCTTATAGTCTGTGCTTTGATCCTTTCCTGTGAGACCAGTATTAGTTTCCGATACACCACTGCAATTCAATGTATTCCTTGGACCTTCACATTGACGATGAAACACAGATATCGCATCGGAATTAAATACAAAAGGCACAATGCCTCCGTAAGTACAAGAATAGAGACTCTTCTTACAGTCGGTGTTTTGTGCACTCCCTGTGAGACCAGTATTAGTCTGCGATACACCACTGCAGGTTCAATGTATTCCTTGGACATACACATTGACGATGAAACACTGAAATTAGATCGGAATGAAATAAAAAAGGCTCAATGCCGCCTTAAGTGGAAGAAGAGTGAGACTTCTTATAGTCTGAGCTTTGATCCTTTCCTGTGAGACCAGTATTAGTTTCCGATACACCACTGCAATTTCAATGTATTCCTTGGACCTTCACATTGACTATGAAACACAGAAATCGCATCGGAATTAAATACAAAAGGCACAACGCCGACTTAAGTGCAAGAAGAGTGAGACTTCTTATAGTCTGTGCTTTGATCCTTTCCTGTGAGACCAGTATTAGTTTCCGATACACCACTGCAATGTCAATGTATTCCTTGGACCTTCACATTCACGATGAAACACAGAAATCGCATCGGAATTAAATACAAAAGGCACAATGCCTCCATAAGTACAAGAATAGAGACTCTTCTTACAGTCGGTGTTTTGAGCACTCCCTGTGAGACCAGTATTAGTTGGCGATACACCACTGCAGGTTCAATGTATTCCTTGGAAATACACATTGACAATCAAACACTGAAATTAGATCGGAATTAAATAAAAAAGGCTCAATGCCGCCTTAAGTGCAAGAAGGGTGAGACTTTTTATAGTCTGTGCATTGATCCTTTCCTGTGAGACCAGTATTAGCTTCCGATACACCACTGCAGGTTCTATGTATTCCTTGGACCTTCACATTGACGAAGAAACACAGAAATCGCATCGGAATTAAATACAAAAGGCACAATGCCTCCATAACTACAAGAATAGAGACTCTTCTTACAGTCGGTGTTTTGAGCACTCCCTGTGAGACCAGTATTAGTTTGCGATACACCACTGCAAGTTCAATGTATTCCTTGGACATACACATTGACGATGAAACACTGAAATTAGATCGGAATAAAATTAAAAAGGCTCAATGCCGCCTTAAGTGCAAGAAGGGTGAGACTTCTTATAGTCTATGCTTTGATCCTTTCCTGTGAGACCAGTATTAGTTTCCGATACACCACTGCAATTCAATGTATTCCTTGGACCTTCACATTGACGATGAAACACAGAAATCGCATCGGAATTAAATGCAAAAGGCACAATGCCGACTTAAGTGCAAGAAGAGTGAGACTTCTTATAGTCTGTGCCTTGATCCATTCCTGTGACACCAGTATTAGTTTCCGATACACCACTGCAATTCAATGTATTCCTTGGACCTTCACATTGACGATGAAACACAGAAATCGCATCGGAATTAAATACAAAAGGCACAATGCCTCCATAAGTACAAGAATAGAGACTCTTCTTACAGTCGGTGTTTTGAGCACTCCCTGTGAGACCAGTATTAGTTTGCGATACACCACTGCAAGTTCAATGTATTCCTTGGACATACACATTGACGATGAAACACTGAAATTAGATCGGAATAAAATTAAAAAGGCTCAATGCCGCCTTAAGTGCAAGAAGGGTGAGACTTCTTATAGTCTATGCTTTGATCCTTTCCTGTGAGACCAGTATTAGTTTCCGATACACCACTGCAATTTCAATGTATTCCTTGGACCTTCACATTGGCGATGAAACACAGAAATCGCATCGGAATTAAATACAAAAGGCACAATGCCGACTTAAGTGCAAGAAGAGTGAGACTTCTTATAGTCTGTGCCTTGATCCTTTCCTGTGACACTAGTATTAGTTTCCGATACACCACTGCAAGTCAAAGTATTCCTTGGACCTTCACATTGACGATGAAACACAGAGATCGCATCGGAATTAAATACAAAAGGCACAATGCCTCCATAAGTACAAGAATAGAGACTCTTCTTACAGTAGGTGTTTTGAGCACTCCCTGTGAGACCAGTATTAGTTTGCGATACAGAACTGCAGGTTCAATGTATTCCTTGGAAATACACATTGACGATGAAACACTGAAATTACATCGGAATTAAATAAAAAAGGCTCAATGCCGCCTTAAGTGCAAGAAGGGTGAGACTTCTTATAGTCTGTGCTTTGATCCTTTCCTGTGAGACCAGTATTAGTTTCCGATACACCACTGCAATTTAAATGTATTCCTTGGACCTTCACATTGACGATGAAACCCAGAAATCGCATCGGAATTAAATACAAAAGGCACAATGCCGACTTAAGTGCAAGAAGAGTGAGACTTCTTATAGTCTGTGCTTAGATCCTTTCCTGTGAGACCAGTATTAGTTTCCGATACACCACTGCAATTTCAATGTATTCCTTGGACCTTCACATTGACGATGAAACACGGAAATCGCATCGGAATTAAATACAAAAGGCACAATGCCTCCATAAGTACAAGAAAAGAGACTCTTCTTACAGTCGGTGATTTGAGCACTCCCTGTGAGACCAGTATTAGTTTGCGATACACCACTGCAAGTTCAATGTATTCCTTGGACATACACATTGACAATCAAACACTGAAATTAGATCGGAATTAAATAAAAAAGGCTCAATGCCGCCTTAAGTGCAAGAAGGGTGAGACTTTTTATAGTCTGTGCATTGATCCTTTCCTGTGAGACCAGTATTAGCTTCCGATACACAACTGCAGGTTCTATGTATTCCTTGGACCTTCACACTGACGAAGAAACAAAGAAATCGCATCGGAATTAAATACAAAAGGCACAATGCCTCCATAACTACAAGAATAGAGACTCTTCTTACAGTCGGTGTTTTGAGCACTCCCTGTGATACCAGTATTATTTTGCGATACACCACTGCAAGTTCAATGTATTCCTTGGACATACACATTGACGATGAAACACTGAAATTAGATCGGAATAAAATTAAAAAGGCTCAATGCCGCCTTAAGTGCAAGAAGGGTGAGACTTCTTATAGTCTATGCTTTGATCCTTTCCTGTGAGACCAGTATTAGTTTCCGATACACCACTGCAATTTCAATGTATTCCTTGGACCTTCACATTGGCGATGAAACACAGAAATCGCATCGGAATTAAATACAAAAGGCACAATGCCGACTTAAGTGCAAGAAGAGTGAGACTTCTTATAGTCTGTGCCTTGATCCTTTCCTGTGACACCAGTATTAGTTTCCGATACACCACTACAATTCTATGTATTCCTTGGACCTTCACATTGACGATGAAACACAGAAATCGCATCGGAATTAAATACAAAAGGCACAATGCCTCCATAAGTACAAGAATAGAGACTCTTCTTACAGTCGGTGTTTTGAGCACTCCCTGTGAGACCAGTATTAGTTTGCGATACAGAACTGCAGGTTCAATGTATTCCTTGGAAATACACATTGACGATGAAACACTGAAATTAGATCGGAATTAAATAAAAAAAGCTCAATGCCGCCTTAAGTGCAAGAAGGGTGAGACTTCTTATAGTCTGTGCTTTGATCCTTTCCTGTGAGACCAGTATTAGTTTCCGATACACCACTGCAATTTAAATGTATTCCTTGGACCTTCACATTGACGATGAAACCCAGAAATCGCATCGGAATTAAATACAAAAGGCACCATGCCGACTTAAGTGCAAGAAGAGTGAGACTTCTTATAGTCTGTGCTTAGATCCTTTCCTGTGAGACCAGTATTAGTTTCCGATACACCACTGCAATTTCAATGTATTCCTTGGACCTTCCCATTGACGATGAAACACGGAAATCGCATCGGAATTAAATACAAAAGGCACAATGCCTCCATAAGTACAAGAAAAGAGACTCTTCTTACAGTCGGTGATTTGAGCACTCCCTGTGAGACCAGTTTTAGTTTGCGATACACCACTGCAATTTCAATGTATTCCTTGGACATACACATTGACGAAGAAACACTGAAATTAGATCGGAATTAAATAAAAAAGGCTCAATGCCGCCTTAAGTGGAAGAAGAGTGAGACTTCTTATAGTCTGAGCTTTGACCCTTTCCTGTGAGACCAGTATTAGTTTCCGATACACCACTGCAATTTCAATGTATTCCTTGGACCTTCACATTGACGATGAAACACAGAAATCGCATCGGAATTAAATACAAAAGGCACAATGCCGACTTAAGTGCAAGAAGAGTGAGACTTCTTATAGTCTGTGCTTTGATCCTTTCCTGTGAGACCAGTATTAGTTTCCGATACACCACTGCAATGTCAATGTATTCCTTGGACCTTCACATTCACGATGAAACACAGAAATCGCATCGGAATTATATACAAAAGGCACAATGCCTCCATAAGTACAAGAATAGAGACTCTTCTTACAGTCGGTGTTTTGAGCACTCCCTGTGAGACCAGTATTAGTTGGCGATACACCACTGCAGGTTCAATGTATTTCTTGGAAATGCACATTGACAATGAAACACTGAAATTAGATCGGAATTAAATAAAAAAGGCTCAATGCCGCCTTAAGTGCAAGAAGAGTGAGACTTTTTATAGTCTGTGCATTGATCCTTTCCTGTGAGACCAGTATTAGCTTCCGATACACCACTGCAGTATCTATGTATTCCTTGGACCTTCACATTGACGATGAAACACAGAAATCGCATCGGAATTTAATACAAAAGTCTTAATGCCTCCATAACTAAGGGAATAGAGACTCTTCTTACAGTCGGTGTTTTGAGCACTCCCTGTGAGACCAGTATTAGTTTGCGATACACCACTGCAAGTTCAATGTATTCCTTGGACATACACATTGACGATGAAACACTGAAATTAGATCGGAATTAAATTAAAAAGGCTCAATGCCGCCTTAAGTGCAAGAAGGGTGAGACTTCTTATAGTCTGTGCTTTGATCCTTTCCTGTGAGACCAGTATTAGTTTCCGATACACCACTGCAATTTCAATGAATTCCTTGGACCTTCACATTGGCGATGAAACACAGAAATCGCATCGGAATTAAATACAAAAGGCACAATGCCGACTTAAGTGCAAGAAGAGTGAGACTTCTTATAGTCTGTGCCTTGATCCTTTCCTGTGAGACCAGTATTAGTTTCCGATACACCACTGCATTTCAATGTATTCCTTGGACCTTCACATTGACGATGAAACACAGAAATCGCATCGGAATTAAATACAAAAGGCACAAGCCTCCATAAGTACAAAAATAGAGACTCTTCTTACAGTCGGTGTTTTGAGCACTCCCTGTGAGACCAGTATTAGTTTGCGATACAGAACTGCAGGTTCAATGTATTCCTTGGAAATACACATTGACGATGAAACACGGAAATTAGATCGGAATTAAATAAAAAAGGCTCAATGCCGCCTTAAGTGCAAGAAGAGTGAGACTTCTTATAGTCTGTGCTTTGATCCTTTCCTGTGAGACCAGTATTAGTTTCCGATACACGACTGCAGATTCAATGTATTCCTTGGACCTTCACATTGACGATGAAACACAGAAATCGCATCGGAATTAAATACAAAAGGCACAATGCCTCCATAACTACAAGAATAGAGACTCTTCTTACAGTCGGTGTTTTGAGCACTCACTGTGAGACCAGTATTACTTTGCGATACACCACTGCAGGTTCAATGTATTCCTTGGACATACACATTGACGATGAAACACTGAAATTAGATCGGAATTAATTAAAAAAGGCTTAATGCCGCCTTAAGTGGAAGAAGGGTGAGACTTCTTAGAGTCTATGCTTTGATCCTTTCCTGTGAGACCAGTATTAGTTTCCGATACACCACTGCAATTTTGATATATTCCTTGGACCTTCACATTGACGATGAAACACAGATATCGCATCGGAATTAAATACAAAAGGCACAATGCCAACTTAAGTGCAAGAAGAGTGAGACTTCTTATTGTCTGTGCTTTGATCCTTTCCTGTGAGACCAGTATTAGTTTCCGATACACCACTGCAATTTCAATGTATTCCTTGGACCTTCACATTGACGATGAAACACAGAAATCGCATCGGAATTAAACACAAAAGGCACAATGCCGACTTATGTGCAAGAAGAGTGAGACTTCTTTTAGTCTGCGCTTTGATCCTATCCTGTGAGACCAGTATTAGTTTCCGATACACCACTGCAATTTCAAAATTGCTCCTTGGACCTTCACATTGCCGATGAAACACAGAAATCGCATCGAAATTAAATACAAAAGGCACAATGCCTCCATTAGTACAAGAATAGAGACTCTTCTTACAGTCGGTGTTTTGAGCACTCCCTGTGAGACCAGTATTAGTTTGCGATACACCACTGTAGGTTGAATGTATTCCTTTGACATACACATTGACGATGAAACACAGAAATTAGATCGGAATTAAGTAAAAAAGGCCCAATGCCGCCTTAATTGGAAGAAGAGTGAGACTTCTTAGAGTCTGTGCTTTGATCCTTTCCTGTGAGACCAGTATTAGTTTCCGATACACCACTGCAGGTTCAATGTATTCCTTGGACTTTCACATTGACGATGAAACACAGAAATCGCATCAGAATTAAATACAAAAGGCACAATGCCACCTTAAGTGCAAGAAGAGTGAGACTTCTTATAGTCTGTGCTTTGATCCTTTCCTGTGAGACCAGTATTAGTTTCCGATACACCACTGCTGGTTCTATATATTCCTTGGACCTTCACATTGACGATGAAACACAGAAATCGCATCGGAATTAAATACAAAAGGCACAATGCCGCCATAGGTACAAGAATAGTGACCATTCTTACAGTCGGTGTTTTGAGCACTCCCTGTGAGACCAGTATTAGTTTGCGATACACCACTGCAGGTTCGATGTATTTCTTGGTCATACACATTGACGATGAAACACTGAAATTAGATCGAAATTAAATAAAAAAGGCTCAATGCCACCTTAATTGCAAGATGGGTGGGACTTCTTATGGTCTGTGCTTTGATCCCTTCCTGTGAGACCAGTATTAGTTTCCGATACACCACTGCAATTTCAGTGTATCCCTTGGACCTTCACATTGACGATGAAACACAGAAATCGCATCGGAATTAAATACAAAAGGCACAATGCCGACATAAGTGCAAGAAGAGTGAGACTTCTTATAGTCTGTGCTTTGATCCTTTCCTGTGAGACCAGTATTAGTTTCCGATACACCACTGCAATTTCAATGTATTCCTTGGACCTTCACATTGACGATGAAACACAGAAATCGCATCGGTATTAAATACAAAAGGCACAATGCCTCCATACGTACAGGAATAGAGACTCTTCTTACAGTCGGTGCTTTGAGCACTCCCTGTGAGACCAGTATTAGTTTGCGATACACCACTGCAGGTTCAATGTATTCCTTGGACATACACATTGACGATGAAACTCTGAAATTAGATCGGAATTAAATAAAAAAGGCTCAATGCCGCCTTAAGTGCAAGAAGAGTGAGACTTCTTAGAGTCTGTGCTTTGATCCTTTCCTATGAGACCAGTATTAGTTTCCGATACACCACTGCAGGTTCAATGTATTTCTTGGACCTTCACATAGACGATGAAACACAGAAATCGCATCGGAATTAAATAAAAAAGGCACAATGCCTCCATAACTACAAGAATAGAGACTCTTCTTACAGTCGGTGTTTTGAGCACTCCCTGTGAGTCCAGTATTAGTTTGCGATACACCACTGCAGGTTCAATGTATTCCTTGGAAATACACATTGACGATGAAACACTGAAATTAGATCGGAATTAAATAAAAAAGGCTCAATGCCGCCTTAAGTGCAAGAAGAGTGAGACTTCTTATAGTCTGTGCTTTGATCCTTCTCTGTGAGACCAGTATTAGTTTCCGATACACCACTGCAGGATCCATGTATTCCTTGGACCTTCACATTGACGATAAAACACAGAAATCGCATCGGAATTAAATACAAAAGGCACAATGCCTCCATAAGTACAAGAATAGAGACTCTTCTTACAGTCGGTGTTTTGAGCACTCCCTGTGAGACCAGTATTAGTTTGCGATACACCACTGCAGGTTCAATGTATTCCTTGGACATACACATTGACGATGAAATACTGAAATTAAATCGGAATTAAATAAAAAAGGCTCAATGCCGCCTTAAGTGCAAGAAGGGTGAGACTTCTTATAGTCTGTGCTTTGATCCTTTCCTGTGAGACCAGTATTAGTTTCCGATACACCACTGCAATTTCAATTTATTCCTTGGACCTTCACATTGACGATGAAACACAGAAATCGCATCGGAATTAAATACACAAAGGCACAATGCCGACTTAAGTGCAAGAAGAGTGAGACTTCTTATAGTCTGTGCTTTGATCCTTTCCTGTGAGACCAGTATTAGTTTCCGATACACCACTGCAATTTCAATGTATTCCTTGGACCATCACATTGACGATGAAACACAGAAATCGCATCGGATTAAATACAAAAGGCACAATGCCTCCATAAGTACAAGAATAGAGACTCATCTTACATTCGGTGTTTTGAGCACTCCCTGTGAGACCAGTATTAGTTTGCGATACACCACTGCAGGTTCGATGTATTCCTTGGACATACACATTGACGATGAAACACTGAAATTAGATCGGAATTAAATAAAAAAGGCTCAATGCCGCCTTAAGTGCAAGAAGGGAGGGACTTCTTATAGTCTGTGCTTTGATCCTTTCCTGTGAGACCAGTATTAGTTTCCGATACACCACTGCAATTTCAATCTATTCCTTGGACCTTCACATTGACGATGAAACACAGAAATCGCATCGGAATTAAATACAAAAGGCACAATGCCTCCATACGTACAAGAATAGAGCCTCTTCTTACAGTCGGTGTTTTCAGCACTCCCTGTGAGACCAGTATTAGTTTGCGATACACCACTGCATGTTCAATGTATTCCTTGGACCTTCACATTGACGATGAAACACAGAAATCGCATCAGAATTAAATACAAAAGGCACAATGCCACCTTAAGTGCAAGTAGAGTGAGACTTCTTATAGTCTGTGCTTTGATCCTTTCCTGTGAGACCAGTATTAGTTTCCGATACACCACTGCAGGTTCTATATACTCCTTGGACCTTCACATTGACGATGAAACACAGAAATCGCATCGGAATTAAATACAAAAGGCACAATGCCGCCATAGGTACAAGAATAGTGACTATTCTTACAGTCGGTGTTTTGAGCACTCCCTGTGAGACCAGTATTAGTTTGCGATACACCACTGCAGGTTCGATGTATTTCTTGGTCATACACATTGAGGATGAAACACTGAAATTAGATCGAAATTAAATAAAAAAGGCTCAATGCCACCTTAATTGCAAGATGGGTGGGACTTCTTATGGTCTGTGCTTTGATCCTTTCCTGTGAGACCAGTATTAGTTTCCGATACACCACTGCAATTTCAGTGTATCCCTTGGACCTTCACATTGACGATGAACACAGAAATCGCATCGGAATTAAATACAAAAGGCACAATGCAGACTTAAGTGCAAGAAGAGTGAGACTTCTTATAGTCTGTGCCTTGTTCCTTTCCTGTGAGACCATTATTAGTTTCCGATACACCACTGCAATTTCAATGTATTCCTTGGACCTTCACATTGACGATGAAACACAGAAATTGCATCGGAATTAAATACAAAAGTCACAATGCCTCCATAAGTATAAGAATAGAGACTCTTCTTACAGTCGGTGTTTTGAGCACTCCCTGTGAGACCAGTATTAGTTTGCGATACACCACTGCAGGTTCGATGTATTCCTTGGACATACACTTTGACGATGAAACACTGAAATTAGATCGGAATTAAATAAAAAAGGCTCAATGCCGCCTTAAGTGCAAGAAGGGTGGGACTTCTTATAGTCTGTGCTTTGATCCTTTCCTGTGAGACCAGTATTAGTTTCCGATACACCACTGCAGGTTCAATGTTTTCCTTGGACCTTCACATTGACGATGAAACACAGAAATCGCATCGGAATTAAATACAAAAGGCACATTGCCTCCATAAGTACAAGAATAGAGACTCTTCTTACAGTCGGTGTTTTGAGCACTCCCTGTGAGACCAGTATTAGTTTGCGATACACCACTGCAGGTTCAATGTATTCCTTGGACCTTCACATTGACGATGAAACACAGAAATCGCATCAGAATAAAATACAAAAGGCACAATGCCTCCATAAGTACAAGAATAGAGACTCTTCTTACAGTCGGTGTTTTGAGCACTCCGTGTGAGACCAGTATTAGTTTGCGATTCACCACTGCAGGTTCAATGTATTCCTTGGACATACACACAGACGATGAAACACTGAAATTAGATCGGAATTAAATAAAAAAGGCTCAATGCCGCCTTAAGTGCAAGAAGAGTGAGACTTCTTGGATTCTGTGCTTTGATCCTTTCCAGTGAGACCAGTATTAGTTTCCGATACACCACTGCAGGTTCAATGTTTTCCTTGGACCTTCACATTGACTATGAAACACAGAAATCGCATCGGAATTAAAAACAAAAGGCACAATGCCTCCATAAGTACAAGAATAGAGACTCTTCTTACAGTCGGAGTTTTGAGTACTCCCTTTGAGACCAGTATTAGTTTGCGATACACCACTGCAGGTTCAATGTATTCCTTGGACATACACATTGACGATGAAACACTGAAATTAGATCGGAATTAAATAAAAAATGTTCAATGCCGCCTTAAGTGCAAGAAGAGTGAGACTTCTTATAGTCTGTGCTTTGATCCTTTCCTGTGAGACCAGTATTAGTTTTCATTAGACCACTGCAGGTTCAATGTATTCCTTGGACCTTCACATTGACGATGAAACACAGAAATCGCATCGGAATTGAATACAAAAAGCACAATGCCTCCATAAGTACAAGATTAGAGACTCTTCTTACAGTCGGTGATTTTAACACTCCCTGTGAGACCAGTATTAGTTTGCGATACACCACTGCAGGTTCAATGTATTCCTTGGACATACACGTTGACGATGAAACACTGAAATTAGATCGAAATTAAATAAAAAAGGCTCAATGCCGCCTTAAGTGCAAGAAGGGTGAGACTTCTTATAGTCTGTGCTTTGATCCTTTCCTGTGAGACCAGTATTAGTTTCCGATACACCACTGCAATTACAATGTATTCCTTGGACCTTCACATTGACGATGAAACACAGAAATCGCATCGGAATTAAATACAAAAGGCACAATGCCGACTTAAGTGCGAGAAGAGTGAGACTTCTAATAGTCTGTGCTTTGATCCTTTCCTGTGAGACCAGTATTAGTTTCCGATACACCACTGCAGGTTCTATGTTTTCCTTGGACCTTCACATTGACGATGAAACACAGAAATCGCATCGGAATTAAATACAAAAGGCACAATGCCTCCATAAGTACAAGAATAGAGACTCTTCTTACAGTCGGTGTTTTGAGCACTCCCTGTGAGACCAGTATTAGTTTGCGATACACCACTGCAGGTTCGATGTATTCCTTGGACATACGCATTGACGATGAAACACTGAAATTAGATCGGAATTAAATAAAAAAGGCTCAATGCCGCCTTAAGTGCAAGAATTGTGGGACTTCTTATAGTCTCTGCTTTGATCCTTTCCTGTGAGACCAGTATTAGTTTCCGATACACCACTGCAATTTCAGTGTATTCCTTGGACCATCACATTGACGATGAAACACAGAAATCGCATCGGAATTAAATACAAAAGGCATAATGCCTCCATACGTCCAAGAATAGAGACTCTTCTTACAGTCGGTGTTTTGAGCACTCCCTGTGAGACCAGTATTAGTTTGCGATACACCACTGCAGGTTTAATGTATTCCTTGGACATGCACATTGACGATGTAACTCTGAAATTAGATCGGAATTATATAAAAAAGGCTCAATGCCGCCTTAAGTGCAAGAAGAGAGAGACTTCTTAGAGTCTGTGCTTTGATCCTTTCCTGTGAGACCAGTATTAGTTTCTGATACACCACGGCAGGTTCAATGTATTCCTTGGACCTTCACATTGACGATGAAACACAGAAATCGCATCGGAATTAAATACAAAAGGCACAATGCCGACTTAAGTGCAAGAAGAGTGAGACTTCTTATAGTCTGTGCTTTGATGCTTTCCTGTGAGACCAGTATTAGTTTCCGATACACCACTGCAATTTCGTGTGTTCCTTGGACCTACACATTGCCGATGAAACACAGAAATCGCATCGGAATTAAATACAAAAGGCACAATGCTTCCATCAGTACAAGAATAGAGACTCTTCTTACAGTCGGTGTTTTGAACACTCCTTGTGAGACCAGTATTAGTTTGCGATACACCACTGCAGGTTGAATGTATTCCTTGGACATACACATTGACGATGAAACACAGAAATTAGATCGGAATTAAATAAAAAAGGCTCAATGCCGCCTTAAGTGGAGGAAGAGTGAGACTTCTTAGAGTCTATGCTTTGATCCTTTCCTGTGTGACCAGTATTAGTTTCCGATACACCACTGCAGGTTCAATGTATTCCTTGCACCTTCACATTGACGATGAAACACAGAAATCGCATCAGAATTTAATACAAAAGGCACAATGCCACCTTAAGTGCAAGAAGAGTGAGACTTCTTATAGTCTGTGCTTTGATCCTTTCCTGTGAGACCAGTATTAGTTTCCGATACACCACTGCAGGTTCTATGTTTTCTTGGACCTTCACATTGACGATGAAACACAGAAATCGCATCGGAATTAAATACAAAAGGCACAATGCCTCCATAAGTACAAGAATAGAGACTCTTCTTACAGTCGGTGTTTTGAGCACTCCCTGTGAAACCAGTATTAGTTTGCGATAGACCACTGCAGGTTCGATGTATTCCTTGGACATACGCATTGACGATGAAACACTGAAATTAGATCGGAATTAAATATATAGGCTCAATGCCGCCTTAAGTGCAAGAAGGGTGGGACTTCGTATAGTCTGTGCTTTGATCCTTTCCTGTGAGACCAGTATTAGTTTCCGATACACCACTGCAATTTCAGTGTATTCCTTGGACCATCACATTGACGATGAAACACAGAAATCGCAACGGAATTAAATACAAAAGGCTCAATGCCTCCATACGTACAAGAATAGAGACTCTTCTTACAGTCGGTGTTTTGAGCACTCCCTGTGAGACCAGTATTAGTTTCCGATACACCACTGCAGGTTCAATGTATTCCTTGGACCTTCACATTGACGATGAAACACAGAAATCGCATCGGAATTAAATACAAAAGGCACAATGCCTCCATAAGTACAAGAATAGAGACTCTTCTTACAGTCGGTGTTTTGAGCACTCCCTGTGAGACCAGTACTAGTTTGCGATACACCACTGCAGGTTCAATGTATTCCTTGGACATACACATTGACGATGAAACACTGAAATTAGATCGGAAATAAATAAAAAAGGCTCAATGCCGCCTTAAGTGCAAGAAGAGTGACACTTCTTAGAGTCTGTGCTTTGATGCTTTCCTGTGAGACCAGTATTAGTTTCGTATACACCACTGCAGGTGCAATGTATCCCTTGGACCTTCACATTGACGATGAAACATTGAAATCGCATCGGAATTAAATACAAAAGGCACAATGCCTCCATAAGTACAAGAATAGAGACTCTTCTTACAGTCGGTGTTTTGAGCACTCCCTGTGAGACCAGTAATAGTTTGCGATACACCACTGCAGGTTCAATGTATTCCTTGGACATACACATTGACGATGAAACACTGAAATTAGATCGGAATAAAATAAAAAAGGCTCATTGCCGCCTTAAGTGCAAGAAGAGTGAGACTTCTTAGAGTCTGTGCTTTGATCCTTTCCTGTGAGACCAGTATTAGTTTCCCATACACCACTGCAGGATCAATGTTTTCCTTGGACCTTCACATTGACTATGAAACACAGATATCGCATCGGAATTAAATACAAAAGGCACAATGCCTCCATAAGTACAAGAATAGAGACTCTTCTTACCGTCGGTGTTTTGAGTACTCCCTGTGAGACCAGTATTAGTTTTCGATACACCACTGCTGGTTCAATGTATTCCTTGGACATACACATTGATGATGAAACACTGAAATTAGATCGGAATTAAATAAAAAAGGCTCAATGCAGCCATAAGTGCAAGAAGAGTGAGACTTCTTATAGTCTGTGCTTTGATCCTTTCCTGTGAGACCAGTATTAGTTTCCGATACACCACTGCAGGTCCAATGCATTCCTTGGACCTTCACATTGACGATGAAACACAGAAATCGCATCGGAATTAAATACAAAAGGCACAATGCCTCCATATGTACAAGAATAGAGACTCTTCTTACAGTCGGTGTTTTGAGCACTCCCTGTGAGACCAGTATTAGTTTGCGATACACCACTGCAGGTTCAATGTATTCCTTGGACATACACATTGACGATGCAACACTGAAATTAGATCGGAATTAAATAAAAAATGCTCAATGCCGCCTAAAGTGCAAGAAGAGTGAGACTTCTTAGAGTCTGTGCTTTGATCTCTTCCTGTGAGACCAGTATTAGTTTCGGATACACAACTGCAGGTTCAATGTATTCCTTGGACCTTCACATTGACGATGAATTACAGAAATCGCATCGGAATTAAATACAAAAGGCACAATGCCACCTTAAGTGCAAGAAGAGTGAGACTTCTTAGAGTCTGTGCATTGATCCTTTCCTGTGAGACCAGTATTAGTTTCCGATACACCACTGCAGGTTCAATATATTCCTTGGACCTTCACATTGACGATGAAACATAGAAATCGCATCGGAATTAAATACAAAAGGCACAATGCCTCCATAAGTACTAGAATAGAGACTCTTCTTACAGTCGGTGTTTTGAGCACTCCCTGTGAGACCAGTATTAGTTTGCGATACACCACTGCAGGTTCAATGTATTCCTTGGAAATACACATTGACGATGAAACACTGAAATTAGATCGGAATTAAACAAAAAAGGCTCAATGCCGCCGTAAGTGCAAGAAGAGTGAGACTTCTTATAGTCTGTGCTTTGATCCTTTCTTGTGAGACCAGTATTAGTTTCCGATACACCACTGCAGGTTCTATGTATTCCTTGGACGTTCACATTGACGATGACACACAGAAATCGCATCGGAATTAAATACAAAAGGCACAATGCCTCCATAAGTACAAGAATAGAGACTCTTCTTACAGTCGGTGTTTTGAGCACTCCCTGTGAGACCAGTATTCGTTTGCGATACAGCACTGCAGGTTCAATGTATTCCTTGGACATACACATTGACGATGAAACACTGAAATTAGATCGGTATTAAATAAAAAAGGCTCAATGCCGCCTTAAGTGCAAGAAGGGTGAGACATCTTATAGTCTGTGCTTTGATCCTTTCCTGTGATACCAGTATTAGTTTCCGATACACCACTGCAATTTCAATGTATTCCTAGGACGTTCACATTGACGATGAAACACAGAAATCGCATCGGAATTAATTACAAAAGGCACATTGCCGACTTAAGTGCAAGAAGTGTGAGACTTCTTATAGTCTGTGCTTTGATCCTTTCCTCTGAGACCAGTATTAGTTTCCGATACACCACTGCAATTTCAATGTATTCCTTGGACGTTCACATTGACGATGAAACACAGAAATCGCATCGGAATTAAATACAAAAGGCAGAATGCCTCCATATGTACATGAATAGAGACTCTTCTTACAGTCGGTGTTTTGAGCACTCCCTGTGAGACCAGTATTACTTTGCGATACACCACTGCAGGTTCAATGTATTCCTTGGACATACACATTGACGATGAACCACAGAAATTAGATTGGAATTAAATAAAAAATGCTCAATGCCGCCTTAAGTGCAAGGAGAGTGAGACTTCTAAGAGTGTGTGCTTTGATCCTTTCCTGTGAGACCAGTATTAGTTTCCGATACACCACTGCAGGTTCAATGTATTCCTTGGACCATCACATTGACGATGAAACACATTAATCGCATCAGAATTAAATACAAAAGGCACAATGCTGCCTTAAGTGCAAGAAGAGTGACACTTCTTAGAGTCTGTGCATTGATCCTTTCCTGTGAGACCAGTATTAGTTTCCGATACACCACTGCAGATTCTATGTATTCCTTGGACCTTCACATTGACGATGAAACAGAGAAATCGCATCGGAATTAAATACAAAAGGCACAATGCCTCCATAAGTACAAGTATAGAGACTCTTCTTACAGTCGGTGTTTTGAGCACTCCCTGTGAGACCAGTATTAGTTTCCGATACACCACTGCAATTTCAATGTATTCCTTGGATCTTCACATTGACGATGAAACACATAAATCGCATCGGAATTAAATACAAAAGGCACAATGCCGACTTAAGTGCAAGAAGAGTGAGACTTCTTATAGTCTGTGCTTTGATATATTCCTGTGAGACCAGTATTAGTTTCCGATACACCACTGCAATTTCAATGTATTCCTTGGACCTTCACATTGACGATGAAACACAGAAATCGCATCGGAACTAAATACAAAAGGCACAATGCCTCCATAAGTACAAGAATAGAGACTCTTCTTACAGTCGGTGTTTTGAGCACTCCCTGTGAGACCAGTATTACTTTGCGATACACCACTGCAGGTTCAATGTATTCCTTGGACATACACATTGATGATGAAACACAGAAATTGCATCAGAATTGAATACAAAAGGCACAATGCCTCCATAAGTACAAGAATAGAGACTCTTCTTACAGTCGGTGTTTTGAGCACTCCCTGTGAGACCAGTATTAGTTTCCGATACACCACTGCAATTTCAATGTATTCCTTGGATCTTCACATTGACGATGAAACACATAAATCGCATCGGAATTAAATACAAAAGGCACAATGCCGACTTAAGTGCAAGAAGAGTGAGACTTCTTATAGTCTGTGCTTTGATATATTCCTGTGAGACCAGTATTAGTTTCCGATACACCACTGCAGGTTTAATGTATTCCTTGGACATGCACATTGACGATGAAACTCTGAAATTAGATCGGAATTATATAAAAAAGGCTCAATGCCGCCTTAAGTGCAAGAAGAGAGAGACTTCTTAGAGTCTGTGCTTTGATCCTTTCCTGTGAGACCAGTATTAGTTTCCGATACACCACGGCAGGTTCAATGTATTCCTTGGACCTTCACATTGACGATGAAACACAGAAATCGCATCGGAATTAAATACAAAAAGCACAATGCCGACTTAAGTGCAAGAAGAGTGAGACTTCTTATAGTCTGTGCTTTGATCCTTTCCTGTGAGACCAGTATTAGTTTCCGATACACCACTGCAATTTCGTGTGTTCCTTGGACCTTCACATTGCCGATGAAACACAGAAATCGCATCGGAATTAAATACAAAAGGCACAATGCCTCCATCAGTACAAGAATAGAGACTCTTCTTACAGTCGGTGTTTTGAACACTCCCTGTGAGACCAGTATTAGTTTGCGATACACCACTGCAGGTTGAATGTATTCCTTGGACATACACATTGACGATGAAACACAGAAATTAGATCGGAATTAAATAAAAAAGGCTCAATGCCGCCTTAAGTGGAAGAAGAGTGAGACTTCTTAGAGTCTATGCTTTGATCCTTTCCTGTGAGACCAGTATTAGTTTCCGATACACCACTGCAGGTTCAATGTATTCCTTGCACCTTCACATTGACGATGAAACACAGAAATCGCATCAGAATTTAATACAAAAGACACAATGCCACCTTAAGTGCAAGAAGAGTGAGACTTCTTATGGTCTGTGCTTTGATCCTTTCCTGTGAGACCAGTATTAGTTTCCGATACACCACTGCAGGTTCTATGTTTTCTTGGACCTTCACATTGACGATGAAACACAGAAATCGCATCGGAATTAAATACAAAAGGCACAATGCCTCCATAAGTACAAGAATAGAGATTCTTCTTACAGTCGGTGTTTTGAGCACTCCCTGTGAAACCAGTATTAGTTTGCGATAGACCACTGCAGGTTCGATGTACTCCTTGGACATACGCATTGACGATGAAACACTGAAATTAGATCGGAATTAAATAAAAACGGCTCAATGCCGCCTTAAGTGCAAGAAGGGTGGGACTTCTTATAGTCTGTGCTTTGATCCTTTCCTGTGAGACCAGTATTAGCTTCCGATACACCACTGCAATTTCAGTGTATTCCTTGGACCATCACATTGACGATCAAACACAGAAATCGCAACGGAATTAAATACAAAAGGCACAATGCCTCCATACGTACAAGAATAGAGACTCTTCTTACAGTCGGTGTTTTGAGCACTCCCTGTGAGACCAGTATTAGTATCCGATACACCACTGCAGGTTCAATGTATTCCTTGGACCTTCACATTGACGATGAAACACAGAAATCGCATTGGAATTAAATACAAAAGGCACAATGCCTCCATAAGTACAAGAATAGAGACTCTTCTTACAGTCGGTGTTTTGAGCACTCCCTGTGAGACCAGTACTAGTTTGCGATACACCACTGCAGGTTCAATGTATTCCTTGGACATACACATTGACGATGAAACACTGAAATTAGAACGGAAATAAATAAAAAAGGCTCAATGCCGCCTTAAGTGCAAGAAGAGTGACACTTCTTAGAGTCTGTGCTTTGATGCTTTCCTGTGAGACCAGTATTAGTTTCGTATACACCACTGCAGGTGCAATGTATCCCTTGGACCTTCACATTGACGATGAAACACTGAAATCGCATCGGAATTAAATACAAAAGGCACAATGCCTCCATAAGTACAAGAATAGAGACTCTTCTTACAGTCGGTGTTTTGAGCACTCCCTGTGAGTCCAGTATTAGTTTGCGATACACCACTGCAGGTTCAATGTATTCCTTGGACATACACATTGACGATGAAACACTGAAATTAGATCGGAATAAAATAAAAAAGGCTCATTGCCGCCTTAAGTGCAAGAAGAGTGAGACTTCTTAGAGTCTGTGCTTTGATCCTTTCCTGTGAGACCAGTATTAGTTTCCGATACACCACTGCAGGTTCAATGCATTCCCTGGACCTTCACATTGACGATGAAACACAGAAATCGCATCGGAATTAAATACAAAAGGCACAATGCCTCCATAAGTACAAGAATAGAGACTCTTCTTACAGTCGGTGTTTTGAGCACTCCCTGTGAGACCAGTATTAGTTTGCGATACACCACTGCAGGTTCAATGTATTCCTTGGACATACACATTGACGATGAAACACTGAAATTAGATCGGAATTAAATAAAAAATGCTCAATGCCGCCTAAAGTGCAAGAAGAGTGAGACTTCTTAGAGTCTGTGCTTTGATCTCTTCCTGTGAGACCAGTATTAGTTTCGGATACACAACTGCAGGTTCAATGTATTCCTTGGACCTTCACATTGACGATGAATTACAGAAATCGCATCGGAATTAAATACAAAAGGCACAATGCCACCTTAAGTGCAAGAAGAGTGAGACTTCTTAGAGTCTGTGCATTGATCCTTCCTTGTGAGACCAGTATTAGTTTCCGATACACCACTGCAGGTTCAATATATTCCTTGGACCTTCACATTGACGATGAAACACAGAAATCGCATCGGAATTAAATACAAAAGGCACAATGCCTCCATAAGTACTAGAATAGAGACTCTTCTTACAGTCGGTGTTTTGAGCACTCCCTGTGAGACCAGTATTAGTTTGCGATACACCACTGCAGGTTCAATGTATTCCTTGGAAATACACATTGACGATGAAACACTGAAATTAGATCGGAATTAAACAAAAAAGGCTCAATGCCGCCGTAAGTGCAAGAAGAGTGAGACTTCTTATAGTCCGTGCTTTGATCCTTTCTTGTGAGACCAGTATTAGTTTCCGATACACCACTGCAGGTTCTATGTATTCCTTGGACGTTCACATTGACGATGACACACAGAAATCGCATCGGAATTAAATACAAAAGGCACAATGCCTCCATAAGTACAAGAATAGAGACTCTTCTTACAGTCGGTGTTTTGAGCACTCCCTGTGAGACCAGTATTCGTTTGCGATACAGCACTGCAGGTTCAATGTATTCCTTGGACATACACATTGACGATGAAACACTGAAATTAGATCGGTATTAAATAAAAAAGGCTCAATGCCGCCTTAAGTGCAAGAAGGGTGAGACATCTTATAGTCTGTGCTTTGATCCTTTCCTGTGAGACCAGTATTAGTTTCCGATACACCACTGCAATTTCAATGTATTCCTTGGACCTTCACATTGACGATGAAACACAGTAATCGCATCAGAATTAAATACAAAAGGCACAATGCTGCCTTAAGTGCAAGAAGAGTGACACTTCTTAGAGTCTGTGCATTGATCCTTTCCTGTGAGACCAGTATTAGTTTCCGATACACCACTGCAGATTCTATGTATTCCTTGGACCTTCACATTGACGATGAAACAGAGAAATCGCATCGGAATTAAATACAAAAGGCACAATGCCTCCATAAGTACAAGAATAGAGACTCTTCTTACAGTCGGTGTTTTGAGCACTCCCTGTGAAACCAGTATTAGTTTGCGATAGACCACTGCAGGTTCGATGTATTCCTTGGACATACGCATTGACGATGAAACACTGAAATTAGATCGGAATTAAATATATAGGCTCAATGCCGCCTTAAGTGCAAGAAGGGTGGGACTTCGTATAGTCTGTGCTTTGATCCTTTCCTGTGAGACCAGTATTAGTTTCCGATACACCACTGCAATTTCAGTGTATTCCTTGGACCATCACATTGACGATGAAACACAGAAATCGCAACGGAATTAAATACAAAAGGCACAATGCCTCCATACGTACAAGAATAGAGACTCTTCTTACAGTCGGTGTTTTGAGCACTCCCTGTGAGACCAGTATTAGTTTCCGATACACCACTGCAGGTTCAATGTATTCCTTGGACCTTCACATTGACGATGAAACACAGAAATCGCATCGGAATTAAATACAAAAGGCACAATGCCTCCATAAGTACAAGAATAGAGACTCTTCTTACAGTCGGTGTTTTGAGCACTCCCTGTGAGACCAGTACTAGTTTGCGATACACCACTGCAGGTTCAATGTATTCCTTGGACATACACATTGACGATGAAACACTGAAATTAGATCGGAAATAAATAAAAAAGGCTCAATGCCGCCTTAAGTGCAAGAAGAGTGACACTTCTTAGAGTCTGTGCTTTGATGCTTTCCTGTGAGACCAGTATTAGTTTCGTATACACCACTGCAGGTGCAATGTATCCCTTGGACCTTCACATTGACGATGAAACATTGAAATCGCATCGGAATTAAATACAAAAGGCACAATGCCTCCATAAGTACAAGAATAGAGACTCTTCTTACAGTCGGTGTTTTGAGCACTCCCTGTGAGACCAGTAATAGTTTGCGATACACCACTGCAGGTTCAATGTATTCCTTGGACATACACATTGACGATGAAACACTGAAATTAGATCGGAATAAAATAAAAAAGGCTCATTGCCGCCTTAAGTGCAAGAAGAGTGAGACTTCTTAGAGTCTGTGCTTTGATCCTTTCCTGTGAGACCAGTATTAGTTTCCCATACACCACTGCAGGATCAATGTTTTCCTTGGACCTTCACATTGACTATGAAACACAGATATCGCATCGGAATTAAATACAAAAGGCACAATGCCTCCATAAGTACAAGAATAGAGACTCTTCTTACCGTCGGTGTTTTGAGTACTCCCTGTGAGACCAGTATTAGTTTTCGATACACCACTGCTGGTTCAATGTATTCCTTGGACATACACATTGATGATGAAACACTGAAATTAGATCGGAATTAAATAAAAAAGGCTCAATGCAGCCATAAGTGCAAGAAGAGTGAGACTTCTTATAGTCTGTGCTTTGATCCTTTCCTGTGAGACCAGTATTAGTTTCCGATACACCACTGCAGGTCCAATGCATTCCTTGGACCTTCACATTGACGATGAAACACAGAAATCGCATCGGAATTAAATACAAAAGGCACAATGCCTCCATATGTACAAGAATAGAGACTCTTCTTACAGTCGGTGTTTTGAGCACTCCCTGTGAGACCAGTATTAGTTTGCGATACACCACTGCAGGTTCAATGTATTCCTTGGACATACACATTGACGATGCAACACTGAAATTAGATCGGAATTAAATAAAAAATGCTCAATGCCGCCTAAAGTGCAAGAAGAGTGAGACTTCTTAGAGTCTGTGCTTTGATCTCTTCCTGTGAGACCAGTATTAGTTTCGGATACACAACTGCAGGTTCAATGTATTCCTTGGACCTTCACATTGACGATGAATTACAGAAATCGCATCGGAATTAAATACAAAAGGCACAATGCCACCTTAAGTGCAAGAAGAGTGAGACTTCTTAGAGTCTGTGCATTGATCCTTTCCTGTGAGACCAGTATTAGTTTCCGATACACCACTGCAGGTTCAATATATTCCTTGGACCTTCACATTGACGATGAAACATAGAAATCGCATCGGAATTAAATACAAAAGGCACAATGCCTCCATAAGTACTAGAATAGAGACTCTTCTTACAGTCGGTGTTTTGAGCACTCCCTGTGAGACCAGTATTAGTTTGCGATACACCACTGCAGGTTCAATGTATTCCTTGGAAATACACATTGACGATGAAACACTGAAATTAGATCGGAATTAAACAAAAAAGGCTCAATGCCGCCGTAAGTGCAAGAAGAGTGAGACTTCTTATAGTCTGTGCTTTGATCCTTTCTTGTGAGACCAGTATTAGTTTCCGATACACCACTGCAGGTTCTATGTATTCCTTGGACGTTCACATTGACGATGACACACAGAAATCGCATCGGAATTAAATACAAAAGGCACAATGCCTCCATAAGTACAAGAATAGAGACTCTTCTTACAGTCGGTGTTTTGAGCACTCCCTGTGAGACCAGTATTCGTTTGCGATACAGCACTGCAGGTTCAATGTATTCCTTGGACATACACATTGACGATGAAACACTGAAATTAGATCGGTATTAAATAAAAAAGGCTCAATGCCGCCTTAAGTGCAAGAAGGGTGAGACATCTTATAGTCTGTGCTTTGATCCTTTCCTGTGATACCAGTATTAGTTTCCGATACACCACTGCAATTTCAATGTATTCCTAGGACGTTCACATTGACGATGAAACACAGAAATCGCATCGGAATTAATTACAAAAGGCACATTGCCGACTTAAGTGCAAGAAGTGTGAGACTTCTTATAGTCTGTGCTTTGATCCTTTCCTCTGAGACCAGTATTAGTTTCCGATACACCACTGCAATTTCAATGTATTCCTTGGACGTTCACATTGACGATGAAACACAGAAATCGCATCGGAATTAAATACAAAAGGCAGAATGCCTCCATATGTACATGAATAGAGACTCTTCTTACAGTCGGTGTTTTGAGCACTCCCTGTGAGACCAGTATTACTTTGCGATACACCACTGCAGGTTCAATGTATTCCTTGGACATACACATTGACGATGAACCACAGAAATTAGATTGGAATTAAATAAAAAATGCTCAATGCCGCCTTAAGTGCAAGGAGAGTGAGACTTCTAAGAGTGTGTGCTTTGATCCTTTCCTGTGAGACCAGTATTAGTTTCCGATACACCACTGCAGGTTCAATGTATTCCTTGGACCATCACATTGACGATGAAACACATTAATCGCATCAGAATTAAATACAAAAGGCACAATGCTGCCTTAAGTGCAAGAAGAGTGACACTTCTTAGAGTCTGTGCATTGATCCTTTCCTGTGAGACCAGTATTAGTTTCCGATACACCACTGCAGATTCTATGTATTCCTTGGACCTTCACATTGACGATGAAACAGAGAAATCGCATCGGAATTAAATACAAAAGGCACAATGCCTCCATAAGTACAAGTATAGAGACTCTTCTTACAGTCGGTGTTTTGAGCACTCCCTGTGAGACCAGTATTAGTTTCCGATACACCACTGCAATTTCAATGTATTCCTTGGATCTTCACATTGACGATGAAACACATAAATCGCATCGGAATTAAATACAAAAGGCACAATGCCGACTTAAGTGCAAGAAGAGTGAGACTTCTTATAGTCTGTGCTTTGATATATTCCTGTGAGACCAGTATTAGTTTCCGATACACCACTGCAATTTCAATGTATTCCTTGGACCTTCACATTGACGATGAAACACAGAAATCGCATCGGAACTAAATACAAAAGGCACAATGCCTCCATAAGTACAAGAATAGAGACTCTTCTTACAGTCGGTGTTTTGAGCACTCCCTGTGAGACCAGTATTACTTTGCGATACACCACTGCATGTTCAATGTATTCCTTGGACATACACATTGATGATGAAACACAGAAATTGCATCAGAATTGAATACAAAAGGCACAATGCCTCCATAAGTACAAGAATAGAGACTCTTCTTACAGTCGGTGTTTTGAGCACTCCCTGTGAGACCAGTATTAGTTTCCGATACACCACTGCAATTTCAATGTATTCCTTGGATCTTCACATTGACGATGAAACACATAAATCGCATCGGAATTAAATACAAAAGGCACAATGCCGACTTAAGTGCAAGAAGAGTGAGACTTCTTATAGTCTGTGCTTTGATATATTCCTGTGAGACCAGTATTAGTTTCCGATACACCACTGCAGGTTTAATGTATTCCTTGGACATGCACATTGACGATGAAACTCTGAAATTAGATCGGAATTATATAAAAAAGGCTCAATGCCGCCTTAAGTGCAAGAAGAGAGAGACTTCTTAGAGTCTGTGCTTTGATCCTTTCCTGTGAGACCAGTATTAGTTTCCGATACACCACGGCAGGTTCAATGTATTCCTTGGACCTTCACATTGACGATGAAACACAGAAATCGCATCGGAATTAAATACAAAAAGCACAATGCCGACTTAAGTGCAAGAAGAGTGAGACTTCTTATAGTCTGTGCTTTGATCCTTTCCTGTGAGACCAGTATTAGTTTCCGATACACCACTGCAATTTCGTGTGTTCCTTGGACCTTCACATTGCCGATGAAACACAGAAATCGCATCGGAATTAAATACAAAAGGCACAATGCCTCCATCAGTACAAGAATAGAGACTCTTCTTACAGTCGGTGTTTTGAACACTCCCTGTGAGACCAGTATTAGTTTGCGATACACCACTGCAGGTTGAATGTATTCCTTGGACATACACATTGACGATGAAACACAGAAATTAGATCGGAATTAAATAAAAAAGGCTCAATGCCGCCTTAAGTGGAAGAAGAGTGAGACTTCTTAGAGTCTATGCTTTGATCCTTTCCTGTGAGACCAGTATTAGTTTCCGATACACCACTGCAGGTTCAATGTATTCCTTGCACCTTCACATTGACGATGAAACACAGAAATCGCATCAGAATTTAATACAAAAGACACAATGCCACCTTAAGTGCAAGAAGAGTGAGACTTCTTATGGTCTGTGCTTTGATCCTTTCCTGTGAGACCAGTATTAGTTTCCGATACACCACTGCAGGTTCTATGTTTTCTTGGACCTTCACATTGACGATGAAACACAGAAATCGCATCGGAATTAAATACAAAAGGCACAATGCCTCCATAAGTACAAGAATAGAGATTCTTCTTACAGTCGGTGTTTTGAGCACTCCCTGTGAAACCAGTATTAGTTTGCGATAGACCACTGCAGGTTCGATGTACTCCTTGGACATACGCATTGACGATGAAACACTGAAATTAGATCGGAATTAAATAAAAACGGCTCAATGCCGCCTTAAGTGCAAGAAGGGTGGGACTTCTTATAGTCTGTGCTTTGATCCTTTCCTGTGAGACCAGTATTAGTTTCCGATACACCACTGCAATTTCAGTGTATTCCTTGGACCATCACATTGACGATGAAACACAGAAATCGCAACGGAATTAAATACAAAAGGCACAATGCCTCCATACGTACAAGAATAGAGACTCTTCTTACAGTCGGTGTTTTGAGCACTCCCTGTGAGACCAGTATTAGTTTCCGATACACCACTGCAGGTTCAATGTATTCCTTGGACCTTCACATTGACGATGAAACACAGAAATCGCATTGGAATTAAATACAAAAGGCACAATGCCTCCATAAGTACAAGAATAGAGACTCTTCTTACAGTCGGTGTTTTGAGCACTCCCTGTGAGACCAGTACTAGTTTGCGATACACCACTGCAGGTTCAATGTATTCCTTGGACATACACATTGACGATGAAACACTGAAATTAGAACGGAAATAAATAAAAAAGGCTCAATGCCGCCTTAAGTGCAAGAAGAGTGACACTTCTTAGAGTCTGTGCTTTGATGCTTTCCTGTGAGACCAGTATTAGTTTCGTATACACCACTGCAGGTGCAATGTATCCCTTGGACCTTCACATTGACGATGAAACACTGAAATCGCATCGGAATTAAATACAAAAGGCACAATGCCTCCATAAGTACAAGAATAGAGACTCTTCTTACAGTCGGTGTTTTGAGCACTCCCTGTGAGTCCAGTATTAGTTTGCGATACACCACTGCAGGTTCAATGTATTCCTTGGACATACACATTGACGATGAAACACTGAAATTAGATCGGAATAAAATAAAAAAGGCTCATTGCCGCCTTAAGTGCAAGAAGAGTGAGACTTCTTAGAGTCTGTGCTTTGATCCTTTCCTGTGAGACCAGTATTAGTTTCCGATACACCACTGCAGGTTCAATGCATTCCTTGGACCTTCACATTGACGATGAAACACAGAAATCGCATCGGAATTAAATACAAAAGGCACAATGCCTCCATAAGTACAAGAATAGAGACTCTTCTTACAGTCGGTGTTTTGAGCACTCCCTGTGAGACCAGTATTAGTTTGCGATACACCACTGCAGGTTCAATGTATTCCTTGGACATACACATTGACGATGAAACACTGAAATTAGATCGGAATTAAATAAAAAATGCTCAATGCCGCCTAAAGTGCAAGAAGAGTGAGACTTCTTAGAGTCTGTGCTTTGATCTCTTCCTGTGAGACCAGTATTAGTTTCGGATACACAACTGCAGGTTCAATGTATTCCTTGGACCTTCACATTGACGATGAATTACAGAAATCGCATCGGAATTAAATACAAAAGGCACAATGCCACCTTAAGTGCAAGAAGAGTGAGACTTCTTAGAGTCTGTGCATTGCTCCTTCCTTGTGAGACCAGTATTAGTTTCCGATACACCACTGCAGGTTCAATATATTCCTTGGACCTTCACATTGACGATGAAACACAGAAATCGCATCGGAATTAAATACAAAAGGCACAATGCCTCCATAAGTACTAGAATAGAGACTCTTCTTATAGTCGGTGTTTTGAGCACTCCCTGTGAGACCAGTATTAGTTTGCGATACACCACTGCAGGTTCAATGTATTCCTTGGAAATACACATTGACGATGAAACACTGAAATTAGATCGGAATTAAACAAAAAAGGCTCAATGCCGCCGTAAGTGCAAGAAGAGTGAGACTTCTTATAGTCCGTGCTTTGATCCTTTCTTGTGAGACCAGTATTAGTTTCCGATACACCACTGCAGGTTCTATGTATTCCTTGGACGTTCACATTGACGATGACACACAGAAATCGCATCGGAATTAAATACAAAAGGCACAATGCCTCCATAAGTACAAGAATAGAGACTCTTCTTACAGTCGGTGTTTTGAGCACTCCCTGTGAGACCAGTATTCGTTTGCGATACAGCACTGCAGGTTCAATGTATTCCTTGGACATACACATTGACGATGAAACACTGAAATTAGATCGGTATTAAATAAAAAAGGCTCAATGCCGCCTTAAGTGCAAGAAGGGTGAGACATCTTATAGTCTGTGCTTTGATCCTTTCCTGTGAGACCAGTATTAGTTTCCGATACACCACTGCAATTTCAATGTATTCCTTGGACCTTCACATTGACGATGAAACACAGTAATCGCATCAGAATTAAATACAAAAGGCACAATGCTGCCTTAAGTGCAAGAAGAGTGACACTTCTTAGAGTCTGTGCATTGATCCTTTCCTGTGAGACCAGTATTAGTTTCCGATACACCACTGCAGATTCTATGTATTCCTTGGACCTTCACATTGACGATGAAACAGAGAAATCGCATCGGAATTAAATACAAAAGGCACAATGCCTCCATAAGTACAAGAATAGAGACTCTTCTTACAGTAGGTGTTTTGAGCACTCCCTGTGGGACCAGTATTAGTTTGCGATACACCACTGCAGGTTCAATGTATTCCTTGGACATACACATTGACGATGAAACACAAAATTAGGTCGGAATTAAATAAAAATGACTCAATGCCGCCTTAAGTGCAAGAAGACTGAGGCTTCTTATAGTCTGTGCTTTGATCCTTTCCTGTGAGACCAGTATTAGTTTCCGATACACCATTGCAATTTCAATGTATTCCTTGGATCTTCACATTGTCGATGAAACGCATAAATCGCATCGGAATTAAATACAAAAGGCACAATGCCGTCTTAAGTGCAAGAAGAGTGAGACTTCTTATAGTCTGTGCTTTGATATATTCCTGTGAGACCAGTATTAGTTTCCGATACACCACTGCAATTTCAATGTATTCCTTGGACCTTCACATTGACGATGTAACACAGAAATCGCATCGGAACTAAATACAAAAGGCACAATGCCTCCATAAGTACAAGAATAGAGACTCTTCTTACAGTCGGTGTTTTGAGCACTCCCTGTTAGACCAGTATTAGTTTGCGATGCACCACTGCAGGTTCAATGTATTCCTTGGACATACACATGACGATGAAACACAGAAATTGCATCAGAATTAAATACAAAAGGCACAATGCCGCCTTAAGTGCAAGAAGAGTGAGACTTCTTAGTGTCTGTGCATTGATCCTTTCCTGTGAGACCAGTATTAGTTTCCGATACACCACTGCTGGTTCTATGTATTCCTTGGACCTTCACATTGACGATGAAACAAAGAAATCGCACCGGAATTAAATACAAAAGGCCAAAGCCGCCTTAAGTACAAGAATAGAGACTCTTCTTACAGTCGGTGTTTTGAGCACTCCCTGTGAGACCAGTATTAGTTTCCGATACACCACTGCAATTTCAATGTATTCCTTGGATCTTCACATTGACGATGAAACACATAAATCGCATCGGAATTAAATACAAAAGGCACAATGCCGACTTAAGTGCAAGAAGAGTGAGACTTCTTATAGTCTGTGCTTTGATATATTCCTGTGAGACCAGTATTAGTTTCCGATACACCACTGCAATTTCAATGTATTCCTTGGACCTTCACATTGACGATGAAACACAGAAATCGCATCGGAACTAAATACAAAAGGCACAATGCCTCCATAAGTACAAGAATAGAGACTCTTCTTACAGTCGGTGTTTTGAGCACTCCGTGTGAGACCAGTATTAGTTTGCGATACACCACTGCAGGTTCAATGTATTCCTTGGACATACACATTGACGATGAAAAACAGAAATTGCATCAGAATGGAATACAAAAGGCACAATGCCTCCATAAGTACAAGAATAGAGACTCTTCTTACAGTCGGTGTTTTGAGCACTCCCTGTGAGACCAGTATTAGTTTCCGATACACAACTGCAATTTCAATGTATTCCTTGGATCTTCACATTGACGATGAAACACATAAATCGCATCGGAATTAAATACAAAAGGCACAATGCCGACTTAAGTGCAAGAAGAGTGAGACTTCTTATAGTCTGTGCTTTGATATATTCCTGTGAGACCAGTATTAGTTTCCGATACACCACTGCAATTTCAATGTATTCCTTGGACCTTCACATTGACGATGAAACACAGAAATCGCATCGGAACTAAATACAATAGGCACAGTGCCTCCATAAGTACAAGAATAGAGACTTTTCTTACAGTCGGTGTTTTGAGCACTCCCTGTGAGACCAGTATTAGTTTGCGATGCACCACTGCGGGTTCAATGTATTCCTTGGACATACACATTGACGTTGAAACACAGAAATTGCATCAGAATTAAATACAAAAGGCACAATGCCGCCTTAAGTGCAAGAAGAGTGAGACTTCTTAGTGTCTGTGCATTGATCCTTTCCTGTGAGACCAGTATTAGTTTGCGATGCACCACTGCAGGTTCAATGTATTCCTTGGACATACACATTGACGATGAAACACAGAAATTGCATCAGAATTAAATACAAAAGGCACAATGCCGCCTTAAGTGCAAGAAGAGTGAGACTTCTTAGAGTCTGTGCATTGATCCTTTCCTCTGAGACCAGTATTAGTTTCCGATACACCACTACAGGTTCAATGTATTCCTTGGACCTTCACATTGACGATGAAACACAGAAATCGCATCGGAATTAAATAAAAAAGGCACAATGCCTCCATAAGTACAAGAATAGAGACTCTTCTTACAGTCGGTGTTTTGAGCACTCCCTGTGAAACAAGTATTAGTTTGCGATACACCACTGCAGGTTCAATGTATTCCTTGGACGTACACATTGACGATGAAACACTGAAATTAGATCGGAATTAAATATAAAAGGCTCAATGCCGCCTTAAGTGCAAGAAGGGTGAGACTTCTTATAGTCTGTGCTTTGATCCTTTCCTGTGAGACCAGTATTAGTTTCCGATACACCACTGCAATTTCAGTGTATTCCTTGGACCTTCACATTGAGGATGAAACACAGAATTCGCACCGGAATTAAATACAAAAGGCACAAAGCCGCCTTAAGTACAAGAATAGAGACTCTTCTTACAGTCGGTGCTTTGAGCATTCCCTGTGAGACCAGTAATAGTTTCCGCTACACCTCCGCAAGTTCAATGTATTCCTTTGACCTTCACATTGACGATGAAACGCCGAAATCGCATCGGAATTAAATAAAAAAGGCACAGTGCCACCATAAGTACAAGAATAGAGACTCTTCTTACAGTCGGTGCTTTGAGCATTCCCTGTGAGACCAGTATTAGTTTCTGATACACCACTGCAGGTTCTATGTATTTCTTGGACCTTCACATTGACGATGAAATACAGAAATCGCATCGGAATCAAATACAAAAAGCACAATGCCGCCTTAAGTACAAGAATAGAGACTCTTCTTACAGTCGGTGCTTTGAGAACCCCCTGTGAGACCAGTATTAGTTTGCGATACACCTCAGCAGGTTCAGTTTATTCCTTGAACCTTCACATTGACGATGATACACAGAAATCGCATCGGAATTAAATACAAAAGGCACAATGCCGCCTTAAGTACAAGAATAGAGACTCTTCTTACAGTCGGTGCTTTGAGCATTCCCTGTGAGACCAGTAATAGTATCCGATACACCACTGCAGGTTCAATCTATTCCTTGGACATACACATTGACGATGAAACACTGAAATTACATTGGAATTAAATACAAAAGGCATAATGCCGCCTTAAGTACAAGAATAGAGACTCTTCTTACAGTCGGTGCTTTGAGCATTCCCTGTGAGACCAGTATTAGTTTGCGATACACCACTGCAGGTTCAATGTATTCCTTGGACCTTCACATTGACGATGATTCACAGTAATCGCATCGGAAATAAATTTAAAAGGCACAATGCCGCCTTAAGTACAAGAAGAGTGAGACTTCTTAGAGTCTGTGCATTGATCCTTTCCTGTGAGACCAGTATTAGTTTCCGATACACCACTACAGGTTCAATGTATTCCTTGGACCTTCACATTGACGATGAAACACAGAAATCGCATCGGAATTAATTACAAAAGGCACATTGCCGACTTAAGTCCAAGAAGAGTGAGACTTCTTATAGTCTGTGCTTTGATCTTTTCCTGTGAGACCAGTATTAGTTTCCGATACACCACTGCAATTTCAATGTATTCCTTGGACCTTCACATTGATGATGAAACACAGAAATCGCATCGGAATTAAATACAAAAGCCACAATGCCTCCATAAGTACAAGAATGGAGACTCTTTTTACAGTCGGTGTTTTGAGCACTCCCTGTGAGACCAGTATTACTTTGCGATACACCACTGCAGGTTCAATGTATTCCTTGGACATACACATTGACGATGAACCACAGAAATTAGATCGGAATTAAATAAAAAAGGCTCTATGCCGCTTTAAGTGAAGGAAGAGTGAGACTTCTTAGAGTCTGTGCTTTGATCCTTTCCTGTGAGACCAGTATTAGTTTCCGATACACCACTGCAGGTTCAATGTATTCCTTGGACCTTCCCATTGACGATGAAACACAGAAATCGCATCAGAATTAAATACAAAAGTCACAATGCTGCCTTAAGTGCAAGAAGAGTGAGACTTCTTAGTGTCTGTGCATTGATCCTTTCCTGTGAGACCAGTATTAGATTCCGATACACCACTGCAGGTTCTATGTACTCCTTTGACCTTCACATTGAGGACGAAACACAGAAATCGCACCGGAATTAAATACAAAAGGCACAAAGCCGCCTTAAGTACAAGAATAGAGACTCTTCTTACAGTCGGTGCTTTGAGCATTCCCTGTGAGGCCAGTATTAGTTTCCGCTACACCTCTGCAGGTTCAATGTATTCCTTGGACCTTCACATTGACGATGAAACGCCGAAATCGCATCGGAATTAAATACAAAAGGCCCAATGTCGCCATAAGTACAAGAATAGAGACTCTTCTTACAGTCGGTGCATTGAGCATTCCCTGTGAGACCAGTATTAGTTTCCGATACACCACTGCAGGTTCTATGTATTTCTTGGACCTTCACATTGACGATGAAACACAGAAATCGCTACGGAATCAAATACAAAAGGCACAATGCCGACTTAAGTACAAGAATAGAGACTCTTCTTACAGTCGGTGCTTTGAGCACTCCCTGTGAGACCAGTATTAGTTTGCGATACACCTCAGCAGGTTCAGTTTATTCCTTGGACCTTTACATTGACGATGAAACACAGAAATCGCATCGGAATTATATACAAAAGTCACAATGCCGCCTTAAGTACAAGAATAGAGACCCTTCTTACAGTCGGTGCTTTGAGCATTCCCTGTGAGACCAATAATAGTATCCGATTCACCACTGCAGGTTCAATCTATTCCTTGGACATACACATTGACGATGAAACACAGAAATTAGATCGGAATTAAATAAAAAAGGCTCAATGCCGCTTTAAGTGCAAGAAGAGTGAGAGTTCTTAGCGTCTGTGCTTTGATCCTTTCCTGTGAGACCAGTATTAGTTTCCGATACACCACTGCAGGTTCAATGTATTCCTTGGACCTTCACATTGACGATGAAACACAGAAATCGCATCAGAATTAAATACAAAAGTCACAATGCTGCCTTAGGTGCAAGAAGAGTGAGACTTCTTAGTGTCTGTGCATTGATCCTTTCCTGTGAGACCAGTATTAGTTTCCGATACACCACTGCAGGTTCTATGTATTCCTTTGTCCTTCACATTGAGGATGAAACACAGAAATCGCACCGGAATTAAATACAAAATGCACAAAGCCGCCTTAAGTACAAGAATAATGACTCTTCTTACAGTCGGTGCTTTGAGCATTCCCTGTGAGACCAGTGTTAGTTTCCGCTACGCCTCTGCAGGTTCAATGTATTCCTTGGACCTTCACATTGACGATGAAACGCCGAAATCGCATCGGAATTAAATACAAAAGGCACAATGCCGCCATAAGTACAAGAATAGAGACTCTTCTTACAGTCGGTGCTTTGAGAACCCCCTGTGAGACCAGTATTAGTTTGCGATACACCTCAGCAGGTTCAGTTTATCCCTTGAACCTTCACATTGACGATGAAACACAGACTTCGCATCGGAATTAAATACAAAAGGCACAATGCCGCCTTAAGTACAAGAATAGAGACTCTTCTTAAAGTCGGTGCTTTGAGCATTCCCTGTGAGACCAGTAATAGTATCCGATACACCACTGCAGGTTCAATCTATTCCTTGGACATACACATTGACGATGAAACACTGAAATTACATCGGAATTAAATACAAAAGGCATAATGCCGCCTTAAGTACAAGAATAGAGACTCTTCTTACAGTCGGTGCTTTGAGCATTCCCTGTGAGACCAGTATTAGTTTCCGATACACCACTGCAGGTTCAATGTATTCCTTGGACCTTCACATTGACGATGAAACACACAATTCGCATCGGAATTATATACAAAAGGCACAATGCCGCCTTAATTGCAAGAAGAGTGAGACTTCTTAGAGTCTGTGCATTGATCCTTTCCTGTGAGACCAGTATTAGTTTGCGATACACCACTGCAGATTCTATGTATTCCTTGGACCTTCACATTGACGATGAAACACAGAAATCGCATCGGAATTAAATACAAAATGCACAATGCCGCCATAAGTACAAGAATAGAGACTCTTCTTACAGTCGGTGTTTTCAGCACTCCCTGTGAGACCAGTATTAGTTAGCGATACACCACTGCAGGTTCAATGTATTCCTTGGACATACACATTGACGATGAAACACTGAAATTAGATCGGAATTAAATAAAAAATGCTCAATGCCGCCTTAAATGCAAGAAGAGTGAGACTTCTTAGAGACTGTGCTTTGAACCTTTCCTGTGAGACCAGTATTAGTTTCCGATACACCACTGCAGGTTCAATGTATTCCTTGGACCTTCACATTGACGATGAATCACAGTAATCGCATCGGAAATAAATTTAAAAGGCACAATGCCGCCTTAAGTGCAAGAAGAGTGAGACTTCTTAGAGTCTGTGCATTGATCCTTTCCTGTGAGACCAGTATTAGTTTCCGATAAACCACTACAGGTTCAATGTATTCCTTGGACCTTCACATTGACGATGAAACGCCGAAATCGCATCGGAATTAAATACAAAAGGCACAATGCCGCCATAAGTACAAGAATAGAGACTCTTCTTACAGTCGGTGCATTGAGCATTCCCTGTGGGACCAGTATTAGTTTCCGATACACCACTGCAGGTTCTATGTATTTCTTGGACCTTCACATTAACGATGAAACACAGAAATCGCCACGGAATCGAATACAAAAGGCACAATGCCGCCTTAAGTACAAGAATAGAGACTCTTCTTACAGTCGGTGCTTTGAGCACTCCCTGTGAGACCAGTATTAGCTTGCGATACACCTCAGCAGGTTCAGTTGACGATGAAACACAGAAATCGCATCGGAATTATATAGAAAAGGCACAATGCCGCCTTAAGTACAAGAATAGAGACTCTTCTTACAGTCGGTGATTTGAGCATTCCCTGTGGGACCAATAATAGTATCCGATTCACCACTGCAGGTTCAATCTATTCCTTGGACATACACATTGACGATGAAACACTGATATTACATCGGAATTAAATACAAAAGGCACAATGCCGCCTTAAGTACAAGAATAGAGACTCTTCTTACAGTCGGTGCTTTGAGCATTCCCTGTGAGACCGGAATTAGTTTGCGATACACCACTGCAGGTTCAATGTATTCCTTGGACCTTCACATTGACGATGAAACACAGAAATCGCATCGGAATTAAATACAAAAGGCACAATGCCTCCATAAGTACAAGAATAGAGACTCTTCTCACAGTCGGTGTTTTGAGCACTCCCTGTGAGACCAGTATTACTTTGCGATACACCACTGCAGGTTCAATGTATTCCTTGGACATACACATTGACGATGAACCACAGAAATTAGATCGGAATAAAATAAAAAAGGCTCAATGCCGCTTTAAGTACAAGAAGAGTGAGACTTCTTAGAGTCTGTGCTTTGATCCTTTCCTGTGAGACCAGTATTAGTTTCCGATACACCACTGCAGGTTCAATGTATTCCTTGGACCTTCACATTGACGATGAAACACAGAAATCGCATCAGAATTAAATACAAAAGGCACAATGCTGCCTTAAGTGCAAGAAGAGTGAGACTTCTTAGTGTCTGTGCATTGATCCTTTCCTGTGAGACCAGTATTAGTTTCCGATACACCACTGCAGGTTCTATGTATTCCTTTGACCTTCACATTGACGATGAAACACAGAAATCGCACCGGAATTAAATACAAAAGGCTCAAAGCCGCCTTAAGTACAAGAATAGAGACTCTTCTTACAGTCGGTGCTTTGAGCATTCCCTGTGAGACCAGTATTAGTTTCCGCTACACCTCTGCAGGTTCAATGTATTCCTTGGACCTTCACATTGACGATGAAACGCCGAAATCGCATCGGAATTAAATACAAAAGGCACAGTGCCGCCATAAGTACAAGAATAGAGACTCTTCTTACAGTCGGTGCATTGAGCATTCCCTGTGAGACCAGTATTAGTTTCCGATACACCACTGCAGGTTCTATGTATTTCTTGGACCTTCACATTGACGATGAAACACAGAAATCGCTACGGAATCAAATACAAATGGCACAATGCCGCCTTAAGTACAAGAATAGAGACTCTTCTTACAGTCGGTGCTGTGAGGACTCCCTGTGAGACCAGTATTAGTTTGCGATACACCTCAGCAGGTTCAGTTTATTCCTTGGACCTTCACATTGACGATGAAACACAGACTTCGCATCGGAATTAAATACAAAAGGCACAATGCCTCCATAAGTACAAGAATAGAGACTCTTCTCACAGTCGGTGTTTTGAGCACTCCCTGTGAGACCAGTATTACTTTGCGATACACCACTGCAGGTTCAATGTATTCCTTGGACATACACATTGACGATGAACCACAGAAATTAGATCGGAATAAAATAAAAAAGGCTCAATGCCGCTTTAAGTACAAGAAGAGTGAGACTTCTTAGAGTCTGTGCTTTGATCCTTTCCTGTGAGACCAGTATTAGTTTCCGATACACCACTGCAGGTTCAATGTATTCCTTGGACCTTCACATTGACGATGAAACACAGAAATCGCATCAGAATTAAATACAAAAGTCACAATGCTGCCTTAGGTGCAAGAAGAGTGAGACTTCTTAGTGTCTGTGCATTGATCCTTTCCTGTGAGACCAGTATTAGTTTCCGATACACCACTGCAGGTTCTATGTATTCCTTTGTCCTTCACATTGAGGATGAAACACAGAAATCGCACCGGAATTAAATACAAAATGCACAAAGCCGCCTTAAGTACAAGAATAATGACTCTTCTTACAGTCGGTGCTTTGAGCATTCCCTGTGAGACCAGTGTTAGTTTCCGCTACGCCTCTGCAGGTTCAATGTATTCCTTGGACCTTCACATTGACGATGAAACGCCGAAATCGCATCGGAATTAAATACAAAAGGCACAATGCCGCCATAAGTACAAGAATAGAGACTCTTCTTACAGTCGGTGCTTTGAGAACCCCCTGTGAGACCAGTATTAGTTTGCGATACACCTCAGCAGGTTCAGTTTATCCCTTGAACCTTCACATTGACGATGAAACACAGACTTCGCATCGGAATTAAATACAAAAGGCACAATGCCGCCTTAAGTACAAGAATAGAGACTCTTCTTAAAGTCGGTGCTTTGAGCATTCCCTGTGAGACCAGTAATAGTATCCGATACACCACTGCAGGTTCAATCTATTCCTTGGACATACACATTGACGATGAAACACTGAAATTACATCGGAATTAAATACAAAAGGCATAATGCCGCCTTAAGTACAAGAATAGAGACTCTTCTTACAGTCGGTGCTTTGAGCATTCCCTGTGAGACCAGTATTAGTTTCCGATACACCACTGCAGGTTCAATGTATTCCTTGGACCTTCACATTGACGATGAAACACACAATTCGCATCGGAATTATATACAAAAGGCACAATGCCGCCTTAATTGCAAGAAGAGTGAGACTTCTTAGAGTCTGTGCATTGATCCTTTCCTGTGAGACCAGTATTAGTTTGCGATACACCACTGCAGATTCTATGTATTCCTTGGACCTTCACATTGACGATGAAACACAGAAATCGCATCGGAATTAAATACAAAATGCACAATGCCGCCATAAGTACAAGAATAGAGACTCTTCTTACAGTCGGTGTTTTCAGCACTCCCTGTGAGACCAGTATTAGTTAGCGATACACCACTGCAGGTTCAATGTATTCCTTGGACATACACATTGACGATGAAACACTGAAATTAGATCGGAATTAAATAAAAAATGCTCAATGCCGCCTTAAATGCAAGAAGAGTGAGACTTCTTAGAGACTGTGCTTTGAACCTTTCCTGTGAGACCAGTATTAGTTTCCGATACACCACTGCAGGTTCAATGTATTCCTTGGACCTTCACATTGACGATGAATCACAGTAATCGCATCGGAAATAAATTTAAAAGGCACAATGCCGCCTTAAGTGCAAGAAGAGTGAGACTTCTTAGAGTCTGTGCATTGATCCTTTCCTGTGAGACCAGTATTAGTTTCCGATAAACCACTACAGGTTCAATGTATTCCTTGGACCTTCACATTGACGATGAAACGCCGAAATCGCATCGGAATTAAATACAAAAGGCACAATGCCGCCATAAGTACAAGAATAGAGACTCTTCTTACAGTCGGTGCATTGAGCATTCCCTGTGGGACCAGTATTAGTTTCCGATACACCACTGCAGGTTCTATGTATTTCTTGGACCTTCACATTAACGATGAAACACAGAAATCGCCACGGAATCGAATACAAAAGGCACAATGCCGCCTTAAGTACAAGAATAGAGACTCTTCTTACAGTCGGTGCTTTGAGCACTCCCTGTGAGACCAGTATTAGCTTGCGATACACCTCAGCAGGTTCAGTTGACGATGAAACACAGAAATCGCATCGGAATTATATAGAAAAGGCACAATGCCGCCTTAAGTACAAGAATAGAGACTCTTCTTACAGTCGGTGATTTGAGCATTCCCTGTGGGACCAATAATAGTATCCGATTCACCACTGCAGGTTCAATCTATTCCTTGGACATACACATTGACGATGAAACACTGATATTACATCGGAATTAAATACAAAAGGCACAATGCCGCCTTAAGTACAAGAATAGAGACTCTTCTTACAGTCGGTGCTTTGAGCATTCCCTGTGAGACCGGAATTAGTTTGCGATACACCACTGCAGGTTCAATGTATTCCTTGGACCTTCACATTGACGATGAAACACAGAAATCGCATCGGAATTAAATACAAAAGGCACAATGCCTCCATAAGTACAAGAATAGAGACTCTTCTCACAGTCGGTGTTTTGAGCACTCCCTGTGAGACCAGTATTACTTTGCGATACACCACTGCAGGTTCAATGTATTCCTTGGACATACACATTGACGATGAACCACAGAAATTAGATCGGAATAAAATAAAAAAGGCTCAATGCCGCTTTAAGTACAAGAAGAGTGAGACTTCTTAGAGTCTGTGCTTTGATCCTTTCCTGTGAGACCAGTATTAGTTTCCGATACACCACTGCAGGTTCAATGTATTCCTTGGACCTTCACATTGACGATGAAACACAGAAATCGCATCAGAATTAAATACAAAAGGCACAATGCTGCCTTAAGTGCAAGAAGAGTGAGACTTCTTAGTGTCTGTGCATTGATCCTTTCCTGTGAGACCAGTATTAGTTTCCGATACACCACTGCAGGTTCTATGTATTCCTTTGACCTTCACATTGACGATGAAACACAGAAATCGCACCGGAATTAAATACAAAAGGCTCAAAGCCGCCTTAAGTACAAGAATAGAGACTCTTCTTACAGTCGGTGCTTTGAGCATTCCCTGTGAGACCAGTATTAGTTTCCGCTACACCTCTGCAGGTTCAATGTATTCCTTGGACCTTCACATTGACGATGAAACGCCGAAATCGCATCGGAATTAAATACAAAAGGCACAGTGCCGCCATAAGTACAAGAATAGAGACTCTTCTTACAGTCGGTGCATTGAGCATTCCCTGTGAGACCAGTATTAGTTTCCGATACACCACTGCAGGTTCTATGTATTTCTTGGACCTTCACATTGACGATGAAACACAGAAATCGCTACGGAATCAAATACAAATGGCACAATGCCGCCTTAAGTACAAGAATAGAGACTCTTCTTACAGTCGGTGCTGTGAGGACTCCCTGTGAGACCAGTATTAGTTTGCGATACACCTCAGCAGGTTCAGTTTATTCCTTGGACCTTTACATTCACGATGAAACACAGAAATCGCATCGGAATTATATACAAAAGGCACAATGCCGCCTTAAGTACAAGAATAGAGACTCTTCTTACAGTCGGTGCATTGAGCATTCCCTGTGAGACCAATAATAGTATCCGATTCACCACTGCAGGTCCAATCTATTCCTTGGACATACACATTGACGATGAAACACTGAAATTACATCGGAATTAAATACAAAAGGCACAATGCCGCCTTAAGTACAAGAATAGAGACTCTTCTTACAGTCGGTGCTTTGAGCATTCCCTGTGAGACCAGTATTAGATTGCGATACACCACTGCAGGTTCAATGTATTCCTTGGACCTTCACATTGACGATGAAACACAGAAATCGCATCGGAATTAAATACAAAAGGCACAATGCCGCCTTAATTGCAAGAAGAGTGGGACTTCTTTGAGTCTGTGCATTGATCCTTTCCTGACAGACCAGTATTAGTTTGCGATACACCACTGCAGGTTCTATGTATTCCTTGGACCTTCACATTGACGATGAAACACAGAAATCGCATCGGAATTAAATACAAAAGGCACAATGCCTCCATAAGTACAAGAATAGAGACTCTACTTACAGTCGGTGTTTTGAGCACTCCCTGTGAGACCAGTATTAGTTTGCGATACAGCACTGCAGGTTCAATGTATTCCTTGGACATACTTAATGACGATGAAACACTGAAATTAGATCGGAATTAAATAAAAAAGGCCCAATGCCGACTTAAGTGCAAGAAGAGTGAGACTTCTTAGAGTCTGCGCTTTGATCCTTTCCTGTGAGACCAGTATTAGTTTCCGATACACCACTGCAGGTTCAATGTATTCCTTGGACCTTCACATTGACGATGAAACACAGAAATCGCATCGGAATTAAATACAACAGCTACAATGCCGCCTTAAGTACAAGAATAGAGACTCTTCTTAAAGTCGGTGCTTTGAGCATTCCCTGTGAGACCAGTATTAGTTTCCGCTACACCTGTGCAGGTTCAATGTATTCCTTGGACCTTCACATTGACGATGAAATGCAGAAATCGCATCGGAATTAAATACAAAAGGCACAATGCCGGCTTAAGTACAAGAATAGAGACTCTTCTTACAGTCGGTGCTTTGAGCATTCCCTGTTAGACCAGTATTAGTTTCCGATACACCACTGCAGGTTCAATCTATTCCTTGGACCTTCACATTGACGATGAAACACAGAAATCGCATCGGAATTAAATACAAAAGGCACAATGCCGCCTTAATTGCAAGAAGAGTGAGACTTCTTAGAGTCTGTGCATTGATCCTTTCCTGAGAGACCAGTATTACTTTGCGATACACCACAGCAGGTTCAATGTATTCCTTGGACATACACATTGACGATGAACCACAGAAATTAGATCGGAATTAAATAAAAAAGGCTCAATGCCGCTTTAAGTGCAAGAAGAGTGAGAGTTCTTAGAGTCTGTGCTTTGATCCTTTCCTGTGAGACCAGTATTAGTTTCCGATACACCACTGCAGGTTCAATGTATTCCTTGGATCTTCACATTGACGATGAAACACAGAAATCGCATCAGAATTAAATACAAAAGTCACAATGCTGCCTTAGGTGCAAGAAGAGTGAGACTTCTTAGTGTCTGTGCATTGATCCTTTCCTGTGAGACCAGTATTAGTTTCCGATACACCACTGCAGGTTCTATGTATTCCTTTGTCCTTCACATTGAGGATGAAACACAGAAATCGCACCGGAATTAAATACAAAATGCACAAAGCCGCCTTAACTACAAGAATAATGACTCTTCTTACAGTCGGTGCTTTGAGCATTCCCTGTGAGACCAGTGTTAGTTTCCGCTACACCTCTGCAGGTTCAATGTATTCCTTGGACCTTCACATTGACGATGAAACGCCGAAATCGCATCGGAATTAAATACAAAAGGCACAATGCCGCCATAAGTACAAGAATAGAGACTCTTCTTACAGTCGGTGCTTTGAGAACCCGCTGTGAGACCAGTATTAGTTTGCGATACACCTCAGCAGGTTCAGTTTATCCCTTGAACCTTCACACTGACGATGAAACACAGACTTCGCATCGGAATTAAATACAAAAGGCACAATGCCGCCTTAAGTACAAGAATAGAGACTCTTCTTACAGTCGGTGCTTTGAGCATTCCCTGTGAGACCAGTAATAGTATCCGATACACCACTGCAGGTTCAATCTATTCCTTGGACATACACATTGACGATGAAACACTGAAATTACATCGGAATTAAATACAAAAGGCATTATGCCGCCTTAAGTACAAGAATAGAGACTCTTCTTACAGTCGGTGCTTTGAGCATTCCCTGTGAGACCAGTATTAGTTTCCGATACACCACTGCAGGTTCAATGTATTCCTTGGACCTTCACATTGACGATGAAACACAGAATTCGCATCGGAATTATATACAAAAGGCACAATGCCGCCTTAATTGCAAGAAGAGTGAGACTTCTTAGAGTCTGTGCATTGATCCTTTCCTGTGAGACCAGTATTAGTTTGCGATACACCACTGCAGATTCTATGTATTCCTTGGACCTTCACATTGACGATGAAACACAGAAATCGCATCGGAATTAAATACAAAATGCACAATGCCGCCATAAGTACAAGAATAGAGACTCTTCTTACAGTCGGTGTTTTCAGCACTCCCTGTGAGACCAGTATTAGTTTGCGATACACCACTGCAGGTTCAATGTATTCCTTGGACATACACATTGACGATGAAACACTGAAATTAGATCGGAATTAAATAAAAAATGCTCAATGCCGCCTTAAGTGCAAGAAGAGTGAGACTTCTTAGAGACTGTGCTTTGAACCTTTCCTGTGAGACCAGTATTAGTTTCCGATACACCACTGCAGGTTCAATGTATTCCTTGGACCTTCACATTGACGATGAATCACAGTAATCGCATCGGAAATAAATTTAAAAGGCACAATGCCGGCTTAAGTGCAAGAAGAGTGAGACTTCATAGAGTCTGTGCATTGATCCTTTCCTGTGAGACCAGTATTAGTTTCCGATAAACCACTACAGGTTCAATGTATTCCTTGGACCTTGACATTGACGAAGAAACGCCGAAATCGCATCGGAATTAAATACAAAAGGCACAATGCCGCCATAAGTACAAGAATAGAGACTCTTCTTACAGTCGGTGCATTGAGCATTCCCTGTGAGACCAGTATTAGTTTCCGATACACCACTGCAGGTTCTATGTATTTCTTGGACCTTCACATTAACGATGAAACACAGAAATCGCCACGGAATCGAATACAAAAGGCACAATGCCGCCTTAAGTACAAGAATAGAGACTCTTCTTACAGTCGGTGCTTTGAGCACTCCCTGTGAGACCAGTATTAGCTTGCGATACACCTCAGCAGGTTCAGTTGACGATGAAACACAGAAATCGCATCGGAATTATATAGAAAAGGCACAATGCCGCCTTAAGTACAAGAATAGAGACTCTTCTTACAGTCGGTGATTTGAGCATTCCCTGTGGGACCAATAATAGTATCCGATTCACCACTGCAGGTTCAATCTATTCCTGGGACATACACATTGACGATGAAACACTGATATTACATCGGAATTAAATACAAAAGGCACAATGCCGCCTTAAGTACAAGAATAGAGACTCTTCTTACAGTCGGTGCTTTGAGCATTCCCTGTGAGACCAGAATTAGTTTGCGATACACCACTGCAGGTTCAATGTATTCCTTGGACCTTCCCATTGACGATGAAACACAGAAATCGCATCGGAATTAAATACAAAAGGCACAATGCCTCCATAAGTACAAGAATAGAGACTCTTCTCACAGTCGGTGTTTTGAGCACTCCCTGTGAGACCAGTATTACTTTGCGATACACCACTGCAGGTTCAATGTATTCCCTGGACATACACATTGACGAAGAACCACAGAAATTAGATCGGAATAAAATAAAAAAGGCTCAATGCCGCTTTAAGTGCAAGAAGAGTGAGACTTCTTAGAGTCTGTGCTTTGATCCTTTCCTGTGAGACCAGTATTAGTTTCCGATACACCACTGCAGGTTCAATGTATTCCTTGGACCTTCACATTGACGATGAAACACAGAAATCGCATCAGAATTAAATACAAAAGGCACAATGCTGCCTTAAGTGCAAGAAGAGTGAGACTTCTTAGTTTCTGTGCATTGATCCTTTCCTGTGAGACCAGTATTAGTTTCTGATACACCACTGCAGGTTCTATGTATTCCTTTGACCTTCACATTGACGATGAAACACAGAAATCGCACCGGAATTAAATACAAAAGGCTCAAAGCCGCCTTAAGTACAAGAATAGAGACTCTTCTTACAGTCGGTGCTTTGAGCATTCCCTGTGAGACCAGTATTAGTTTCCGCTACACCTCTGCAGGTTCAATGTATTCCTTGGACCTTCACATTGACGATGAAACGCCGAAATCGCATCGGAATTAAATACAAAAGGCACAATGCCGCCATAAGTACAAGAATAGAGACTCCTCTTACAGTCGGTGCATTGAGCATTCCCTGTGAGACCAGTATTAGTTTCCGATACACCACTGCAGGTTCTATGTATTTCTTGGACCTTCACATTGACGATGAAACACAGAAATCGCTACGGAATCAAATACAAAAGGCACAATGCCGCCTTAAGTACAAGAATAGAGACTCTTCTTACAGTCGGTGCTGTGAGGACTCCCTGTGAGACCAGTATTAGTTTGCGATACACCTCAGCAGGTTCAGTTTATTCCTTGGACCTTTACATTGACGATGAAACACAGAAATCGCATCGGAATTATATACAAAAGGCACAATGCCGCCTTAAGTACAAGAATAGAGACTCTTCTTACAATCGGTGCTTTGAGCATTCCCTGTGAGACCAATAATAGTATCCGATTCACCACTGCAGGTCCAATCTATTCCTTGGACATACACAATGACGGTGAACCACAGAAATTAGATCGGAATTAAATAAAAAAGGCTCAATGCCGCTTTAAGTGCAAGAAGAGTGAGACTTCTTAGAGTCTGTGCTTTGATCCTTTCCTGTGAGACCAGTATTAGTTTCCGATACACCACTGCAGGTTCAATGTATTCCTTGGACCTTCACATTGACGATGAAACACAGAAATCGCATCAGAATTAAATACAGAAGGCACAATGCTGAATTAAGTGCAAGAAGAGTGAGACTTCTTAGTGTCTGTGCATTGATCCTTTCCTGTGAGACCAGTATTAGTTTCCGATACACCACTGCAGGTTCTATGTATTCCTTTGACCTTCACATTGAGGATGAAACACAGAAATCGCACCGGAATTAAACACAAAAGGCACAAAGCCGCCTTAAGTACAAGAATAGAGACTCTTCTTACAGTCGGTGATTTGAGCATTCCCTGTGAGACCAGTATTAGTTTCCGCTACACCTCTGCAGGTTCAATGTATTCCTTGGACCTTCACATTGACGATGAAACGCCAAAATCGCATCGGAATTAAATACAAAAGGCACAATGCCGCCATAAGTACAAGAATAGAGACTCTTCTTACAGTCGGTGCATTGAGCATTCCCTGTGAGACCAGTATTAGTTTCCGATACACCACTGTAGGTTCTATGTATTTCTTGGACCTTCACATTGACGATGAAACACAGGAATCGCTACGGAATCAAATACAAAATGCACAATGCCGCCTTAAGTACAAGAATAGAGACTCTTCTTACAGTCGGTGCTTTGAGCACTCCCTGTGAGACCAGTATTAGTTTGCGATACACCTCAGCAGGTTCAGTTTATTCCTTGGACCTTTACATTTACGATGAAACACAGAAATCGCATCGGAATTATATATACAAAAGGCACAATGCCGCCTTAAGTACAAGAATAGAGACTCTTCTTACAGTCGGTGCTTTGAGCATTCCCTGTGAGACCAATAATAGTATCCGATTCACCACTGCAGGTTCAATCTATTCCTTGGACTTACACATTGACGATGAAACACAGAAATCGCATCGGAATTAAATACAAAAGGCACAATGCCTCCATAAGTACATGAATAGAGACTCTTCTCACAGTCGGTGTTTTGAGCACTCCCTGTGAGACCAGTATTACTTTGCGATACACCACTGCAGGTTCAATGTATTCCTTGGACATACACATTGACGATGAACCACAGAAATTAGATCGGAATAAAATAAAAAAGGCTCAATGCCGCTTTAAGTGCAAGAAGAGTGAGACTTCTTAGAGTCTGTGCTTTGATCCTTTCCTGTGAGACCAGTATTAGTTTCCGATACACCACTGCAGGTTCAATGTATTCCTTGGACCTTCACATTGACGATAAAACACAGAAATCGCATCAGAATTAAATACAGAAGGCACAATGCTGAATTAAGTGCAAGAAGAGTGAGACTTCTTGGAGTCTGCGCTTTGATCCTTTCCTGTGAGACCAGTATTAGTTTCCGATACACCACTGCAGGTTCAGTGTATTCCTTGGACCTTCACATTGACGATGAAACACAGAAATCGCATCGGAATTAAATACAACAGCTACAATGCCGCCTTAAGTACAAGAATAGAGACTCTTCTTAAAGTCGGTGCTTTGAGCATTCCCTGTGAGACCAGTATTAGTTTCCGCTACACCTCTGCAGGTTCAATGTATTCCTTGGACCTTCACATTGACGATGAAATGCAGAAATCGCATCGGAATTACATACAAAAGGCACAATGCCGGCTTAAGTACAAGAATAGAGACTCTTCTTACAGTCGGTGCTTTGAGCATTCCCTGTTAGACCAGTATTAGTTTCCGATACACCACTGCAGGTTCAATGTATTCCTTGGACCTTCACATTGACGATGAAACACAGAAATCGCATCGGAATTAGATACAAAAGGCACAATGCCGCCTTAATTGCAAGAAGAGTGAGACTTCTTAGAGTCTGTGCATTGATCCTTTCCTGAGAGACCAGTATTAGTTTGCGATACACCACTGCAGGTTCTATGTATTCCTTGGACCTTCACATTGACGATGAAACACAGAAATCGCATCGGAATGAAATACAAAAGGCACACTGCCTCCATAAGTACAAGAATAGAGACTCTTCTTACAGTCGGTGTTTTGAGCACTCCCTGTGAGACCAGTATTAGTTTCCGCTACACCTCTGCAGGTTCAATGTATTCCTTGGACATACTTAATGACGATGAAACACTGAAATTAGATCGGAATTAAATAAAAAAGGCCCAATGCCGCCTTAAGTGCAAGAAGAGTGAGACTTCTTAGAGTCTGTGCTTTGATCCTTTCCTGTGAGACCAGTATTAGTTTCCGATACACCACTGCAGGTTCAATGTATTCCTTGGACCTTCACATTGACGATGAAACACAGAAATCGCATCGGAATTAAATACAAAAGGCACAATGCCGCCTTAAGTACAAGAATAGAGACTCTTCTTAAAGTCGGTGTTTTGAGCATTCCCTGTGAGACCAGTATTAGTTTCCGCTACACCTCTGCAGGTTCAATGTATTCCTTGGACCTTCACATTGACGATTAAATGCAGAAATCGCATCGGAATTAAATACAAAAGGCACAATGCCGGCTTAAGTACAAGAATAGAGACTCTTCTTACAGTCGGTGCTTTGAGCACTCCCTGTGAGACCAGTATTAGTTTGCGATACACCTCAGCAGGATCAGTTTATTACTTGGACCATCACATTGACGATGAAACACAGAAATCGCATCGGAATTAAATACAAATGGCACAATGCCGCCTTAAGTACAAGAATAGAGACTCTTCTTACAGTCGGTGCTTTGAGCATTCCCTGTGAGACCAGTATTAGTTTCCGATACACCACTGCAGGTTCAATCTATTCCTTGGACATACACATTGACGATGAAACACTGAAATTATATCGGAATTAAATACAAAATGAACAATGCCGCCTTAAGTACAAGAATAGAGACTCTTCTTACCGTCGGTGCTTTGAGCATTCCCTGTGAGACCAGTATTAGTTTCCGCTACACCACTGCAGGTTCAATGTATTCCTTGGACCATCACATTGACGATGAAACACAGAAATGGCATCGGAATTAAATCCAAAACACACAATGCCGCCTTAAGTACAAGAATAGAGACTCTTCTTACAGTCGGTGCTTTCAGCATTCCCTGTGAGGCCAGTATTAGTTTCCGATACATAACTGCAGGTTCAATGTATTCCTTGGACCTTCACATTGACGATGAAACACAGAAATGGCATCGAAATTAAATCCAAAACGCACAATACCGCCTTAAGTACAAGAATAGATACTCTTCTTACAGTCGGTGCTTTGAGCATTCCTTGTGAGGCCATTATTAGTTTCTGCTACACCTCTGCAGGTTCAGTTTATACATTGGACCTTCACATTGACGATGAAACACAGAAATGGCATCGGAATTAAATACAAAAGGCACAATGCCGCCTTAAGTACAAGAATAGAGACTCTTTTTACAGTCGGTGCTTTGAGCACTCCCTATGAGACCAGTATTAGTTTGCGATACACCTCTGCAGGTTCAGTTTATTCATTGGACCTTCACATTGACGATGAAACACAGAAATAGCATCGGAATTAAACACAAAAGGCACAATGCCGCCTTAAGTACAAGAATAGAGACTCTTCTTACAGTCGGTGCTTTGAGCATTCCCTGTGAGACCAGAATTAGTTTGCGATACACCACTGCAGGTTCAATGTATTCCTTGGACCTTCCCATTGACGATGAAACACAGAAATCGCATCGGAATTAAATACAAAAGGCACAATGCCTCCATAAGTACAAGAATAGAGACTCTTCTCACAGTCGGTGTTTTGAGCACTCCCTGTGAGACCAGTATTACTTTGCGATACACCACTGCAGGTTCAATGTATTCCTTGGACATACACATTGACGAAGAACCACAGAAATTAGATCGGAATAAAATAAAAAAGGCTCAATGCCGCTTTAAGTGCAAGAAGAGTGAGACTTCTTAGAGTCTGTGCTTTGATCCTTTCCTGTGAGACCAGTATTAGTTTCCGATACACCACTGCAGGTTCAATGTATTCCTTGGACCTTCACATTGACGATGAAACACAGAAATCGCATCAGAATTAAATACAAAAGGCACAATGCTGCCTTAAGTGCAAGAAGAGTGAGACTTCTTAGTTTCTGTGCATTGATCCTTTCCTGTGAGACCAGTATTAGTTTCTGATACACCACTGCAGGTTCTATGTATTCCTTTGACCTTCACATTGACGATGAAACACAGAAATCGCACCGGAATTAAATACAAAAGGCTCAAAGCCGCCTTAAGTACAAGAATAGAGACTCTTCTTACAGTCGGTGCTTTGAGCATTCCCTGTGAGACCAGTATTAGTTTCCGCTACACCTCTGCAGGTTCAATGTATTCCTTGGACCTTCACATTGACGATGAAACGCCGAAATCGCATCGGAATTAAATACAAAAGGCACAATGCCGCCATAAGTACAAGAATAGAGACTCCTCTTACAGTCGGTGCATTGAGCATTCCCTGTGAGACCAGTATTAGTTTCCGATACACCACTGCAGGTTCTATGTATTTCTTGGACCTTCACATAGACGATGAAACACAGAAATCGCTACGGAATCAATTACAAAAGGCACAATGCCGCCTTAAGTACAAGAATAGAGACTCTTCTTACAGTCGGTGCTGTGAGGACTCCCTGTGAGACCAGTATTAGTTTGCGATACACCTCAGCAGGTTCAGTTTATTCCTTGGACCTTTACATTGACGATGAAACACAGAAATCGCATCGGAATTATATACAAAAGGCACAATGCCGCCTTAAGTACAAGAATAGAGACTCTTCTTACAATCGGTGCTTTGAGCATTCCCTGTGAGACCAATAATAGTATCCGATTCACCACTGCAGGTCCAATCTATTCCTTGGACATACACATTGACGGTGAACCACAGAAATTAGATCGGAATTAAATAAAAAAGGCTCAATGCCGCTTTAAGTGCAAGAAGAGTGAGACTTCTTAGAGTCTGTGCTTTGATCCTTTCCTGTGAGACCAGTATTAGTTTCCGATACACCACTGCAGGTTCAATGTATTCCTTGGACCTTCACATTGACGATGAAACACAGAAATCGCATCAGAATTAAATACAGAAGGCACAATGCTGAATTAAGTGCAAGAAGAGTGAGACTTCTTAGTGTCTGTGCATTGATCCTTTCCTGTGAGACCAGTATTAGTTTCCGATACACCACTGCAGGTTCTATGTATTCCTTTGACCTTCACATTGAGGATGAAACACAGAAATCGCACCGGAATTAAACACAAAAGGCACAAAGCCGCCTTAAGTACAAGAATAGAGACTCTTCTTACAGTCGGTGATTTGAGCATTCCCTGTGAGACCAGTATTAGTTTCCGCTACACCTCTGCAGGTTCAATGTATTCCTTGGACCTTCACATTGACGATGAAACGCCAAAATCGCATCGGAATTAAATACAAAAGGCACAATGCCGCCATAAGTACAAGAATAGAGACTCTTCTTACAGTCGGTGCATTGAGCATTCCCTGTGAGACCAGTATTAGTTTCCGATACACCACTGTAGGTTCTATGTATTTCTTGGACCTTCACATTGACGATGAAACACAGGAATCGCTACGGAATCAAATACAAAATGCACAATGCCGCCTTAAGTACAAGAATAGAGACTCTTCTTACAGTCGGTGCTTTGAGCACTCCCTGTGAGACCAGTATTAGTTTGCGATACACCTCAGCAGGTTCAGTTTATTCCTTGGACCTTTACATTTACGATGAAACACAGAAATCGCATCGGAATTATATATACAAAAGGCACAATGCCGCCTTAAGTACAAGAATAGAGACTCTTCTTACAGTCGGTGCTTTGAGCATTCCCTGTGAGACCAATAATAGTATCCGATTCACCACTGCAGGTTCAATCTATTCCTTGGACTTACACATTGACGATGAAACACTGAAATTACATCGGAATTAAATACAAAAGGCACAATGCCGCCATAAGTACAAGAATAGAGACTCTTCTTACAGTCGGTGCTTTGAGCATTCCCTGTGAGACCAGTATTAGATTGCGATACACCACTGCAGGTTCAATGTATTCCTTGGACCTTCACATTGACGATGAAACACAGAAATCGCATCGGAATTAAATACAAAAGGCACAATGCCGCCTTAATTGCAAGAAGAGTGGGACTTCTTTGAGTCTGTGCATTGATCCTTTCCTGACAGACCAGTATTAGTTTGCGATACACCACTGCAGGTTCTATGTATTCCTTGGACCTTCACATTGACGATGAAACACAGAAATCGCATCGGAATTAAATACAAAAGGCACAATGCCTCCATAAGTACAAGAATAGAGACTCTTCTTACAGTCGGTGCTTTGAGCATTCCCTGTGAGACCAATAATAGTATCCGATTCACCACTGCAGGTTCAATCTATTCCTTGGACTTACACATTGACGATGAAACACAGAAATCGCATCGGAATTAAATACAAAAGGCACAATGCCTCCATAAGTACATGAATAGAGACTCTTCTCACAGTCGGTGTTTTGAGCACTCCCTGTGAGACCAGTATTACTTTGCGATACACCACTGCAGGTTCAATGTATTCCTTGGACATACACATTGACGATGAACCACAGAAATTAGATCGGAATAAAATAAAAAAGGCTCAATGCCGCTTTAAGTGCAAGAAGAGTGAGACTTCTTAGAGTCTGTGCTTTGATCCTTTCCTGTGAGACCAGTATTAGTTTCCGATACACCACTGCAGGTTCAATGTATTCCTTGGACCTTCACATTGACGATGAAACACAGAAATCGCATCAGAATTAAATACAGAAGGCACAATGCTGAATTAAGTGCAAGAAGAGTGAGACTTCTTAGAGTCTGCGCTTTGATCCTTTCCTGTGAGACCAGTATTAGTTTCCGATACACCACTGCAGGTTCAATGTATTCCTTGGACCTTCACATTGACGATGAAACACAGAAATCGCATCGGAATTAAATACAACAGCTACAATGCCGCCTTAAGTACAAGAATAGAGACTCTTCTTAAAGTCGGTGCTTTGAGCATTCCCTGTGAGACCAGTATTAGTTTCCGCTACACCTCTGCAGGTTCAATGTATTCCTTGGACCTTCACATTGACGATGAAATGCAGAAATCGCATCGGAATTACATACAAAAGGCACAATGCCGGCTTAAGTACAAGAATAGAGACTCTTCTTACAGTCGGTGCTTTGAGCATTCCCTGTTAGACCAGTATTAGTTTCCGATACACCACTGCAGGTTCAATGTATTCCTTGGACCTTCACATTGACGATGAAACACAGAAATCGCATCGGAATTAGATACAAAAGGCACAATGCCGCCTTAATTGCAAGAAGAGTGAGACTTCTTAGAGTCTGTGCATTGATCCTTTCCTGAGAGACCAGTATTAGTTTGCGATACACCACTGCAGGTTCTATGTATTCCTTGGACCTTCACATTGACGATGAAACACAGAAATCGCATCGGAATGAAATACAAAAGGCACACTGCCTCCATAAGTACAAGAATAGAGACTCTTCTTACAGTCGGTGTTTTGAGCACTCCCTGTGAGACCAGTATTAGTTTCCGCTACACCTCTGCAGGTTCAATGTATTCCTTGGACATACTTAATGACGATGAAACACTGAAATTAGATCGGAATTAAATAAAAAAGGCCCAATGCCGCCTTAAGTGCAAGAAGAGTGAGACTTCTTAGAGTCTGTGCTTTGATCCTTTCCTGTGAGACCAGTATTAGTTTCCGATACACCACTGCAGGTTCAATGTATTCCTTGGACCTTCACATTGACGATGAAACACAGAAATCGCATCGGAATTAAATACAAAAGGCACAATGCCGCCTTAAGTACAAGAATAGAGACTCTTCTTAAAGTCGGTGTTTTGAGCATTCCCTGTGAGACCAGTATTAGTTTCCGCTACACCTCTGCAGGTTCAATGTATTCCTTGGACCTTCACATTGACGATTAAATGCAGAAATCGCATCGGAATTAAATACAAAAGGCACAATGCCTGCTTAAGTACAAGAATAGAGACTCTTCTTACAGTCGGTGCTTTGAGCACTCCCTGTGAGACCAGTATTAGTTTGCGATACACCTCAGCAGGATCAGTTTATTACTTGGACCATCACATTGACGATGAAACACAGAAATCGCATCGGAATTAAATACAAATGGCACAATGCCGCCTTAAGTACAAGAATAGAGACTCTTCTTACAGTCGGTGCTTTGAGCATTCCCTGTGAGACCAGTATTAGTTTCCGATACACCACTGCAGGTTCAATCTATTCCTTGGACATACACATTGACGATGAAACACTGAAATTATATCGGAATTAAATACAAAATGAACAATGCCGCCTTAAGTACAAGAATAGAGACTCTTCTTACCGTCGGTGCTTTGAGCATTCCCTGTGAGACCAGTATTAGTTTCCGCTACACCACTGCAGGTTCAATGTATTCCTTGGACCATCACATTGACGATGAAACACAGAAATGGCATCGGAATTAAATCCAAAACACACAATGCCGCCTTAAGTACAAGAATAGAGACTCTTCTTACAGTCGGTGCTTTCAGCATTCCCTGTGAGACCAGTATTAGTTTCCGATACACAACTGCAGGTTCAATGTATTCCTTGGACCTTCACATTGACGATGAAACACAGAAATGGCATCGAAATTAAATCCAAAACGCACAATACCGCCTTAAGTACAAGAATAGATACTCTTCTTACAGTCGGTGCTTTGAGCATTCCTTGTGAGGCCATTATTAGTTTCTGCTACACCTCTGCAGGTTCAGTTTATACATTGGACCTTCACATTGACGATGAAACACAGAAATGGCATCGGAATTAAATACAAAAGGCACAATGCCGCCTTAAGTACAAGAATAGAGACTCTTTTTACAGTCGGTGCTTTGAGCACTCCCTATGAGACCAGTATTAGTTTGCGATACACCTCTGCAGGTTCAGTTTATTCATTGGACCTTCACATTGACGATGAAACACAGAAATAGCATCGGAATTAAACACAAAAGGCACAATGCCGCCTTAAGTACAAGAATAGAGACTCTTTTTACAGTCGGTGCTTTGAGCACTCCCTGTGAGACCAGTATTAGTTTGCGATACACCTCAGCAGGTTCAGTTTATTCCTTGGACCTTTACATTTACGATGAAACACAGAAATCGCATCGGAATTATATATACAAAAGGCACAATGCCGCCTTAAGTACAAGAATAGAGACTCTTCTTACAGTCGGTGCTTTGAGCATTCCCTGTGAGACCAATAATAGTATCCGATTCACCACTGCAGGTTCAATCTATTCCTTGGACTTACACATTGACGATGAAACACAGAAATCGCATCGGAATTAAATACAAAAGGCACAATGCCTCCATAAGTACATGAATAGAGACTCTTCTCACAGTCGGTGTTTTGAGCTCTCCCTGTGAGACCAGTATTACTTTGCGATACACCACTGCAGGTTCAATGTATTCCTTGGACATACACATTGACGATGAACCACAGAAATTAGATCGGAATAAAATAAAAAAGGCTCAATGCCGCTTTAAGTGCAAGAAGAGTGAGACTTCTTAGAGTCTGCGCTTTGATCCTTTCCTGTGAGACCAGTATTAGTTTCCGATACACCACTGCAGGTTCAATGTATTCCTTGGACCTTCACATTGACGATGAAACACAGAAATCGCATCGGAATTAAATACAACAGCTACAATGCCGCCTTAAGTACAAGAATAGAGACTCTTCTTAAAGTCGGTGCTTTGAGCATTCCCTGTGAGACCAGTATTAGTTTCCGCTACACCTCTGCAGGTTCAATGTATTCCTTGGACCTTCACATTGACGATGAAATGCAGAAATCGCATCGGAATTACATACAAAAGGCACAATGCCGGCTTAAGTACAAGAATAGAGACTCTTCTTACAGTCGGTGCTTTGAGCATTCCCTGTTAGACCAGTATTAGTTTCCGATACACCACTGCAGGTTCAATGTATTCCTTGGACCTTCACATTGACGATGAAACACAGAAATCGCATCGGAATTAAATACAAAAGGCACAATGCCGCCTTAATTGCAAGAAGAGTGAGACTTCTTAGAGTCTGTGCATTGATCCTTTCCTGAGAGACCAGTATTAGTTTGCGATACACCACTGCAGGTTCTATGTATTCCTTGGACCTTCACATTGACGATGAAACACAGAAATCGCATCGGAATGAAATACAAAAGGCACACTGCCTCCATAAGTACAAGAATAGAGACTCTTCTTACAGTCGGTGTTTTGAGCACTCCCTGTGAGACCAGTATTAGTTTCCGCTACACCTCTGCAGGTTCAATGTATTCCTTGGACATACTTAATGACGATGAAACACTGAAATTAGATCGGAATTAAATAAAAAAGGCCCAATGCCGCCTTAAGTGCAAGAAGAGTGAGACTTCTTAGAGTCTGTGCTTTGATCCTTTCCTGTGAGACCAGTATTAGTTTCCGATACACCACTGCAGGTTCAATGTATTCCTTGGACCTTCACATTGACGATGAAACACAGAAATCGCATCGGATCTAAATACAAAAGGCACAATGCCGCCTTAAGTACAAGAATAGAGACTCTTCTTAAAGTCGGTGTTTTGAGCATTCCCTGTGAGACCAGTATTAGTTTCCGCTACACCTCTGCAGGTTCAATGTATTCCTTGGACCTTCACATTGACGATTAAATGCAGAAATCGCATCGGAATTAAATACAAAAGGCACAATGCCGGCTTAAGTACAAGAATAGAGACTCTTCTTACAGTCGGTGCTTTGAGCACTCCCTGTGAGACCAGTATTAGTTTGCGATACACCTCAGCAGGATCAGTTTATTACTTGGACCATCACATTGACGATGAAACACAGAAATCGCATCGGAATTAAATACAAATGGCACAATGCCGCCTTAAGTACAAGAATAGAGACTCTTCTTACAGTCGGTGCTTTGAGCATCCCCTGTGAGACCAGTATTAGTTTCCGATACACCACTGCAGGTTCAATCTATTCCTTGGACATACACATTGACGATGAAACACTGAAATTACATCGGAATTAAATACAAAATGAACAATGCCGCCTTAAGTACAAGAATAGAGACTCTTCTTACCGTCGGTGCTTTGAGCATTCCCTGTGAGACCAGTATTAGTTTCCGCTACACCACTGCAGGTTCAATGTATTCCTTGGACCATCACATTGACGATGAAACACAGAAATGGCATCGGAATTAAATCCAAAACACACAATGCCGCCTTAAGTACAAGAATAGAGACTCTTCTTACAGTCGGTGCTTTCAGCATTCCCTGTGAGACCAGTATTAGTTTCCGATACACAACTGCAGGTTCAATGTATTCCTTGGACCTTCACATTGACGATGAAACACAGAAATGGCATCGAAATTAAATCCAAAACGCACAATACCGCCTTAAGTACAAGAATAGATACTCTTTTTACAGTCGGTGCTTTGAGCATTCCTTGTGAGGCCATTATTAGTTTCTGCTACACCTCTGCAGGTTCAGTTTATACATTGGACCTTCACATTGACGATGAAACACAGAAATGGCATCGGAATTAAATACAAAAGGCACAATGCCGCCTTAAGTACAAGAATAGAGACTCTTTTTACAGTCGGTGCTTTGAGCACTCCCTATGAGACCAGTATTAGTTTGCGATACACCTCTGCAGGTTCAGTTTATTCATTGGACCTTCACATTGACGATGAAACACAGAAATAGCATCGGAATTAAACACAAAAGGCACAATGCCGCCTTAAGTACAAGAATAGAGACTCTTTTTACAGTCGGTGCTTTGAGCACTCCCTGTGAGACCAGTATTAGTTTGCGATACACCTCAGCAGGTACAGTTTATTCCTTGGACCTTCACATTGACGATGAAACACCGAAATCGCATCGGAATTAAATACAAAGGGCACAATGCCGCCTTAAGTACAAGAATAGAGACTCTTCTTACAGTCGGTGCTATAAGCATTCCCTGTGAGACCAGTAATAGTATCCGATACACCACTGCAGGTTCAATCTCTTCCTTGGACATACACATTGACGATGAAACTCTGAAATTACATCGGAATTAAATATAAAAGGCACAATGCCGCCTTAAGTACAAGAATAAGACCCTTTATACAGTCGGTGCTTTGAGCATTCCCTGTGAGACCAGTATTAGTTTCCGATACACCACTGCAGGTTCAATGTATTCCTTGGAACTTCACATTGACGATGAAACACAGAAATCGCATCGGAATTAAATACAAAAGGCACAATGCCTCCATAAGTACAACAATAGAGACTCTTCTTACAGTCGGTGTATTGAGCACTCCCTGTGAGGCCAGTATTAGTTTGCGATACACCACTGCAGGTTCAATGTATTCCTTGGACATACACATTGACGATGATACACAGAAATTAAATCGGAATTAAATAAAAAAGGATCAATGCCGCCTTAAGTGCAAGAAGAGTGAGACTTCTTAGAGTCTGTGCATTGATCCTTTCCTGTGAGACCAGTATTAGTTATCGATACACCACTGCAGGTTGTATGTACTCCTTGGACCTTCACATTGACGATGAAACACAGAAATCGCTTCGGAATTAAATACAAAAGGCACAATGCCTCCATAAGTACAAGAATAGAGACTCTTCTTACAGTCGGTGCTTTGAGCATTCCCTGTGAGACCAATAATAGTATCCGATTCACCACTGCAGGTTCAATCTATTCCTTGGACTTACACATTGACGATGAAACACAGAAATCGCATCGGAATTAAATACAAAAGGCACAATGCCTCCATAAGTACAAGAATAGAGACTCTTCTTACAGTCGGTGTTTTGAGCACTCCCTGTGAGACCAGTATTAGTTTGCGATACACCACTGCAGGTTCAATGTATTCCTTGGACATACACATTGACGATGAAACACTGAAATTAGATCGGAATTAAATAAAAAAGGCCCAATGCCGACTTAAGTGCAAGAAGAGTGAGACTTCTTAGAGTCTGCGCTTTGATCCTTTCCTGTGAGACCAGTATTAGTTTCCGATACACCACTGCAGGTTCAATGTATTCCTTGGACCTTCACATTGACGATGAAACACAGAAATCGCATCGGAATTAAATACAACAGCTACAATGCCGCCTTAAGTACAAGAATAGAGACTCTTCTTAAAGTCGGTGCTTTGAGCATTCCCTGTGAGACCAGTATTAGTTTCCGCTACACCTCTGCAGGTTCAATGTATTCCTTGGACCTTCACATTGACGATGAAATGCAGAAATCGCATCGGAATTACATACAAAAGGCACAACGCCGGCTTAAGTACAAGAATAGAGACTCTTCTTACAGTCGGTGCTTTGAGCATTCCCTGTTAGACCAGTATTAGTTTCCGATACACCACTGCAGGTTCAATGTATTCCTTGGACCTTCACATTGACGATGAAACACAGAAATCGCATCGGAATTAAATACAAAAGGCACAATGCCGCCTTAATTGCAAGAAGAGTGAGACTTCTTAGAGTCTGTGCATTGATCCTTTCCTGAGAGACCAGTATTAGTTTGCGATACACCACTGCAGGTTCTATGTATTCCTTGGACCTTCACATTGACGATGAAACACAGAAATCGCATCGGAATGAAATACAAAAGGCACACTGCCTCCATAAGTACAAGAATAGAGACTCTTCTTACAGTCGGTGTTTTGAGCACTCCCTGTGAGACCAGTATTAGTTTCCGCTACACCTCTGCAGGTTCAATGTATTCCTTGGACATACTTAATGACGATGAAACACTGAAATTAGATCGGAATTAAATAAAAAAGGCCCAATGCCGCCTTAAGTGCAAGAAGAGTGAGACTTCTTAGAGTCTGTGCTTTGATCCTTTCCTGTGAGACCAGTATTAGTTTCCGATACACCACTGCAGGTTCAATGTATTCCTTGGACCTTCACATTGACGATGAAACACAGAAATCGCATCGGAATGAAATACAAAAGGCACAATGCCGGCTTAAGTACAAGAATAGAGACTCTTCTTACAGTCGGTGGTTTGAGCACTCCCTGTGAGACCAGTATAAGTTTGCGATACACCTCAGCAGGATCAGTTTATTACTTGGACCTTCACATTGACGATGAAACACAGAAATCGCATCGGAATTAAATACAAATGGCACAATGCCGCCTTAAGTACAAGAATAGAGACTCTTCTTACAGTCGGTGCTTTGAGCATTCCCTGTGAGACCAGTATTAGTTTCCGATACACCACTGCAGGTTCAATCTATTCCTTGGACATACACATTGACGATGAAACACTGAAATTACATCGGAATTAAATACAAAATGAACAATGCCGCCTTAAGTACAAGAATAGAGACTCTTCTTACCGTCGGTGCTTTGAGCATTCCCTGTGAGACCAGTATTAGTTTCCGATACACCACTGCAGGTTCAATGTATTCCTTGGAACTTCACATTGACGATGAAACACAGAAATCGCATCGGAATTAAATACAAAAGGCACAATGCCCCCATAAGTACAACAATAGAGACTCTTCTTACAGTCGGTGTATTGAGCACTCCCTGTGAGGCCAGTATTAGTTTGCGATAAACCACTGCAGGTTCAATGTATTCCTTGGACATACACATTGACGATGATACACAGAAATTAAATCGGAATTAAATAAAAAAGGATCAATGCCGCCTTAAGTGCAAGAAGAGTGAGACTTCTTAGAGTCTGTGCATTGATCCTTTCCTGTGAGACCAGTATTAGTTATCGATACACCACTGCAGGTTGTATGTATTCCTTGGACCTTCACATTGACGATGAAACACAGAAATCGCTTCGGAATTAAATACAAAGGGCACAATGCCGCCTTAAGTACAAGAATAGAGACTCTCCTTACAGTCGGTGCTTTGAGCATTCCCTGTGAGACCAGTATTAGTTTCCGCTACACCTCTGCAGGTTCAATGTATTCCTTGGACCTTCACATTGACGATGAACCGCAGAAATCGCATCGGAATTAAATACAAAAGGCACAATGCCGCCTTAAGTACAAGAATAGAGACTCTTCTTACAGTCGGTGCTTTGAGCATTCCCTGTGAGACCAGGAATAGTATCCGATACACCACTGCAGGTTCAATCTATTCCTTGGACATACACATTGACGATGAAACACTGAAATTACATCGGAATTAAATACAAAAGGCACAATGCTGCCTTAAGTACAAGAATCGAGACTCTTCTTACAGTCGGTGCTTTGAGCATTCCCTGTGAGACCAGAATTAGTTTCCGATACACCACTGCAGGTTCAATGTATTCGTTGGACCTTCACATTGATGATGAAACACTGAAATGGCATCGCAATCAAATCCAAAACGCACAATGCCGCCTTAAGTACAAGAATAGAGACTCTTCTTAAAGTAGGTGCTTTGAGCATTCCATGTGGGACCAGTATTAGTGTCCGATACACCTCTGCAGGTTCAGTTTATTCCTTGGACCTTCATATTGACGATGAAACACAGAAATCGCATCGGAATTAAATACAAAAGGCACAATGCCGCCTTAAGTACAAGAATAGAGACTTTTCTTACAGTCAGTGCTTTGAGCATTCCCTGTGAGACCAGTATTAGTTTCCGCTACACCTCTGCAGGTTCAGTTTATTCCTTGGACCTTCACATTGACGATGAAACAAAGAAATCGCATCGGAATTGAATACAAAAGGCACAATGCTCCTTAAGTCCAAGAATAGATACTCTTCTTACAGTCGGTGCTTTGGGCATTCCCTGTGAGACCAGTAATAGTAACCCGATACACCACTGCCGGTTCAATCTATTCCTTGGACATACACATTGACGATGAAACACTGAAATTACATCGGAATTAAATACAAAAGGCACAATGCCGCCTTAAGAACAAGAATAGAGACTCTTCTTACCGTCGGTACTTTGAGCATTCGCTGTGAGACCCGTATTAGTCTCCGATACACCAATGCAGGTCCAATGTATTCCTTGGACCATCACATTGACGATGAAACACAGAAATGGCATCGGAATTAAATCCAAAACGCACAATGCCGTCTTAAGTACAAGAATAGAGACTCTTCTTACAGTCGGTGCTTTGAGCATTCCCTGTGAGACCAGTATTAGTTTCCGATACACCACTGCAGGTTCAATGTATTCCTTGGACCTTCAAAATTGACGATGAAACACAGAAATGGATACGGAATTAAATCCAAAACGCACAATGCCGCCTTAAGTACAGGAATAGAGACTCTTCTTACAGTCGGTGCTTTGAGCATTCCCTGTGAGACCAGTATTAGTTTCCGCTACACCTCTGCAGGTTCAGTTTATTCCTTGGACCTTCACATTGACGATGAAACACAGAAATCGCATCGGAATTAAATACAAAAGGCACAATGACGCCTTAAGTACAAGAATAGAGACTCTTCTTACTGTCGATGCTTTGAGCATTCCCTGTGAGACCAGTATTAGTTTCCGCTACACCTCTGCAGGTTCAGTTTATTCCTTGGACCTTCACATTGACGATGAAACACAGAATTCGCATCGGAATTAAATACAAAATGCACAATGCCGCCTTAAGTACAAGAATAGAGACTCTTCTTACAGTCGGTGCTTTGAGCATTCCCTGTGAGACCAGTAATAGTATCCGATACACCACTGCAGGTTCAATCTATTCCTTGGACATACACATTGACGATGAAACATAGAAATTACATCGGAATTAAATACAAAAGGCACAATGTCGCCATAAGTACAAGAATAGAGTCTCTTCTTACAGTCGGTGCTTTGAGCATTCCCTGTGAGACCAGTATTAGTTTGCGATACACCACTGCAGGTTCAATGTATTCCTTGGACATACACATTGACGATGATACACAGAAATTAGATCGGAATTAAATAAAAAAGGCTCAATGCCGCCTTAAGTGCAAGAAGAGTGAGACTTCTTAGAGTCTGTGCTTTGATCCCTTCCTGTGAGACCAGTATTAGTTTCCGATACACCACTGCAGGTTCAATGTATTCCTTGGACCTTCACATTGACGATGAAACACAGATTTCGCATCAGAATTAAATACAAGAGGCACAATGCCGCCTTAATTGCAAGAAGAGTGAGACTTCTTAGAGTCTGTGCATTGATCCTTTCCAGTGAGACCAGTACAAGTTTCCGATACACCACTGTAGGTTCTATGTATTCGTTGGACCTTCACATTGACGATGAAACACAGAAATCGCATCGGAATTAAATACAAAAGGCACAATGCCTCCATAAGTACAAGAATAGAGACTCTTCTTACAGTCGGTGTTCTAAGCACTCCCTGTGAGACCAGTATTAGTTTGCGATACACCACTGCAGGTTCAATGTATTCATTGGACATACACAATGACGATGAAACACTGAAATTAGATAGGAATTAAATAAAAAAGGCTCAATGCCGCCTTAAGTGCAAGAAGAGTGAGACTTCTTAGAGTCTGTGCTTTGATCCTTTCCTGTGAGACCAGTATTAGTTTCCGATACACCACTGCAGGTTCAATGTATTCTTTGCACCTTCACATTGACGATGAAACACAGAAATCACATCGGAGATAAATACAACATGCACAATGCCGCCATAAGTGCAAGAAGAGTGAGACTTCTTAGAGTCTGTGCATTGATCCTTTCCTGTGAGACCAGTATTAGTTATCGATACACCACTGCAGGTTGTATGTATTCCTTGGACCTTCACATTGACGATGAAACACAGAAATCGCTTCGGAATTAAATACAAAAGGCACAATGCCGTCTTAAGTACAAGAATAGAGACTCTTCTTACAGTCGGTGCTTTGAGCACTCCCTGTGAGACCAGTATTAGTTTGGGATACACCTCAGCAAGTTCAGTTTATTCCTTGGACCTTCACATTGACGATGAAACACAGAAATCGCATCGCAATTAAATACAAAAGGCACAATGCCGCCTTAAGTACAAGAATAGAAACTCTTCTTACAGTCGATGCTTTGAGCATTCCCTGTGAGACCAGTAATAGTATACGATACACCACTGCAGGTTCAATCTATTCCTTGGACATACACATTGACGATGAAACACTGAAATTACATCGGAATTAAATACAAAAGGCACAATGCCGCCTTAAGTACAACAATCGAGACTCTTCTTACAGTCGGTGATTTGAGCATTCCCTGTGAGACCAGTATTAGTTTCCGATACACCACTGCAGGTTCAATGTATTCCTTGGATCTTCACATTGATGATGAAACACTGAAATGGCATCGGAATTAAATCCAAAACGCACAAAGCCGCCTTAAGTACAAGAATAGAGACTCTTCTTCCAGTCGGTGCTTTGAGCATTCCATGTGGGACCAGTATTAGTATCCGATACACCTCTGCAGGTTCAGTTTATTCCTTGGACCTTCATATTGACGATGAAACACAGATATCGCATCGGAATTAAATACAAAAGGCACAATGCCGCCTTAAGTACAAGAATAGAGACTTTTCTTACAGTCAGTGCTTTGAGCATTCCCTGTGAGACCAGTATTACATTCCGCTACACCTCTGCAGGTTCCGTTTATTCCTTGGACCTTCACATTGACGATGAAACACAGAAATCGCATCGGAATTAAATACAAAAGGCACAATGCTCCTTAAGTACAAGAATAGAGTCTCTTCTTACAGTCGGTGCTTTGGGCATTCCCTGTGAGACCAGTAATAGTAACCCGATACACCACTGCCGGTTCAATCTATTCCTTGGACATACACATTGACGATGAAACACTGAAATTACATCAGAATTAAATACAAAAGGCACAATGCCGCCTTAAGTACAAGAATAGAGACTTTTCTTACCGTCGGTACTTTGAGCATTCCCTGTGAGACCAGTATTAGTTTCCGATACACCACTGCAGGTTCAATGTATTCCTTGGACCATCACATTGACGATGAAGCACAGAAATGGCATCGGAATTAAATCCAAAACGCACAATTCCGTCTTAAGTACAAGAATAGAGACTCTTCTTACAGTCGGTGCTTTGAGCATTCCCTGTGACACCAGTATTAGTTTCCGATACACCACTGCAGGTTCGACGTATTCCTTGGACCTTCACATTGACGATGAAACACAGAAATGGCATCGGAATTAAATCCAAAACGCACAAAGCCGCCTTAAGTACAAGAATAGAGACTCTTCTTACAGTCGGTGCTAGGAGCATTCCCTGTGAGACCAGTATTAGTTTCCGATACACCACTGCAGGTTCAATGTATTCCTTGGACCTTCAAAATTGACGATGCAATACAGAAATGGCATCGGAATTAAATCCAAAACGCACAATGCCGCCTTAACTACAGGAATAGAGACTCTTCTTACAGTCGGTGCTTTGAGCATTCCCTGTGAGACCAGTATTAGTGTCCGCTACACCTCTGCAGGTTCAGTTTATTCCTTGGACCTTCACATTGACGATGAAACACAGAAATCGCATCGGAATTAAATACAAAAGGCACAATGCCGCCTTAAGTACAAGAATAGAGACTCTTCTTACAGTCGGTGCCTTGAGCATTCCCTGTGAGACCAGTATTAGTTTCCGCTACACCTCTGCAGGTTCAGTTTATTCCTTGGACCTTCACATTGACGATGAAACACAGAAATCGCATCGGAATTAAATACAAAAGGCACAATGCCGCCTTAAGTACAAGAATAGAGACTCTACTTACAGTCGGTGCTTTGAGCATTCCCTGTGAGACTAGTAATAGTATCCGATACACCACTGCAGGTTCAATGTATTCCTTGGACCTTCACATTGACGATGAAACACAGAAATCACATCGGAGATAAATACAACATGCACAATGCCGCCATAAGTGCAAGAAGAGTGAGACTTCTTAGAGTCTGTGCATTGATCCTTTCCTGTGAGACCAGTATTAGTTATCGATACACCACTGCAGGTTGTATGTATTCCTTGGACCTTCACATTGACGAAGAAACACAGAAATCGCTTCGGAATTAAATACAAAAGGCACAATGCCGTCTTAAGTACAAGAATAGAGACTCTTCTTACAGTCGGTACTTTGAGCACTCCCTGTGAGACCAGTATTAGTTTGGGATACACCTCAGCAAGTTCAGTTTATTCCTTGGACCTTCACATTGACGATGAAACACAGAAATCGCATCGCAATTAAATACAAAAGGCACAATGCCGCCTATAGTACAAGAATAGAGACTCTTCTTACAGTCGGTGCTTTCAGCATTCCCTGTGAGACCAGTAATAGTATCCGATACACCACTGCAGGTTCAATCTATTCCTTGGACATACACATTGACGAAGAAACACTGAAATTACATCGGAATTAAATACAAAAGGCACAATGCCGCCTTAAGTACAAGAATCGAGACTCTTCTTACAGTCGGTGATTTGAGCATTCCCTGTGAGACCAGTATTAGTTTCCCATACACCACTGCAGGTTCAATGTATTCCTTGGACCTTCACATTGATGATGAAACACTGAAATGGCATCTGAATTAAATCCAAAACGCACAATGCCGCCTTAAGTACAAGAATAGAGACTCTACTTACAGTCGGTGCTTTGAGCATTCCCTGTGAGACCAGTAATAGTATCCGATACACCACTGCAGGTTCAATCTATTCCTTGGACATACACATTGACGATGAAACACAGAAATTACGTCGGAAATAATTACAAAAGGCACAATGCCGCCTTAAGTACAAGAATAGAGACTCTTCTTACAGTCGGTGCTTTGAGCATTCCCTGTGAGACCAGTAATAGTATCCGATACACCACTGGAGGTTCAATCTACTCCTTGGACATACACATTGACGATGAAACACTGAAATTACATCGGAATTAAATACAAAAGGCACAATTCCGCCTTAAGAACAAGAATAGAGACTCTTCTTACAGTCGGTGCTTTGAGCATTCCCTGTGAGACCACTGCAGGTTCAATGTATTCCTTGGACCACTCACATTGACGATGAAACACAGAAATGGCATCGGAATTGAATCCAAAACGCACAATGCCGCCTTAAGTACGAGAATAGAGACTCTTCTTACAGTCGGTGCTTTGAGCATTCCCTGTGAGACCAGTATTAGTTTCCGCTACACCTCTGCAGGTTCAGTTTATCCCTTGGACCTTCACATTGACGATGAAAAAAAAAATCGCATTGGAATTAAATACAGAAGGCACAATGCCGCCTTCAGTACAAGAATAGAGACTCTTCTTACAGTCGGTGTTTTGAGCATCCCTGTGAGACCAGTATTAGTTTCCGCTACACCTCTGCAGGTTCAGTTTATTTCTTGGACCTTCACATTGACGATGGAACACAGAAATCGCAACGGAATTAAATACAAAAGGCACAATGCCGCCTTAAGTACAAGATTAGAGACTCTTCTTACAGTCGGTGCTTTGAGCATTCCCTGTGAGACCAGTAATAGTATCCGATACACCACTGCAGGTTCAATCTATTCCTTGGACATTCACATTGACGATGAAACACTGAAATTACATCGGAATTAAATACAAAAGGCACAAATCCGCTCTAAGTACAAGAATGGAGACTCTTCGTAAAGTCGGTGCTTCGAGCATTCCCTGTGAGACCAGTATTAGTTTCCGCTACACCTCTGCTAGTTCAGTTTATTCCTTGGACCTTCACATTGACGATGAAACACTGAAATTAGATCGGAATGAAATAAAAAAGGCACAATGCCTCCATACGTACAAGAATAGAGACTCTTCTTACAGTCGGTGTTTTGAGCACTCCCTGTGAGACCAGTATTAGTTTGCGATACACCACTGCAGGTTCAATGTATTCCTTGGACCTTCACATTGACGATGAAACACAGAAATCGCATCAGAATTAAATACAAAAGGCACAATGCCACCCTAAGTGCAAGAAGAGTGAGACTTCTTATAGTCTGTGCTTTGATCCTTTCCTGTGAGACCAGTATTAGTTTGCGATACACCACTGCAGGTTCAATGCATTCCTTGGACCTTCACATTGACGATGATACACAGAAATCGCATCGGAATTAAATACAAAAGGCACAATCCCTCCATAAGTATAAGAATAGAGACTCTTCTTACAGTCGGTGTTTTGAGCACTCCCTGTGAGACCAGTATTAGTTTGCGATACACCACTGCAGGTTCAATGTATTCCTTGGACATACACATTGACGATGAAACACTGAAATTAGATCGGAATTTAAAAAAAAAGGCTCAATGCCGCCTTAAGTGCAAGAAGAGTGAGACTTCTTAAAGTCTGTGCTTTGATCCTTTCCTGTGAGACCAGTATTAGTTTCCGATACACCACTGCAGGTACAATGTATTCCTTGGAACTTCACATTGACGATGAAACACAGAAATCGCAACGGAATTAAATACAAAAGGCACAATGCCTCTATAAGTACAAGAATAGAGACTCTTCTTACAGTCGGTGTTTTGAGCACTCCCTGTGTGACCAGTATTAGTTTGCGATACACCACAGCAGTTTCAATGTATTCCTAGGACATACACATTGACGATGAAACACCGAAATTAGATCGGAACTAAATAGTAAAGGCTCAATGCCGCCTTAAGTGCAAGAAGAGTGAGACTTCTTGGAGTCTATGCTTTGATCCTTTCCTGTGAGACCAGTATTAGTTTCCGATTAACCACTGCAGGTTCAATGTATTCCTTGGACATTCACATTGACGATGAAACACTGAAATCAGATCGGAATTAAATAAAAAAGGCTCAATGCCGCCTTAAGTGCAAGAAGAGAGAGCCTTCTTACAGTCTGTGCTTTGTTCCTCTCCTGTGAGACCAGTATTAGTTTCCGATACACCACTGCAGGTTCAATGTATTCCTTGGACCTTCACATTGACGATGAAACAAAGAAATCACATCGGAGATAAATACAACATGCACAATGCCACCATAAGTGCAAGAAGAGTGAGACTTCTTAGAGTCTGTGCGTTGATCCTTTCCTGTGAGACCAGTATTAGTTATCGATACACCACTGCAGGTTGTATGTATTCCTTGGACCTTCACATTGACGATGAAACACAGAAATCGCTTCGGAATTAAATACAAAAGGCACAATGCCGCCTTAAGTACAAGAATAGGACTCTTCTTACAGTCGGTGCTTTGAGCATTCCCTGTGAGACCAGTATTAGTTTCCGATACACCACTGCAGGTTCTATGTATTCCGTGGACCTTCACATTGACGATGAAACACAGAAATCGCATCGGAATCAAATACAAAAGGCACAATGCCGCCTTAAGTACAAGAATAGAGACTCTTCTTTCAGTCGGTGCTTTGAGCACTCCCTGTGAGACCAGTATTAGTTTGGGATACACCTCAGCAAGTTCAGTTTATTCCTTGGACCTTCACATTGACGATGAAACACAGAAATCGCATCGCAATTAAATACAAAAGGCACAATGCCGCCTTAAGTACAAGAATAGAGACTCTTCTTACAGTCGGTGCTTTGAGCATTCCCTGTGAGACCAGTAATAGTATCCGATACACCACTGCAGGTTCAATCTATTCCTTGGACCTTCACATTGACGATGAAACACAGAAATCGCATCGGAATTAAATCCAAAACGCACAATGCCGCCTTAAGTACAAGAATATAGACCCTTCTTACAGTCGGTGCTTTGAGCATTCCATGTGGGACCAGTATTAGTATCCGATACACCTCTGCAGGTTCAGTTTATTCCTTGGACCTTCATATTTACGATGAAACACAGAAATCGCATCGGAATTAAATACAAAAGGCACAATGCCGCCTTAAGTACAAGAATAGAGACTTTTCTTACAGTCAGTGCTTTGAGCATTCCCTGTGAGACCAGTATTACATTCCGCTACACCTCTGCAGGTTCCGTTTATTCCTTGGACCTTCACATTGACGATGAAACACAGAAATCGCATCGGAATTAAATACAAAAGGCACAATGCTCCTTTAGTACAAGAATAGAGTCTCTTCTTACAGTCGGTGCTTTGGGCATTCCCTGTGAGACCAGTAATAGTTTCCGATACACCACTGCCGGTTCAATCTATTCCTTGGACATACACATTGACGATGAAACACTGGAATTACATCGGAATTAAATACAAAAGGCACAATGCCGCCTTAAGAACAAGAATAGAGACTCTTCTTACCGTCGGTACTTTGAGCATTCCCTGTGAGACCAGTATTAGTTTCCGATACACCACTGCAGGTTCAATGTAATCCTTGGACCATCACATTGACGATGAAACACAGAAATGGCATCGGAATTAAATCCAAAACGCACAATTCCGTCTTAAGTACAAGAATAGAGACTCTTCTTACAGTCGGTGCTTTGAGCATTCCCTGTGACACCAGTATTAGTTTCCGATACACCACTGCAGGTTCAATGTATTCCTTGGACCTTCACATTGACGATGAAACACAGAAATGGCATCGGAATTAAATCCAAAACGCACTAAGCCGCCTTAAGTACAAGAATAGAGACTCTTCTTACAGTCGGTGCTTGGAGCATTCCCTGTGAGACCAGTATTAGTTTCCGATACACCACTGCAGGTTCAATGTATTCCTTGGACCTTCAAAATTGACGATGAAATACAGAAATGGCATCGGAATTAAATCCAAAACGCACAATGCCGCCTTAACTACAGGAATAGAGACTCTTCTTACAGTCGGTGCATTGAGCATTCCCTGTGAGACCAGTTTTAGTTTCCGCTACACCTCTGCAGGTTCAGTTTATTCCTTGGACCTTCACATTGACGATGAAACACAGAAATCGCATCGGAATTAAATACAAAAGGCACAATGCCGCCTTAAGTACAAGAATAGAGACTCTACTTACAGTCGGTGCTTTGAGCATTCCCTGTGAGACCAGTAATAGTATCCGATACACCACTGCAGGTTCAATCTATTCCTTGGACATACACATTGACGATGAAACACAGAAATTACGTCGGAAATAAATACAAAAGGCACAATGCCGCCTTAAGTACAAGAATAGAGACTCTTCTTACAGTCGGTGCTTTGAGCATTCCCTGTGAAACCAGTAATAGTATCCGATACACCACTGCAGGTTCAAACTATTCCTTGGACATACACATTGACGATGAAACACTGAAATTACATCGGAATTAAATACAAAAGGCACAATTCCGCCTTAAGAACAAGAATAGAGCCTCTTCTTACAGTCGGTGCTTTAAGCATTCCCTGTGAGACCAGTATTAGATTCCGATACACCACTGCAGGTTCAATGTATTCCTTGGACCCCTCACATTGACGATGAAACACAGAAATGGCATCGGAATTAAATCCAAAACGCACAATGCCGCCTTAAGTACAAGAATAGAGACTCTTCTTACAGTCGGTGCTTTGAGCATTCCCTGTGAGACCAGTATTAGTTTCCGCTACACCTCTGCAGGTTCAGTTTATCCCTTGGACCTTAACATTGACGATGAAAAAAAAAAATCGCATCGGAATTAAATACAGAAGGCACAATGCCGCCTTCAGTACAAGAATAGAGACTCTTCTTACAGTCGGTGTTTTGAGCATTCCCTGCGAGACCAGTATTAGTTTCCGATTAACCACTGCAGGTTCAATGTATTCCTTGGACCTTCACATTGACGATAAAACACAGAAATCGCATCGGATTTAAATACAAAAGGCACAATGCCCCCATAGGTACAAGAATATTAACTCTTCTTACAGTCGGTGTTATGAGCACTCCCTGTGAGACCAGTATTAGTTTGCGATACACCACTGCAGGTTCAATGTATTCCTTGGACATACACATTGACGATGAAACACTGAAATCAGATCGGAATTAAATAAAAAAGCCTCAATGCCGCCTTAAGTGCAAGAAGAGTGAGACTTCTTAGAGTCTGTGCTTTGTTCCTCTCCTGTGAGACCAGTATTAGTTTCCGATACACCACTGCAGGTTCAATGTATTCCTTGGACCTTCACATTGACAATGAAACACAGAACTCGCATCGGAATTAAATACAAAAGACACAATGCCGCCTTAAGTGCAAGAAGAGTGAGACTTCATAGAGTCTGTGCGTTGATCCTTTCCTGTGAGACCAGTATTAGTTTCCGATACACCACTGCAGGTTCTATGTATTCCTTGGACCTTCATATTGACGACGAAACACAGAAATCGCATCGGAATTAAATACAAAAGGCACAATGACTCCATAAGTACAAGAATAGAGACTCTTCTTACAGTCGATGTTTTGAGCACTCGCTGTGAGACCAGTATTAGTTTGCGATACACCACTGCAGGTTCAATGTATTCCTTGGAAATTCACATTGACGATGAAACACTAACATTAGATCGGAATTAAATAAAAAAGGCTCAATGCCGCCTTAAGTGCAAGAAGAGTGAGAATTCTTATAGTCTGTGTTTCGATCCTTTTCTGAGAGACCAGTATTAGTTCCCGATACACCACTGCAGGTTCTATGTATTCCTCGGACCTTCACATTGACGATGAAACACAGAAATCGCATCGGAATTAAATACAAAGACACAATGCCTCCATTAGTACAAGAATAGAGACTCTTCTTACAGTCGGTGTTTTTAGAACTCCCTGTGAGACCAGTATTACTTTGCGATACACCACTGCAGGTTCAATGTATTCCTTGGACATACACATTGACGACGAAACACTAAATTTACATCGGAATTAAATACAAAACGCACAATGCCGCCTTAAGTACAAGAATAGAGACTATTCTTACAGTCGGTGATTTCAGCATTCCCTGTGAGACCAGTATTAGTTTCCGATACACCACTGCAGGTTCAATGTATTCCTTGGACCTTCACATTGACGATGAAACACAGAAATGGCATCGGAATTGAATCCAAAACGCACAATGCCGCCTTAAGTACAAGAATAGAGACTCTCCTTACAGTCGGTGCTTTGAGCATTCCCTGTGAGACCCGTATTAGTATCCGATACACCTCTGCAGGTTCAGTTTATTCTTTGGTCCTTCACATTGACGATGAAACACAGAAATCGCGTCGGAATTAAATACAAAAGGCACAATGCCGCCGTTAGTACAAGAATAGAGACTCTTCTTACAGCCGGTGCTTTGAGCATTCCCTGCGAGACCAGTATTAGTTTCCGCTGCACCTCTGCAGGTTCAGTTTATTTCTTGGACCTTCACATTGACGATGAAACACAAAAATAGCATCTTAATTAAATACAAAAGGCACAATGCCGCCTTAAGTACAAGAATAGAGACTCTTCTTACAGTCGGTGTTCTGAGCATTCCCTGTGAGACCAGTAATAGTATCCGATACACCACTGCAGGTTCAATCTATTCCTTGGACATACACATTGACGATGAAACACAGAAATTACATCGGAATTAAATACAAAAGGAACAATGCCGCCTTAAGTACAAGAATAGAGACTCTTCTTACCGTCGGTGCTTTGAGCATTCCCTGTGAGACCAGTATTAGTTTCCGATACACCACTGGAGGTTCAATGAGTTCCTTGGACATTCACATTGACGATGAAACAAAGAAATTACATCGGAATTAAATACAAAAGGCACAATGCCGCCTTAAGTACAAGAATAGAGACTCTTCTTACCGTCGGTGCTTTGAGCATTCCCAGTGAGACCAGTATTAGTTTCCGATACACCACTGCAGGTTCAATGTATTCCTTGGAAATTCACATTGACGATGAAACACAGAAATGGCATCGGAATTAAATCCAAAACGCACAATGCCGCCATAAGTACAAGAATAGAGACTCTTCTTACAGTCGGTGCTTTGAGCATTCCCTGTGAGACCAGTATTAGTTTCCGATACACCACTGCAGGTTCAATGTATTCCTTGGACCTTCACATTGACGATGAGACACAGAAATGGCATCGGAATTAAATCCAAAACGCCCAATGCCGCCTTAAGTACAAGAATAGAGACTCTTCTTACAGTCTGTGCTTTGAGCATTCCCTGTGAGACCAGTATTAGTTTCCGCTACACCTCTGCAGGTTCAGTTTATTCCTTGGACCTTCACATTGACGATGAAACACAGAAATCGCTTCGGAATTAAATACAAAAGGCACAATGCCGCCTTAAGTACAAGAATAGAGACTCTTCTTGCAGTCGGTGCCTTGAGCATTCCCTGTGAGACCAGTATTAGTTTCCGCTACACCTCTGCAGGTTCAGTTTATTCCTTGGACCTTCACATTGACGATGAAACACAGAAATCGCTTCGGAATTAAATACAAAAGACACAATGCCGCCTTAAGTGCAAGAAGAGTGAGACTTCATAGAGTCTGTGCGGTGATCCTTTCCTGTGAGACCAGTATTAGTTTCCGATACACCACTGCAGGTTCTATGTATTCCTTGGACCTTCATATTGACGACGAAACACAGAAATCGCATCGGAATTAAATACAAAAGGCACAATGCCTCCATAAGTACAAGAATAGAGACTCTTCTTACAGTCGGTGTTTTGAGCACTCGCTATGAGACCAGTATTAGTTTGCGATACACCACTGCAGGTTCAATGTATTCCTTGGAAATTCACATTGACGATGAAACACTAACATTAGATCGGAATTAAATAAAAAAGGCTCAATGCCGCCTTAAGTGCAAGAAGAGTGAGAATTCTTATAGTCTGTGCTTCGATCCTTTTCTGTGAGACCAGTATTAGTTTCCGATACACCACTGCAGGTTCTATGTATTCCTCGGACCTTCACATTGACGATGAAACACAGAAATCGCATCGGAATTAAATACAAAGACACAATGCCTCCATAAGTACAAGAATAGAGACTCTTCTTACAGTCGGTGTTTTGAGCACTCCCTGTGAGACCAGTATTACTTTGCGATACACCACTGCAGGTTCAATGTATTCCTTGGACATACACATTGACGACGAAACACTAAATTTACATCGGAATTAAATACAAAACGCACAATGCCGCCTTAAGTACAAGAATAGAGACTATTCTTACAGTCGGTGATTTCAGCATTCCCTGTGAGACCAGTATTAGTTTCCGATACACCACTGCAGGTTCAATGTATTCCTTGGACCTTCACATTGACGATGAAACACAGAAATGGCATCGGAATTGAATCCAAAACGCACAATGCCGCCTTAAGTACAAGAATAGAGACTCTCCTTACAGTCGGTGCTTTGAGCATTCCCTGTGAGACCCGTATTAGTATCCGATACACCTCTGCAGGTTCAGTTTATTCCTTGGTCCTTCACATTGGCGATGAAACACAGAAATCGCGTCGGAATTAAATACAAAAGGCACAATGCCGCCGTAAGTACAAGAATAGAGACTCTTCTTACAGCCGGTGCTTTGAGCATTCCCTGTGAGACCAGTATTAGTTTCCGCTGCACCTCTGCAGGTTCAGTTTATTCCTTGGACCTTCACATTGACGATGAAACACAAAAATAGCATCTTAATTAAATACAAAAGGCACAATGCCGCCTTAAGTACAAGAATAGAGACTCTTCTTATAGTCGGTGTTCTGAGCATTCCCTGTGAGACCAGTAATAGTATCCGATACACCACTGCAGGTTCAATCTATTCCTTGGACATACACATTGACGATGAAACACAGAAATTACATCGGAATTAAATACAAAAGGAACAATGCCGCCTTAAGTACAAGAATAGAGACTCTTCTTACCGTCGGTGCTTTGAGCATTCCCTGTGAGGCCAGTATTAGTTTCCTATACACCACTGGAGGTTCAATGAATTCCTTGGACATTCACATTGACGATGAAACAAAGAAATTACATCGGAATTAAATACAAAAGGCACAATGCCGCCTTAAGTACAAGAATATAGACTCTTCTTACCGTCGGTGCTTTGAGCATTCCCAGTGAGACCAGTATTAGTTTCCGATACACCACTGCAGGTTCAATGTATTCCTTGGAAATTCACATTGACGATGAAACACAGAAATGGCATCGGAATTAAATCCAAAACGCACAATGCCGCCATAAGTACAAGAATAGAGACTCTTCTTACAGTCGGTGCTTTGAGCATTCCCTGTGAGACCAGTATTAGTTTCCGATACACCACTGCAGGTTCAATGTATTCCTTGGACCTTCACATTGACGATGAGACACAGAAATGGCATCGGAATTAAATCCAAAACGCCCATTGCCGCCTTAAGTACAAGAATAGAGACTCTTCTTACAGTCTGTGCTTTGAGCATTCCCTGTGAGACCAGTATTAGTTTCCGCTACACCTCTGCAGGTTCAGTTTATTCCTTGGACCTTCACATTGACGTTGAAACACAGAAATCGCTTCGGAATTAAATACAAAAGGCACAATGCCGCCTTAAGTACAAGAATAGAGACTCTTCTTACAGTCGGTGCCTTGAGCACTCCCTGTGAGACCAGTATTAGTTTCCGCTACACCTCTGCAGGTTCAGTTTATTCCTTGGACCTTCACATTGACGATGAAACACGGAAATGGCATCGGAATTAAATACAAAAGGCACAATGCCGCCTTATGTACAAGAATAGAGACTCTTCTTACAGTCGGTGCTTTGAGCATTCCTTGTGAGACTAGTTTTAGTTTCCGCTACACCTCTGCAGGGTCAGTTTATTCCTTGGACCTTCGCATTGACGATGAAACACAGAAATCGCATCGGAATTAAATACAAAAGGCACAATGCCGCCTTAAGTACAAGAATAGAGACTCTTCTTACAGTCGATGCTTTGAGCATTCCCTGTGAGACCAGTATTAGTTTTCGCTACACCTCTGCAGGTTCAGTTTATTCCCTGGACCATCACATTGACGATGAAACACAGAAATCGCTTCGGAATTAAATACAAAAGGCACAATGCCGCCATAAGTACAAGAATAGAGACTCTCCTTACAGTCGGTGCTTTGAGCATTTCCTGTGAGATCAGTAATAGCATCCGATACACCACTGCAGGTTCAATCTATTCCTTGGACATACACATTGACGATGAAACACAGAAATTACATCGGAATTAAATGCAAAAGGCACAATGCCGCCTTAAGTACAAGAATAGAGACTCTTCTTACAGTCGGTGCTTTGAGCATTCCCTGTGAGACCTGTATTAGTTTCCGATACACCACTGCAGGTTCAATGTATTCCTTGGACCTCCACATTGACGATGAAACACTGAAATTACATCGGAATTAAATACAAAAGGCACAATGCCACCTTAAGTACAAGAATAGAGACTCTTCTTACAGTCGGTGCTTTGAGCATTCCCTGTGAGACTAGTAATAGTATCCGATACACCACTGCAGGTTCAATCTATTCCTTGGACAATCACATTAACGATGAAACACAGAAAGTACATCGGAATTAAATACAAAAGGAACAATGCCGCCTTAAGTACAAGAATAGAGACTCATCTAACCGTCGGTGGTTTGAGCATTCCCTGTGAGACCAGTATTAGTTTCCGATATCCCACTGCAGGTTCAATGTATTCCTTGGACCTTCACATTGACGATGAAACACTGAAATTACATCGGAATTAAATACAAAAGGCACAATGCCGCCTTAAGTACAAGAATAGAGACTCTTCTTACCGTCGGTGCTTTGAGAATTCCCTGTGAGACCAGTATTAGTTTCCGATACACCACTGCAGGTTCAATGTATTCCTTGGAAATTCACATTGACGATGAAACACAGAAATGGCATCGGAATTAAATCCAAAACGCACAATGCCGCCATAAGTACAAGAATAGAGACTCTTCTTACAGTCGGTGCTTTGAGCATTCCCTGTTAGACCAGTATTAGTTTCCGATACACCACTGCAGGTTCAATGTATTCCTTGGACCTTCACATTGACGATGAAACACAGAAATGGCATCGGAATTAAATCCAAAACGCCCAATGCCGCCTTAAGTACAAGAATAGAGACTCTTCTTGCAGTCGGTGCTTTGAGCATTCCCTGTGAGACCAGTATTAGTTTCCGCTACACCTCTGCAGGTTCAGTTTATTCCTTGGACCTTCACATTGACGATGAAACACAGAAATCGCTTCGGAATTAAATACAAAAGGCACAATGCTGCCTTAAGTACAAGAATAGAGACTCTTCTTACAGTCGGTGCCTTGAGCATTCCCTGTGAGACCAGTATTAGTTTCCGCTACACCTCTGCAGGTTCAGTTTATTCCTTGGACCTTCACATTGACGATGAAACACGGAAATGGCATCGGAATTAAATACAAAAGGCACAATGCCGCCTTAAGTACGAGAATAGAGACTCTTCTTACAGTCGGTGCTTTGAGCATTCCTTGTGAGACTAGTTTTAGTTTCCGCTACACCTCTCCAGGTTCAGTTTACTCCTTGGACCTTCGCATTGACGATGAAACACAGAAATCGCATCGGAATTAAATACAAAAGGCACAATGCCGCCTTAAGTACAAGAATAGAGACTCTTCTTACAGTCGGTGCTTTGAGCATTCCCTGTGAGACCAGTATTAGTTTCCGATGCACCACTGCATGTTCAATGTATTCCTTGGACCTTCACATTGACGCTGAAACACAGAAATCGCATCGGAATTAAATACAAAAGGCACAATGCCGCCTTAAGTACAAGAATAGAGACTGTTCTTACAGTCGGTGCTTTGAGCATTCCCTGTGAGACCAGTAATAGTATCCGATACACCACTGCAGGTTCAATCTATTCCTTGGACATACACATTGACGATGAAACACTGAAATTACATCGGAATTCAATACAAAAGTCACAATGCCGCCTTAAGTACAAGAATAGAGACTCTTCTTACAGTCGGTGCTTTGAGCATTCCCTGTGAGACCAGTATTAGTTTCCGATACACCACTGCAGGTTCAATGTATTCCTTGGACCCCTCACATTGACGATGAAACACAGAGATGGCATCGGAATTAAATCCAAAACGCACAATGCCGCCTTAAGTACAGGAATAGAGACTCTTCTTACAGTCGGTGCTTTGAGCATTCCCTGTGAAACCAGTATTAGTTTCCGCAACACATCTGCAGGTTCAGTTTATTCCTTGGACCTTCACATTGACGATGAAACACAGAAATCGCATCGGAATTAAATACAAAAGGCACAATGCCGCCTTAAGTACAAGAATAGAGACTCTTCTTACAGTCGGTGCTTTGAGCATTCCCTGTGAGACCAGTATTAGTTTTCGCTACACCTCTGCAGGTTCAGTTTATTCCCTGGACCATCACATTGACGATGAAACACAGAAATCGCATCGGAATTAAATCCAAAAGGCACAATGCCGCCATAAGTACAAGAATAGAGACTCTCCTTACAGTCGGTGCTTTGAGCATTTCCTGTGAGATCAGTAATAGCATCCGATTCACCACTGCAGGTTCAATCTATTCCTTGGACATACACATTGACGATGAAACACAGAAATTACATCGGAATTAAATACAAAAGGCACAATGCCGCCTTAAGTACAAGAATAGAGACTCTTCTTACAGTCGGTGCTTTGAGCATTCCCTGTGAGACCAGTATTAGTTTCCGATACACCACTGCAGGTTCAATGTATTCCTTGGACCTCCACATTGACGATGAAACACTGAAATTACATCGGAATTAAATACAAAAGGCACAATGCCACCTTAAGTACAAGAATAGAGACTCTTCTTACAGTCGGTGCTTTGAGCATTCCCTGTGAGACTAGTAATAGTATCCGATACACCACTGCAGGTTCAATCTATTCCTTGGACAATCACATTAACGATGAAACACAGAAATTACATCGGAATTAAATACAAAAGGAACAATGCCGCCTTAAGTACAAGAATAGAGCCTCATCTAACCGTCGGTGGTTGGAGCATTCCCTGTGAGACCAGTATTAGTTTCCGATACCCCACTGCAGGTTCAATGTATTCCTTGGACCTTCACATTGACGATGAAACACTGAAATTACATCGGAATTAAATACAAAAGGCACAATGCCGCCTTAAGTACAAGAATAGAGACTCTTCTTACAGTCGGTGCTTTGAGAATTCCCTGTGAGACCAGTATTAGTTTCCGATACACCACTGCAGGTTCAATGTATTCCTTGGTTATTCACATTGACGATGAAACACAGAAATGGCATCGGAATTAAGTCCAAAACGCACAATGCCGCCATAAGTACAAGAATAGAGACTCTTCTTACAGTCGGTGCTTTGAGCATTCCCTGTGAGACCAGTATTAGTTTCCGATACACCACTGCAGGTTCAATGTATTCCTTGGACCTTCACATTGACGATGAAACACAGAAATGGCATCGGAATTAAATCCAAAACGCCCAATGCCGCCTTAAGTACAAGAATAGAGACTCTTCTTACAGTCGGTGCTTTGAGCATTCCCTGTGAGACCAGTATTAGTTTCCGCTACACCTCTGCAGGTTCAGTTTATTCCTTGGACCTTCACATTGACGATGAAACACAGAAATCGCTTCGGAATTAAATACAAAAGGCACAATGCTGCCTTAAGTACAAGAATAGAGACTCTTCTTACAGTCGGTGCCTTGAGCATTCCCTGTGAGCCCAGTATTAGTTTCCGCTACACCTCTGCAGGTTCAGTTTATTCCTTGGACCTTCACATTGACGATGAAACACGGAAATGGCATCGGAATTAAATACAAAAGGCACAATGCCGCCTTAAGTACAAGAATAGAGACTCTTCTTACAGTCGGTGCTTTGAGCATTCCTTGTGAGACTAGTTTTAGTTTCCGCTACACCTCTCCAGGTTCAGTTTATTCCTTGGACCTTCGCATTGACGATGAAACACAGAAATCGCATCGGAATAAAATACAAAAGGCACAATGCCGCCTTAAGTACAAGAATAGAGACTCTTCTTACAGTCGGTGCTTTGAGCATTCCCTGTGAGACCAGTATTAGTTTCCGATGCACCTCTGCATGTTCAATGTATTCCTTGGACCTTCACATTGACGATGAAACACAGAAATCGCATCGGAATTAAATACAAAGAGCACAATGCCGCCTTAAGTACAAGAATAGAGACTCTTCTTACAGTCGGTGCTTTGAGCATTCCCTGTGAGACCAGTATTAGTTTCCGATACACCACTGCAGGTTCAATGTATTCCTTGGACCTTCACATTGACGATGAAACACTGAAATTACAACGGAATTAAATACAAAAGGCACAATGCCGCCTTAAGTACAAGAATAGAGACTCTTCTTACAGTCGGAGCTTTGAGCATTCCCTGTGAGACCAGTATTAGTTTCCGCTACACCTCTGCAGGTTCAGTTTATTCCTTGGACCTTCACATTGACGTTGAAACACGGAAATCGCATCGGAATTAAATACAAAAGGCACAATGCCGCCTTAAGTACAAGAATAGAGACTCTTCTTACAGTCGGTGCTTTGAGCATTCCCTGTGAGACCAGTATTAGTTTCCGCTACACCTCTGCAGGTTCAGTTTATTCCTTGGACCTTCACATTGACGATGAAACACAGAAATCGCATTGGAATTAAATACAAAAGGCACAATGCCGCCTTAAGTACAAGAATAGAGACTCTTCATACAGTCGGTGCTTTGAGCATTCCCTGTGAGACCAGTATTAGTTTCCGCTACACCTCTGCAGGTTCAGTTTATTCCTTGGACCTTCACATTGACGATGAAACACTGAAATTACATCGGAATTAAATACAAAAGGCACAATGCCGCCTTAAGTACAAGAATAGAGACTGTTCTTACAGTCGGTGCTTTGAGCATTCCCTGTGAGACCAGTATTAGTTTCCGCTACACCTCTGCAGGTTCAGTTTATTCCTTGGACCTTCACATTGACGATGAAACACAGAAATCCAGTCGGAATTAAATACAAAAGGCACAATGCCGCCTTAAGTACAAGAATAGAGACTCTTCTTACAATCGGTGCTCTGAGCATTCCCTGTGAGACCAGTATTAGTTTCCGATACACCACTGCAGGTTCAATGTATTCCTTGGACCTTCACATTGACGATGAAACACAGAAATCGCATCGGAATTAAATACAAAAGGCACAATGCCGCCTTAAGTACAAGAATAGAGACACTTCATACAGTCGGTGCTTTGAGCATTCCCTGTGAGACCAGTATTAGTTTCCGCTACACCTCTGCAGGTTCAGTTTATTCCTTGGACCTTCACATTGACGATGAAACACGGAAATGGCATCGGAATTAAATACAAAAGGCACAATGCCGCCTTAAGTACGAGAATAGAGACTCTTCTTACAGTCGGTGCTTTGAGCATTCCTTGTGAGACTAGTTTTAGTTTCCGCTACACCTCTCCAGGTTCAGTTTACTCCTTGGACCTTCGCATTGACGATGAAACACAGAAATCGCATCGGAATTAAATACAAAAGGCACAATGCCGCCTTAAGTACAAGAATAGAGACTCTTCTTACAGTCGGTGCTTTGAGCATTCCCTGTGAGACCAGTATTAGTTTCCGATGCACCACTGCATGTTCAATGTATTCCTTGGACCTTCACATTGACGCTGAAACACAGAAATCGCATCGGAATTAAATACAAAAGGCACAATGCCGCCTTAAGTACAAGAATAGAGACTGTTCTTACAGTCGGTGCTTTGAGCATTCCCTGTGAGACCAGTAATAGTATCCGATACACCACTGCAGGTTCAATCTATTCCTTGGACATACACATTGACGATGAAACACTGAAATTACATCGGAATTCAATACAAAAGTCACAATGCCGCCTTAAGTACAAGAATAGAGACTCTTCTTACAGTCGGTGCTTTGAGCATTCCCTGTGAGACCAGTATTAGTTTCCGATACACCACTGCAGGTTCAATGTATTCCTTGGACCCCTCACATTGACGATGAAACACAGAGATGGCATCGGAATTAAATCCAAAACGCACAATGCCGCCTTAAGTACAGGAATAGAGACTCTTCTTACAGTCGGTGCTTTGAGCATTCCCTGTGAAACCAGTATTAGTTTCCGCAACACATCTGCAGGTTCAGTTTATTCCTTGGACCTTCACATTGACGATGAAACACAGAAATCGCATCGGAATTAAATACAAAAGGCACAATGCCGCCTTAAGTACAAGAATAGAGACTCTTCTTACAGTCGGTGCTTTGAGCATTCCCTGTGAGACCAGTATTAGTTTTCGCTACACCTCTGCAGGTTCAGTTTATTCCCTGGACCATCACATTGACGATGAAACACAGAAATCGCATCGGAATTAAATCCAAAAGGCACAATGCCGCCATAAGTACAAGAATAGAGACTCTCCTTACAGTCGGTGCTTTGAGCATTTCCTGTGAGATCAGTAATAGCATCCGATTCACCACTGCAGGTTCAATCTATTCCTTGGACATACACATTGACGATGAAACACAGAAATTACATCGGAATTAAATACAAAAGGCACAATGCCGCCTTAAGTACAAGAATAGAGACTCTTCTTACAGTCGGTGCTTTGAGCATTCCCTGTGAGACCAGTATTAGTTTCCGATACACCACTGCAGGTTCAATGTATTCCTTGGACCTCCACATTGACGATGAAACACTGAAATTACATCGGAATTAAATACAAAAGGCACAATGCCACCTTAAGTACAAGAATAGAGACTCTTCTTACAGTCGGTGCTTTGAGCATTCCCTGTGAGACTAGTAATAGTATCCGATACACCACTGCAGGTTCAATCTATTCCTTGGACAATCACATTAACGATGAAACACAGAAATTACATCGGAATTAAATACAAAAGGAACAATGCCGCCTTAAGTACAAGAATAGAGCCTCATCTAACCGTCGGTGGTTGGAGCATTCCCTGTGAGACCAGTATTAGTTTCCGATACCCCACTGCAGGTTCAATGTATTCCTTGGACCTTCACATTGACGATGAAACACTGAAATTACATCGGAATTAAATACAAAAGGCACAATGCCGCCTTAAGTACAAGAATAGAGACTCTTCTTACAGTCGGTGCTTTGAGAATTCCCTGTGAGACCAGTATTAGTTTCCGATACACCACTGCAGGTTCAATGTATTCCTTGGTTATTCACATTGACGATGAAACACAGAAATGGCATCGGAATTAAGTCCAAAACGCACAATGCCGCCATAAGTACAAGAATAGAGACTCTTCTTACAGTCGGTGCTTTGAGCATTCCCTGTGAGACCAGTATTAGTTTCCGATACACCACTGCAGGTTCAATGTATTCCTTGGACCTTCACATTGACGATGAAACACAGAAATGGCATCGGAATTAAATCCAAAACGCCCAATGCCGCCTTAAGTACAAGAATAGAGACTCTTCTTACAGTCGGTGCTTTGAGCATTCCCTGTGAGACCAGTATTAGTTTCCGCTACACCTCTGCAGGTTCAGTTTATTCCTTGGACCTTCACATTGACGATGAAACACAGAAATCGCTTCGGAATTAAATACAAAAGGCACAATGCTGCCTTAAGTACAAGAATAGAGACTCTTCTTACAGTCGGTGCCTTGAGCATTCCCTGTGAGCCCAGTATTAGTTTCCGCTACACCTCTGCAGGTTCAGTTTATTCCTTGGACCTTCACATTGACGATGAAACACGGAAATGGCATCGGAATTAAATACAAAAGGCACAATGCCGCCTTAAGTACAAGAATAGAGACTCTTCTTACAGTCGGTGCTTTGAGCATTCCTTGTGAGACTAGTTTTAGTTTCCGCTACACCTCTCCAGGTTCAGTTTATTCCTTGGACCTTCGCATTGACGATGAAACACAGAAATCGCATCGGAATAAAATACAAAAGGCACAATGCCGCCTTAAGTACAAGAATAGAGACTCTTCTTACAGTCGGTGCTTTGAGCATTCCCTGTGAGACCAGTATTAGTTTCCGATGCACCTCTGCATGTTCAATGTATTCCTTGGACCTTCACATTGACGATGAAACACAGAAATCGCATCGGAATTAAATACAAAGAGCACAATGCCGCCTTAAGTACAAGAATAGAGACTCTTCTTACAGTCGGTGCTTTGAGCATTCCCTGTGAGACCAGTATTAGTTTCCGATACACCACTGCAGGTTCAATGTATTCCTTGGACCTTCACATTGACGATGAAACACTGAAATTACAACGGAATTAAATACAAAAGGCACAATGCCGCCTTAAGTACAAGAATAGAGACTCTTCTTACAGTCGGAGCTTTGAGCATTCCCTGTGAGACCAGTATTAGTTTCCGCTACACCTCTGCAGGTTCAGTTTATTCCTTGGACCTTCACATTGACGTTGAAACACGGAAATCGCATCGGAATTAAATACAAAAGGCACAATGCCGCCTTAAGTACAAGAATAGAGACTCTTCTTACAGTCGGTGCTTTGAGCATTCCCTGTGAGACCAGTATTAGTTTCCGCTACACCTCTGCAGGTTCAGTTTATTCCTTGGACCTTCACATTGACGATGAAACACAGAAATCGCATTGGAATTAAATACAAAAGGCACAATGCCGCCTTAAGTACAAGAATAGAGACTCTTCATACAGTCGGTGCTTTGAGCATTCCCTGTGAGACCAGTATTAGTTTCCGCTACACCTCTGCAGGTTCAGTTTATTCCTTGGACCTTCACATTGACGATGAAACACTGAAATTACATCGGAATTAAATACAAAAGGCACAATGCCGCCTTAAGTACAAGAATAGAGACTGTTCTTACAGTCGGTGCTTTGAGCATTCCCTGTGAGACCAGTATTAGTTTCCGCTACACCTCTGCAGGTTCAGTTTATTCCTTGGACCTTCACATTGACGATGAAACACAGAAATCCAGTCGGAATTAAATACAAAAGGCACAATGCCGCCTTAAGTACAAGAATAGAGACTCTTCTTACAATCGGTGCTCTGAGCATTCCCTGTGAGACCAGTATTAGTTTCCGATACACCACTGCAGGTTCAATGTATTCCTTGGACCTTCACATTGACGATGAAACACAGAAATCGCATCGGAATTAAATACAAAAGGCACAATGCCGCCTTAAGTACAAGAATAGAGACACTTCATACAGTCGGTGCTTTGAGCATTCCCTGTGAGACCAGTATTAGTTTCCGCTACACCTCTGCAGGTTCAGTTTATTCCTTGGACCTTCACATTGACGATGAAACACAGAAATCGCATCGGAATTAAATACAAAAGGCACAATGCAGCCTTAAGTACAAGATTAGAGTCTCTTCTTACAGTCGGTGCTTTGAGCATTCCCTGTGAGACCAGTATTAGTTTCCGATACACCACTGCAGGTTCAATGTATTCCTTGGACCTTCACATTGACGATGAAACACTGAAATTACATCGGAATTAAATACAAAAGGCACAATGCCGCCTTAAGTACAAGAATAGAGACTCTTCTTACAGTCGGTGCTTTGAGCATTCCCTGTGAGACCAGTAATAGTATCCAATACACCACTGCAGGTACAATTTATTCCTTGGACATACCCATTGACAATGAAACATAGAAATTACATCGGAATTAATTACAAAAGGAACAATGCCGCCTTAAGTACAAGAATAGAGACTCTTCTTACCGTCGGTGGTTTGAGCATTCCCTGTGAGACCAGTATTAGTTTCCGATACACCACTGCAGGTTCAATGTATATCTTGGACCTTCACATTGACGATGAAACACTGAAATTACATCGGAATTATATACAAAATGCACAATGCCGCCTTAAGTACAAGAATAGAGACTCTTCTTACAGTCGGTGCTTTGAGCATTCCCTGTGAGACCAGTATTAGTTTCCGATGCACCACTGCATGTTCAATGTATTCCTTGGACCTTCACATTGACGCTGAAACACAGAAATCGCATCGGAATTAAATACAAAAGGCACAATGCCGCCTTAAGTACAAGAATAGAGACTGTTCTTACAGTCGGTGCTTTGAGCATTCCCTGTGAGACCAGTAATAGTATCCGATACACCACTGCAGGTTCAATCTATTCCTTGGACATACACATTGACGATGAAACACTGAAATTACATCGGAATTCAATACAAAAGTCACAATGCCGCCTTAAGTACAAGAATAGAGACTCTTCTTACAGTCGGTGCTTTGAGCATTCCTTGTGAGACTAGTTTTAGTTTCCGCTACACCTCTCCAGGTTCAGTTTACTCCTTGGACCTTCGCATTGACGATGAAACACAGAAATCGCATCGGAATTAAATACAAAAGGCACAATGCCGCCTTAAGTACAAGAATAGAGACTCTTCTTACAGTCGGTGCTTTGAGCATTCCCTGTGAGACCAGTATTAGTTTCCGATGCACCACTGCATGTTCAATGTATTCCTTGGACCTTCACATTGACGCTGAAACACAGAAATCGCATCGGAATTAAATACAAAAGGCACAATGCCGCCTTAAGTACAAGAATAGAGACTGTTCTTACAGTCGGTGCTTTGAGCATTCCCTGTGAGACCAGTAATAGTATCCGATACACCACTGCAGGTTCAATCTATTCCTTGGACATACACATTGACGATGAAACACTGAAATTACATCGGAATTCAATACAAAAGTCACAATGCCGCCTTAAGTACAAGAATAGAGACTCTTCTTACAGTCGGTGCTTTGAGCATTCCCTGTGAGACCAGTATTAGTTTCCGATACACCACTGCAGGTTCAATGTATTCCTTGGACCCCTCACATTGACGATGAAACACAGAGATGGCATCGGAATTAAATCCAAAACGCACAATGCCGCCTTAAGTACAGGAATAGAGACTCTTCTTACAGTCGGTGCTTTGAGCATTCCCTGTGAAACCAGTATTAGTTTCCGCAACACATCTGCAGGTTCAGTTTATTCCTTGGACCTTCACATTGACGATGAAACACAGAAATCGCATCGGAATTAAATACAAAAGGCACAATGCCGCCTTAAGTACAAGAATAGAGACTCTTCTTACAGTCGGTGCTTTGAGCATTCCCTGTGAGACCAGTATTAGTTTTCGCTACACCTCTGCAGGTTCAGTTTATTCCCTGGACCATCACATTGACGATGAAACACAGAAATCGCATCGGAATTAAATCCAAAAGGCACAATGCCGCCATAAGTACAAGAATAGAGACTCTCCTTACAGTCGGTGCTTTGAGCATTTCCTGTGAGATCAGTAATAGCATCCGATTCACCACTGCAGGTTCAATCTATTCCTTGGACATACACATTGACGATGAAACACAGAAATTACATCGGAATTAAATACAAAAGGCACAATGCCGCCTTAAGTACAAGAATAGAGACTCTTCTTACAGTCGGTGCTTTGAGCATTCCCTGTGAGACCAGTATTAGTTTCCGATACACCACTGCAGGTTCAATGTATTCCTTGGACCTCCACATTGACGATGAAACACTGAAATTACATCGGAATTAAATACAAAAGGCACAATGCCACCTTAAGTACAAGAATAGAGACTCTTCTTACAGTCGGTGCTTTGAGCATTCCCTGTGAGACTAGTAATAGTATCCGATACACCACTGCAGGTTCAATCTATTCCTTGGACAATCACATTAACGATGAAACACAGAAATTACATCGGAATTAAATACAAAAGGAACAATGCCGCCTTAAGTACAAGAATAGAGCCTCATCTAACCGTCGGTGGTTGGAGCATTCCCTGTGAGACCAGTATTAGTTTCCGATACCCCACTGCAGGTTCAATGTATTCCTTGGACCTTCACATTGACGATGAAACACTGAAATTACATCGGAATTAAATACAAAAGGCACAATGCCGCCTTAAGTACAAGAATAGAGACTCTTCTTACAGTCGGTGCTTTGAGAATTCCCTGTGAGACCAGTATTAGTTTCCGATACACCACTGCAGGTTCAATGTATTCCTTGGTTATTCACATTGACGATGAAACACAGAAATGGCATCGGAATTAAGTCCAAAACGCACAATGCCGCCATAAGTACAAGAATAGAGACTCTTCTTACAGTCGGTGCTTTGAGCATTCCCTGTGAGACCAGTATTAGTTTCCGATACACCACTGCAGGTTCAATGTATTCCTTGGACCTTCACATTGACGATGAAACACAGAAATGGCATCGGAATTAAATCCAAAACGCCCAATGCCGCCTTAAGTACAAGAATAGAGACTCTTCTTACAGTCGGTGCTTTGAGCATTCCCTGTGAGACCAGTATTAGTTTCCGCTACACCTCTGCAGGTTCAGTTTATTCCTTGGACCTTCACATTGACGATGAAACACAGAAATCGCTTCGGAATTAAATACAAAAGGCACAATGCTGCCTTAAGTACAAGAATAGAGACTCTTCTTACAGTCGGTGCCTTGAGCATTCCCTGTGAGCCCAGTATTAGTTTCCGCTACACCTCTGCAGGTTCAGTTTATTCCTTGGACCTTCACATTGACGATGAAACACGGAAATGGCATCGGAATTAAATACAAAAGGCACAATGCCGCCTTAAGTACAAGAATAGAGACTCTTCTTACAGTCGGTGCTTTGAGCATTCCTTGTGAGACTAGTTTTAGTTTCCGCTACACCTCTCCAGGTTCAGTTTATTCCTTGGACCTTCGCATTGACGATGAAACACAGAAATCGCATCGGAATAAAATACAAAAGGCACAATGCCGCCTTAAGTACAAGAATAGAGACTCTTCTTACAGTCGGTGCTTTGAGCATTCCCTGTGAGACCAGTATTAGTTTCCGATGCACCTCTGCATGTTCAATGTATTCCTTGGACCTTCACATTGACGATGAAACACAGAAATCGCATCGGAATTAAATACAAAGAGCACAATGCCGCCTTAAGTACAAGAATAGAGACTCTTCTTACAGTCGGTGCTTTGAGCATTCCCTGTGAGACCAGTATTAGTTTCCGATACACCACTGCAGGTTCAATGTATTCCTTGGACCTTCACATTGACGATGAAACACTGAAATTACAACGGAATTAAATACAAAAGGCACAATGCCGCCTTAAGTACAAGAATAGAGACTCTTCTTACAGTCGGAGCTTTGAGCATTCCCTGTGAGACCAGTATTAGTTTCCGCTACACCTCTGCAGGTTCAGTTTATTCCTTGGACCTTCACATTGACGTTGAAACACGGAAATCGCATCGGAATTAAATACAAAAGGCACAATGCCGCCTTAAGTACAAGAATAGAGACTCTTCTTACAGTCGGTGCTTTGAGCATTCCCTGTGAGACCAGTATTAGTTTCCGCTACACCTCTGCAGGTTCAGTTTATTCCTTGGACCTTCACATTGACGATGAAACACAGAAATCGCATCGGAATTAAATACAAAAGGCACAATGCCGCCTTAAGTACAAGAATAGAGACTCTTCATACAGTCGGTGCTTTGAGCATTCCCTGTGAGACCAGTATTAGTTTCCGCTACACCTCTGCAGGTTCAGTTTATTCCTTGGACCTTCACATTGACGATGAAACACTGAAATTACATCGGAATTAAATACAAAAGGCACAATGCCGCCTTAAGTACAAGAATAGAGACTGTTCTTACAGTCGGTGCTTTGAGCATTCCCTGTGAGACCAGTATTAGTTTCCGCTACACCTCTGCAGGTTCAGTTTATTCCTTGGACCTTCACATTGACGATGAAACACAGAAATCCAATCGGAATTAAATACAAAAGGCACAATGCCGCCTTAAGTACAAGAATAGAGACTCTTCTTACAATCGGTGCTCTGAGCATTCCCTGTGAGACCAGTATTAGTTTCCGATACACCACTGCAGGTTCAATGTATTCCTTGGACCTTCACATTGACGATGAAACACAGAAATCGCATCGGAATTAAATACAAAAGGCACAATGCCGCCTTAAGTACAAGAATAGAGACACTTCATACAGTCGGTGATTTGAGCATTCCCTGTGAGACCAGTATTAGTTTCCGCTACACCTCTGCAGGTTCAGTTTATTCCTTGGACCTTCACATTGACGATGAAACACAGAAATCGCATCGGAATTAAATACAAAAGGCACAATGCAGCCTTAAGTACAAGATTAGAGTCTCTTCTTACAGTCGGTGCTTTGAGCATTCCCTGTGAGACCAGTATTAGTTTCCGATACACCACTGCAGGTTCAATGTATTCCTTGGACCTTCACATTGACGATGAAACACTGAAATTACATCGGAATTAAATACAAAAAGAACAATGCCGCCTTAAGTACAAGAATAGAGACTCTTCTTACAGTCGGTGCTTTGAGCATTCCCTGTGAGACCAGTAATAGTATCCAATACACCACTGCAGGTACAATTTATTCCTTGGACATACCCATTGACAATGAAACATAGAAATTACATCGGAATTAATTACAAAAGGAACAATGCCGCCTTAAGTACAAGAATAGAGACTCTTCTTACCGTCGGTGGTTTGAGCATTCCCTGTGAGACCAGTATTAGTTTCCGATACACCACTGCAGGTTCAATGTATATCTTGGACCTTCACATTGACGATGAAACACTGAAATTACATCGGAATTATATACAAAATGCACAATGCCGCCTTAAGTACAAGAATAGAGACTCTTCTTACAGTCGGTGCTTTGAGCATTCCCTGTGAGACCAGTATTAGTTTCCGATGCACCACTGCATGTTCAATGTATTCCTTGGACCTTCACATTGACGCTGAAACACAGAAATCGCATCGGAATTAAATACAAAAGGCACAATGCCGCCTTAAGTACAAGAATAGAGACTGTTCTTACAGTCGGTGCTTTGAGCATTCCCTGTGAGACCAGTAATAGTATCCGATACACCACTGCAGGTTCAATCTATTCCTTGGACATACACATTGACGATGAAACACTGAAATTACATCGGAATTCAATACAAAAGTCACAATGCCGCCTTAAGTACAAGAATAGAGACTCTTCTTACAGTCGGTGCTTTGAGCATTCCCTGTGAGACCAGTATTAGTTTCCGATACACCACTGCAGGTTCAATGTATTCCTTGGACCCCTCACATTGACGATGAAACACAGAGATGGCATCGGAATTAAATCCAAAACGCACAATGCCGCCTTAAGTACAGGAATAGAGACTCTTCTTACAGTCGGTGCTTTGAGCATTCCCTGTGAAACCAGTATTAGTTTCCGCAACACATCTGCAGGTTCAGTTTATTCCTTGGACCTTCACATTGACGATGAAACACAGAAATCGCATCGGAATTAAATACAAAAGGCACAATGCCGCCTTAAGTACAAGAATAGAGACTCTTCTTACAGTCGGTGCTTTGAGCATTCCCTGTGAGACCAGTATTAGTTTTCGCTACACCTCTGCAGGTTCAGTTTATTCCCTGGACCATCACATTGACGATGAAACACAGAAATCGCATCGGAATTAAATCCAAAAGGCACAATGCCGCCATAAGTACAAGAATAGAGACTCTCCTTACAGTCGGTGCTTTGAGCATTTCCTGTGAGATCAGTAATAGCATCCGATTCACCACTGCAGGTTCAATCTATTCCTTGGACATACACATTGACGATGAAACACAGAAATTACATCGGAATTAAATACAAAAGGCACAATGCCGCCTTAAGTACAAGAATAGAGACTCTTCTTACAGTCGGTGCTTTGAGCATTCCCTGTGAGACCAGTATTAGTTTCCGATACACCACTGCAGGTTCAATGTATTCCTTGGACCTCCACATTGACGATGAAACACTGAAATTACATCGGAATTAAATACAAAAGGCACAATGCCACCTTAAGTACAAGAATAGAGACTCTTCTTACAGTCGGTGCTTTGAGCATTCCCTGTGAGACTAGTAATAGTATCCGATACACCACTGCAGGTTCAATCTATTCCTTGGACAATCACATTAACGATGAAACACAGAAATTACATCGGAATTAAATACAAAAGGAACAATGCCGCCTTAAGTACAAGAATAGAGCCTCATCTAACCGTCGGTGGTTGGAGCATTCCCTGTGAGACCAGTATTAGTTTCCGATACCCCACTGCAGGTTCAATGTATTCCTTGGACCTTCACATTGACGATGAAACACTGAAATTACATCGGAATTAAATACAAAAGGCACAATGCCGCCTTAAGTACAAGAATAGAGACTCTTCTTACAGTCGGTGCTTTGAGAATTCCCTGTGAGACCAGTATTAGTTTCCGATACACCACTGCAGGTTCAATGTATTCCTTGGATATTCACATTGACGATGAAACACAGAAATGGCATCGGAATTAAGTCCAAAACGCACAATGCCGCCATAAGTACAAGAATAGAGACTCTTCTTACAGTCGGTGCTTTGAGCATTCCCTGTGAGACCAGTATTAGTTTCCGATACACCACTGCAGGTTCAATGTATTCCTTGGACCTTCACATTGACGATGAAACACAGAAATGGCATCGGAATTAAATCCAAAACGCCCAATGCCGCCTTAAGTACAAGAATAGAGACTCTTCTTACAGTCGGTGCTTTGAGCATTCCCTGTGAGACCAGTATTAGTTTCCGCTACACCTCTGCAGGTTCAGTTTATTCCTTGGACCTTCACATTGACGATGAAACACAGAAATCGCTTCGGAATTAAATACAAAAGGCACAATGCTGCCTTAAGTACAAGAATAGAGACTCTTCTTACAGTCGGTGCCTTGAGCATTCCCTGTGAGCCCAGTATTAGTTTCCGCTACACCTCTGCAGGTTCAGTTTATTCCTTGGACCTTCACATTGACGATGAAACACGGAAATGGCATCGGAATTAAATACAAAAGGCACAATGCCGCCTTAAGTACAAGAATAGAGACTCTTCTTACAGTCGGTGCTTTGAGCATTCCTTGTGAGACTAGTTTTAGTTTCCGCTACACCTCTCCAGGTTCAGTTTATTCCTTGGACCTTCGCATTGACGATGAAACACAGAAATCGCATCGGAATAAAATACAAAAGGCACAATGCCGCCTTAAGTACAAGAATAGAGACTCTTCTTACTGTCGGTGCTTTGAGCATTCCCTGTGAGACCAGTATTAGTTTCCGATGCACCTCTGCATGTTCAATGTATTCCTTGGACCTTCACATTGACGATGAAACACAGAAATCGCATCGGAATTAAATACAAAGAGCACAATGCCGCCTTAAGTACAAGAATAGAGACTCTTCTTACAGTCGGTGCTTTGAGCATTCCCTGTGAGACCAGTATTAGTTTCCGATACACCACTGCAGGTTCAATGTATTCCTTGGACCTTCACATTGACGATGAAACACTGAAATTACAACGGAATTAAATACAAAAGGCACAATGCCGCCTTAAGTACAAGAATAGAGACTCTTCTTACAGTCGGAGCTTTGAGCATTCCCTGTGAGACCAGTATTAGTTTCCGCTACACCTCTGCAGGTTCAGTTTATTCCTTGGACCTTCACATTGACGTTGAAACACGGAAATCGCATCGGAATTAAATACAAAAGGCACAATGCCGCCTTAAGTACAAGAATAGAGACTCTTCTTACAGTCGGTGCTTTGAGCATTCCCTGTGAGACCAGTATTAGTTTCCGCTACACCTCTGCAGGTTCAGTTTATTCCTTGGACCTTCACATTGACGATGAAACACAGAAATCGCATCGGAATTAAATACAAAAGGCACAATGCCGCCTTAAGTACAAGAATAGAGACTCTTCATACAGTCGGTGCTTTGAGCATTCCCTGTGAGACCAGTATTAGTTTCCGCTACACCTCTGCAGGTTCAGTTTATTCCTTGGACCTTCACATTGACGATGAAACACTGAAATTACATCGGAATTAAATACAAAAGGCACAATGCCGCCTTAAGTACAAGAATAGAGACTGTTCTTACAGTCGGTGCTTTGAGCATTCCCTGTGAGACCAGTATTAGTTTCCGCTACACCTCTGCAGGTTCAGTTTATTCCTTGGACCTTCACATTGACGATGAAACACAGAAATCCAATCGGAATTAAATACAAAAGGCACAATGCCGCCTTAAGTACAAGAATAGAGACTCTTCTTACAATCGGTGCTCTGAGCATTCCCTGTGAGACCAGTATTAGTTTCCGATACACCACTGCAGGTTCAATGTATTCCTTGGACCTTCACATTGACGATGAAACACAGAAATCGCATCGGAATTAAATACAAAAGGCACAATGCCGCCTTAAGTACAAGAATAGAGACACTTCATACAGTCGGTGCTTTGAGCATTCCCTGTGAGACCAGTATTAGTTTCCGCTACACCTCTGCAGGTTCAGTTTATTCCTTGGACCTTCACATTGACGATGAAACACAGAAATCGCATCGGAATTAAATACAAAAGGCACAATGCAGCCTTAAGTACAAGATTAGAGTCTCTTCTTACAGTCGGTGCTTTGAGCATTCCCTGTGAGACCAGTATTAGTTTCCGATACACCACTGCAGGTTCAATGTATTCCTTGGACCTTCACATTGACGATGAAACACTGAAATTACATCGGAATTAAATACAAAAGGCACAATGCCGCCTTAAGTACAAGAATAGAGACTCTTCTTACAGTCGGTGCTTTGAGCATTCCCTGTGAGACCAGTAATAGTATCCAATACACCACTGCAGGTACAATTTATTCCTTGGACATACCCATTGACAATGAAACATAGAAATTACATCGGAATTAATTACAAAAGGAACAATGCCGCCTTAAGTACAAGAATAGAGACTCTTCTTACTGTCGGTGGTTTGAGCATTCCCTGTGAGACCAGTATTAGTTTCCGATACACCACTGCAGGTTCAATGTATATCTTGGACCTTCACATTGACGATGAAACACTGAAATTACATCGGAATTATATACAAAATGCACAATGCCGCCTTAAGTACAAGAATAGAGACTCTTCTTACAGTCGGTGCTTTGAGCATTCCCTGTGAGACCAGTATTAGTTTCCGCTACACCTCTGCAGGTTCAGTTTATTCCTTGGACCTTCACATTGACGATGAAACACAGAAATCGCATCCGAATTAAATACAAAAGGCACAATGCCGCCTTAAGTACAAGAATAGAGACTCTTCTTACAGTCGGTGCTTTGAGCATTCCCTGTGAGACCAGTATTAGTTTCCGCTACACCTCTGCAGGTTCAGTTTATTCCTTGGACCTTCACATTGACGATGAAACACAGATATCGCATCGGAATTAAATACAAAAGGCACAATGCCGCCTTAAGTACAAGAATAGAGACTCTTCTTACAGTCGGTGCTTTGAGCATTCCCTGTGAGACCAGTATTAGTTTCCGCTACACCTCTGCAGGTTCAGTTTATTCCTTGGACCTTCATATTGACGATGAAACACAGAAATCGAATCGGAATTAAATACAAAAGGCACAATGCCGCCTTAAGTACAAGAATAGAGACTCTCCTTACAGTCGGTGCTTTGAGCATTCCCTGTGAGACCAGTATTAGTTTGCGCTACACCTCTGCAGGTTCAGTTTATTCCTTGGACCTTCACATTAACGATGAAACACTGAAATTACATCGGAATTAAATACAAAAGGCACAATGCCGCCTTAAGTACAAGAATAGAGACTCTTCTTACAGTCGGTGCTTTGAGCATTCGCTGTGAGACCAGTATTAGTTTCCGCTACACCCCTGCAGGTTCAGTTTATTCCTTGGACCTTCACATTGACGATGAAACACAGAAATCGCAACGGAATTAAATACAAAAGGCACAATGCCGCCTTAAGTACAAGAATAGAGACTCTTCTTACAGTCGGTGCTATGAGCATTCCCTGTGAGACCAGTATTAGTTTCCGCTGCACCTCTGCAGGTTCAGTTTATTCCTTGGACCTTCACATTGACGATGAAACACTGAAATTACATCGGAATGAAATACAAAATGCACAATGCCGCCTTAAGTACAAGAATAGAGACTCTTCTTACAGTCGGTGCTTTGAGCATTCCCTGTGAGACCAGTATTAGTTTCCGCTACACCTCTGCAGGTTCAGTTTATTCCTTGGACCTTCACATTGACGATGAAACACAGAAATCGCATCGGAATAAAATACAAAAGGCACAATGCCGCCTTAAGTACAAAAATAGAGACTCTTCTTACAGTCGGTGCTTTGAGCATTCCCTGTGAGACCAGTATTAGTTTCCGCTACACCTCTGCAGGTGCAGTTTATTCCTTGGACCTTCACATTGACGATGAAACACAGAAATCCAATCGGAATTAAATACAAAAGGCACAATGCCGCCTTAAGTACAAGAATAGAGACTCTTCTTACAGTCGGTGGTTTGAGCATTCCCTGTGAGATCAGTATTAGTTTCCGCTATACCTCTGCAGGTGCAGTTAATTCCTTGGACCTTCACATTGACGATGAAACACAGAAATCCAATCGGAATTAAATACAAAAGCTACAATGCCGCCTTAAGTACAACAATAGAGACTCTTCTTACAATCGGTGCTTTGAGCATTCCCTGTGAGACCAGTATTAGTTTCCGATACACCACTGCAGGTTCAATGTATTCCTTGGACCTTCACATTGACGATGAAACACAGAAATCGCATCGGAATTAAATACAAAAGGCACAATGCCGCCTTAAGTACAAGAATAGAGACTCTTCTTACAGTCGGTGCTTTGAGCATTCCCTGTGAGACCAGTATTAGTTTCCGCTACACCTCTGCAGGTTCAGTTTATTCCTTGGACCTTCACATTGACGATGAAACACTGAAATTACATCGGAATTAAATACAAAATGCACAATGCCGCCTTAAGTACAAGAATAGAGACTCTTCTTACATTCGGTGCTTTGAGCATTCCCTGTGAGACCAGTATTAGTTTCCGCTACACCTCTGCAGGTTCAGTTTATTCCTTGGACCTTCACATTGACGATGAAACACAGAAATCGCATCGGAATTAAATACAAAAGGCACAATGCCGTCTTAAGTACAAGAATAGAGACTCTTCTTACAGTCGGTGCTTTGAGCATTCCCTGTGAGACCAGTATTAGTTTCCGCTACACCTCTGCAGGTGCAGTTTATTCCTTGGACCTTCACATTGACGATGAAACACAGAAATCGCATCGGAATTAAATATAAAAGGCACAATGCCGCCTTAAGTACAAGAATAGAGACTCTTCTTACAGTCGGTGCTTTGAGCATTCCCTGTGAGACCAGTATTAGTTTCCGCTATACCTCTGCAGGTGCAGTTTATTCCTTGGACCTTCACATTGACGATGAAACACAGAAATCCAATCGGACTTAAATACAAAAGCTACAATGCCGCCTTAAGTACAAGAATAGAGACTCTTCTTACAGTCGGTGCTTTGAGCATTCCCTGTGAGACCAGTATTAGTTTCCGATACTCCACTGCAGGTTCAATGTATTCCTTGGACCTTCACATTGACGATGAAACACTGAAAGTACATCGGAATTAAATACAAAAGGAACAATGCCGCCTTAAGTACAAGAATAGAGACTCTTCTTACAGTCGGTGCTTTGAGCATTCCCTGTGAGACCAGTATTAGTTCCCGCTACACCTCTGCAGGTGCAGTTTATTCCTTGGACCTTCACATTGACGATGAAACCCAGAAATCGCATCGGAATTAAATACAAAAGGCACAATGCCGACTTAAGTACAAGAATAGAGACTCTTCTTACAGTCGGTGCTACGAGCATTCCCTGTGAGACCAGTATTACTTTCCGATACACCACTGCAGGTTCAATGTATTCCTTGGACCTTCACATTGACGATGAAACACTGAAATTACATCGGAATTAAATACAAAAGGAACTATGCCGCCTTAAGTACAAGAATAGAGACTCTTCTTACAGTCGGTGCTTTGAGCATTCCCTGTGAGACCAGTAATAGTATAATATACACCACTGCAGGTACAATCTATTCCTTGGACATACCCATTGACGATGAAACACATAAATTACATCGGAATTAATTACAAAAGGAACAATGTCGCCTTAAGTACAAGAATAGAGACTCTTCTTACCGTCGGTGGTTTGAGCATTCCCTGTGAGACCAGTATTAGTTTCCGATACACCACTGCAGGTTCAATGTATTTCTTGGACCTTCACATTGACGATGAAACACTGAAATTACATCGGAATTAAAGTCAAAATGCACAATGCCCCCTTAAGTACAAGAATAGAGGCTCTTCTTACAGTCGGTGCTTTGAGCATTCCCTGTGAGACCAGTATTAGTTTCCGCTACACCTCTGCAGGTTCAGTTTATTCCTTGGACCTTCACATTGACGATGAAACACAGAAATCGCATCCGAATTAAATACAAAAGGCACAATGCCGCCTTAAGTACAAGAATAGAGACTCTTCTTACAGTCGGTGCTTTGAGCATTCCCTGTGAGACCAGTATTAGATTCCGCTACACCTCTGCAGGTGCAGTTTATTCCTTGGACCTTCACATTGACGATGAAACACAGAAATCGCATCGGAATTAAATACAAAAGGCACAATGCCGCCTTAAGTACAAGAGTAGAGACTCTTCTTACAGTCGGTGCTTTGAGCATTCCGTGTGAGACCAGTATTAGTTTCCGCTACACCTCTTTAGGTTCAGTTTATTTCTTGGACCTTCACATTGACGATGAAACACAGAAATCGCATCGGAATTAAATACAAAAGGCACAATGCCGCCTTAAAAACAAGAATAGAGACTCTTCTTACAGTCGGTGCTTTGAGCATTCCCTGTGAGACCAGTATTAGTATCCGCTACACCTCTGCAGGTTCAGTTTATTCCTTGGACCTTCACATTGACGATGAAACACAGAAATCGCATCGGATTTAAATACAAAACGCAAAATGCCGCCTTAAGTACAAGAATAGAGACTCTTCTTACAGTCGGTGCTTTGAGCAATCCCTGTAAGACCAGTATTACTTTCCGCTACACCTCTGCAGGTTCAGTTTATTTCTTGGACCTTCACATTGACGATGAAACACAGAAATCGCATCGGAATTAAATACAAAACGCACAATGCCGCCTTAAGTACAAGAATAGAGACTCTTCTTACAGTCGGTGCTTTGAGCATTCCCTGTGAGACCAGTATTAGTATCCAATACACCACTGCAGGTTCAATCTATTCCTTGGACATACCCATTGACGATGAAACACACAAATTACATCGGAATTAATTACAAAAGGAACAATGCCGCCTTAAGTAAAGGAATAGAGACTCTTCTTACCGTCGGTGGTTTGAGCATTCCCTGTGAGACCAGTATTAGTTTCCGATACACCACTGCAGGTTCAATGTATTTCTTGGACCTTCACATTGACGATGAAACACTGAAATTACATCGGAATTAAATATAAAATGTACAATGCCGCCTTAAGTACAAGAATAGAGACTCTTCTTACAATCGGTGCTTTGAGCATTCCCTGTGAGACCAGTATTAGTTTCCGCTACACCTCTGCAGGTTCAGTTTATTCCTTGGACCTTCACATTGACGATGAAACACAGAAATCGCATCGGAATTAAATACAAAAGGCACAATGCCGCCTTAAGTACAAGAATAGAGACTCTTCTTACAGTCGGTGCTTTGAGCATTCCCTGTGAGACCAGTATTACTTTCCGCTACACCTCTGCAGGTTCAGTTTATTCCTTGGACCTTCACATTGACGATGAAACACAGAAATCGCATCGGAATTAAATACAAAAGGCACAATGCCGCCTTAAGTACAAGAATAGAGACTCTTCTTACAGTCGGTGCTTTGAGCATTCCCTGTGAGACCAGTATTAGTTTCCGATACACCACTGCAGGTTCAATGAATTCCTTGGACCTTCACATTGACGATGAAACACTGAAATTACATCGGAATTAAATACAAAAGGCACAATGCCGCCTTAAGTACAAGAATAGGGACTCTTCTTACAGTCGATGCTTTGAGCATTCCCTGTGAGACCAGTATTAGTTTCCGCTACACCTCTGCAGGTTCAGTTTATTCCTTGGACCTTCACATTGACGATGAAACACAGAAATCGCATCGGAATTAAATACAAAAGGCACAATGCCGCCTTAAGTACAAGAATAGAGACTCTTCTTACAGTCGGTGCTTTGAGCATTCCCTGTGAGACCAGTATTAGTTTCCGATACACCACTGCAGGTTCAATGTATTCCTTGGACCTTCACATTGACGATGAAACACTGAAATTACATCGGAATTAAATACAAAAGGCACAATGCCGCCTTAAGTACAAGAATAGAGACTCTTCTTACAGTCGGTGCTATGAGCATTCCCTGTGAGACCAGTAATAGTATCCAATACACCACTGCAGGTACAATCTATTCCTTGGACCTTCACATTGACGATGAAACACTGAAATTACATCGGAATTAAATACAAAAGGCACAATGCCGCCTTAAGTACAAGAATAGAGACTCTTCCTACAGTCGGTGCTTTGAGCATTCCCTGTGAGACCAGTATTACTTTCCGCTACACCTCTGCAGGTTCAGTTTATTCCTTGGACCTTCACATTGACGATGAAACACAGAAATCGCATCGGAATTAAATACAAAAGGCACAATGCCGCCTTAAGTACAAGAATAGAGACTCTTCTTACAGTCGGTGCTTTGAGCATTCCCTGTGAGACCAGTATTAGTTTCCGATACACCACTGCAGGTTCAATGAATTCCTTGGACCTTCACATTGACGATGAAACACTGAAATTACATCGGAATTAAATACAAAAGGCACAATGCCGCCTTAAGTACAAGAATAGGGACTCTTCTTACAGTCGATGCTTTGAGCATTCCCTGTGAGACCAGTATTAGTTTCCGCTACACCTCTGCAGGTTCAGTTTATTCCTTGGACCTTCACATTGACGATGAAACACAGAAATCGCATCGGAATTAAATACAAAAGGCACAATGCCGCCTTAAGTACAAGAATAGAGACTCTTCTTACAGTCGGTGCTTTGAGCATTCCCTGTGAGACCAGTATTAGTTTCCGCTACACCTCTGCAGGTTCAGTTTATTCCTTGGACCTTCACTTTGACGATGAAACACAGAAATCGCATCGGAATTAAATACAAAAGGCACAATGCCGCCTTAAGTACAAGAATAGAGACTCTTCTTACAGTCGGTGTTTTGAGCATTCCCTGTGAGACCAGTATTAGTTTCCGCTACACCTCTGCAGGTGCAGTTTATTCCTTGGACCTTCACATTGACGATGAAACACAGAAATCGCATCGGAAATAAATACAAAAGGCACAATGCCGCCTTAAGTACAAGAATAGAGACTCTTCTTACAGTCGGTGCTTTGAGCATTCCCTGTGAGACCAGTATTAGTTTCCGCTACACCTCTGCAGGTTCAGTTTATTTCTTGGACCTTCACATTGACGATGAAACACAGAAATCGCATCGGAATTACATACAAAAGGCACAATGCCGCCTTAAGTACAAGAATAGAGACTCTTCTTACAGTCGGTGCTTTGCGCATTCCCTGTGAGACCAGTATTAGTTTCCGCTACACCTCTGCAGGTTCAGTTTATTCCTTGGACCTTCACATTGACGATGAAACACAGAAATCGCATCGGAATTAAATACAAAACGCAAAATGCCGCCTTAAGTACAAGAATAGAGACTCTTCTTACAGTCGCTGCTTTGAGCATTCCCTGTGAGACCAGTATTAGTATCCAATACACCACTGCAGGTTCAATCTATTCCTTGGACATACCCATTGACGATGAAACACACAAATTACATCGGAATTAATTACAAAAGGAACAATGCCGCCTTAAGTACAGGAATAGAGACTCTTCTTACCGTCGGTGGTTTGAGCATTCCCTGTGAGACCAGTATTAGTTTCCGATACACCACTGCAGGTTCAATGTATTTCTTGGACCTTCACATTGACGATGAAACACTGAAATTACATCGGAATTAAATACAAAATGCACAATGCCGCCTTAAGTACAAGAATAGAGACTCTTCTTACAATCGGTGCTTTGAGCATTCCCTGTGAGACCAGTATTAGTTTCCGCTACACCTCTGCAGGTTCAGTTTATTCCTTGGACCTTCACATTGACGATGAAACACAGAAATCGCATCGGAATTAAACACTAAAGGCACAATGCCGCCTTAAGTACAAGAATAGAGACTCTTCTTACAGTCGGTGCTTTGAGCATTCCCTGTGAGACCAGTATTAGTTTCCGATACACCTTTGCAGGTTCAATGAATTCCTTGGACCTTCACATTGACGATGAAACACTGAAATTACATCGGAATTAAATACAAAAGGCACAATGCCGCCTTAAGTACAAGAATAGGGACTCTTCTTACAGTCGGTGCTTTGAGCATTCCCTGTGAGACCAGTATTAGTTTCCGCTACACCTCTGCAGGTTCAGCTTATTCCTTGAACCTTCACATTGACGATGAAACACAGAAATCGCATCGGAATTAAATACAAAACGCACAATGCCGCCTTAAGTACAAGAATAGAGACTCTTCTTACAGTCGGTGCTTTGAGCATTCCCTGTGAGACCAGTATTAGTTTCCGATACACCACTGCAGGTTCAATGAATTCCTTGGACCTTCACATTGACGATGAAACACAGAAATTACATCGGAATTAAATACAAAAGGCACAATGCCGCCTTAAGTACAAGAATAGGGACTCTTCTTACAGTCGGTGCTTTGAGCATTCCCTGTGAGACCAGTATTAGTTTCCGCTACACCTCTGCAGGTTCAGTTTATTTCTTGGAACTTCACATCGACGATGAAACACAGAAATCGCATCGGAATTAAATGCAAAAGGCACAATGCCGCCTTAAGTACAAGAATAGAGACTCTTCTTACAGTCGGTGCTTTGAGCATTCCCTGTGAGACCAGGTCTAGTTTCCGCTACACCTCTGCAGGTTCAGTTTATTTCTTGGACCTTCACATTGACGATGAAACACAGAAATCGCATCGAAATTAAATACAAAACGCACAATGCCGCCTTAAGTACAAGAATAGAGTCTCTTCTTACAGTCGGTGCTTTGAACATTCCCTGTGAGACCAGTATTAGTTTCCGATACACCACTGCAGGTTCAATGAATTCCTTCGACCTTCACATTGACGATGAAACACTGAAATTACATCGGAATTAAATACAAAAGGCACAATGCCGCCCTAAGTACAAGAATAGGGAATCTTCTTACAGTCGGTGCTTCGAGCATTCCGTGTGAGACCAGTATTAGTTTCCGCTACACCTCTGCAGGTTCAGTTTATTCCTTAAACCCTCATATTGACGATGCAACACAGAAAACACATCGGAATTAAATACAAAAGGCACAATGCCGCCTTAAGTACAAGCATAGAGACTCTTCTTACAGTCGGTGCTTTGAGCATTCCCTGTGAGACCAGTATTAGTTTCCGGTACACCACTGCAGGTTCAATGTATTCCTTGGACCTTCACATTGAAGATGAAACACAGAAATCGCATCGGAATTAAATACAAAAGGCACAATGCCGCCTTAAATACAAGAATAGAGACTCTTCTTACAGTCGGTGCTTTGAGCATTCCCTGTGAGACCAGTATTAGTTTCCGCTACACCTCTGCAGGTGCAGTTTATTCCTTGGAGCTTCACATTGACGATGATACACAGAAATCGCATCGGAATTAAATACAAAAGGCACAATGCCGCCTTAAGTACAAGAATAGAGACTCTTCTTACAGTCGGTGCTTTGAGCATTCCCTGTGAGACCAGTATTAGTTTCCGATACACCACTGCAGGTTCAATGTATTCCTTGGACCTTCACATTGACGATGAAACACTGAAATTACATCGGAATTAAATACAAAAGGAACAATGCCGCCTTAAGTACAAGAATAGAGACTCTTCTTACAGTCGGTGCTTTGAGCATTCCCTGTGAGACCAGTAATAGTATCCAATACACCACTGCAGGTACAATCTATTCCTTGGACATACCCATTGACGATGAAACACATAAATTACATCGGAATTAATTACAAAAGGAACAATGTCGCCTTAAGTACAAGAATAGAGACTCTTCTTACCGTCGGTGGTTTGAGCATTCCCTGTGAGACCAGTATTAGTTTCCGATACACCACTGCAGGTTCAATGTATTTCTTGGACCTTCACATTGACGATGAAACCCTGTTATTACATCGGAATTAAATTCAAAATGCACAATGCCCCCTTAAGTACAAGAATAGAGACTCTTCTTACAGTCGGTGCTTTGAGCATTCCCTGTGAGACCAGTATTAGTTTCCGCTACACCTCTGCAGGTTCAGTTTATTCCTTGGACCTTCACTTTGACGATGAAACACAGAAATCGCATCGGAATTAAATACAAAAGGCACAATGCCGCCTTAAGTACAAGAATAGAGACTCTTCTTACAGTCGGTGCTTTGAGCATTCCCTGTGAGACCAGTATTAGTTTCCGCTACACCTCTGCAGGTGCAGTTTATTCCTTGGACCTTCACATTGACGATGAAACACAGAAATCGCATCGGAATTAAATACAAAAGGCACAATGCCGCCTTAAGTACAAGAATAGAGACTCTTCTTCCAGTCGGTGCTTTGAGCATTCCCTGTGAGACCAGTATTAGTTTCCGCTACACCTCTGCAGGTTCAGTTTATTTCTTGGACCTTCACATTGACGATGAAACACAGAAATCGCATCGGAATTACAAACAAAAGGCACAATGCCGCCTTAAGTACAAGAATAGAGACTCTTCTTACAGTCGGTGCTTTGAGCATTCCCTGTGAGACCAGTATTAGTTTCCGCTACACCTCTGCAGGTTCAGTTTATTCCTTGGACCTTCACATTGACGATGAAACACAGAGATCGCATCGGAATTAAATACAAAACGCAAAATGCCGCCTTAAGTACATGAATAGAGACTCTTCTTACAGTCGCTGCTTTGAGCATTCCCTGTGAGACCAGTATTAGTATCCAATACACCACTGCAGGTTCAATCTATTCCTTGGACATTCCCATTGACGATGAAACACACAAATTACATCGGAATTAATTACAAAAGGAACAATGCCGCCTTAAGTACAGGAATGGAGACTCTTCTTACCGTCGGTGGTTTGAGCATTCCCTGTGAGACCAGTATTAGTTTCCGATACACCACTGCAGGTTCAATGTATTTCTTGGACCTTCACATTGACGATGAAACACTGAAATTACATCGGAATTAAATACAAAATGCACAATGCCGACTTAAGTACAAGAATAGAGACTCTTCTTACAATCGGTGCTTTGAGCATTCCCTGTGAGACCAGTATTAGTTTCCGCTACACCTCTGCAGGTTCAGTTTATTCCTTGGACCTTCACATTGACGATGAAACACAGAAATCGCATCGGAATTAAACACAAAAGGCACAATGCCGCCTTAAGTACAAGAATAGAGACTCTTCTTACAGTCGGTGCTTTGAGCATTCCCTGTGAGACCAGTATTAGTTTCCGATACACCTTTGCAGGTTCAATGAATTCCTTGGACCTTCACATTGACGATGAAACACTGAAATTACATCGGAATTAAATACAAAAGGCACAATGCCGCCTTAAGTACAAGAATAGGGACTCTTCTTACAGTCGGTGCTTTGAGCATTCCCTGTGAGAACAGTATTATTTTCCGCTACACCTCTGCAGGTTCAGTTTATTTCTTGGAACTTCACATTGACGATGAAACACAGAAATCGCATCGGAATTAAATACAAAAGGCACAATGCCGCCTTAAGTACAAGAATAGAGACTCTTCTTACAGTCGGTGCTTTGAGCATTCCCTGTGAGACCAGGTCTAGTTTCCGCTACACCTCTGCAGGTTCAGTTTATTTCTTGGACCTTCACATTGACGATGAAACACAGAAATCGCATCGAAATTAAATACAAAACGCACAATGCCGCCTTAAGTACAAGAATAGAGACTCTTCTTACAGTCGGTGCTTTGAGCATTCCCTGTGAGACCAGTATTAGTTTCCGATACACCACTGCAGGTTCAATGAATTCCTTCGACCTTCACATTGACGATGAAACACTGAAATTACATCGGAATTAAATACATAAGGCACAATGCCGCCCTAAGTACAAGAATAGGGACTCTTCTTACAGTCGGTGCTTCGAGCATTCCGTGTGAGACCAGTATTAGTTTCCGCTACACCTCTGCAGGTTCAGTTTATTCCTTAAACCCTCATATTGACGATGCAACACAGAAATCACATCGGAATTAAATACAAAAGGCACAATGCCGCCTTAAGTACAAGAATAGAGACTCTTCTTACAGTCGGTGCTTTGAGCATTCCCTGTGAGACCAGTATTAGTTTCCGATACACCACTGCAGGTTCAATGTATTTCTTGGACCTTCACATTGACGATGAAACACTGTTATTACATCGGAATTAAATTCAAAATGCACAATGCCCCCTTAAGTACAAGAATAGAGACTCTTCTTACAGTCGGTGCTTTGAGCATTCCCTGTGAGACCAGTATTAGTTTCCGCTACACCTCTGCAGGTTCAGTTTATTCCTTGGACCTTCACTTTGACGATGAAACACAGAAATCGCATCGGAATTAAATACAAAAGGCACAATGCCGCCTTAAGTACAAGAATAGAGACTCTTCTTACAGTCGGTGCTTTGAGCATTCCCTGTGAGACCAGTATTATTTTCCGCTACACCTCTGCAGGTGCAGTTTATTCCTTGGACCTTCACATTGACGATGAAACACAGAAATCGCATCGGAATTAAATACAAAAGGCACAATGCCGCCTTAAGTACAAGAATAGAGACTCTTCTTACAGTCGGTGCTTTGAGCATTCCCTGTGAGACCAGTATTAGTTTCCGCTACACCTCTGCAGGTTCAGTTTATTTCTTGGACCTTCACATTGACGATGAAACACAGAAATCGCAGCGGAATTACATACAAAAGGCACAATGCCGCCTTAAGTACAAGAATAGAGACTCTTCTTACAGTCGGTGCTTTGAGCATTCCCTGTGAGACCAGTATTAGTTTCCGCTACACCTCTGCAGGTTCAGTTTATTCCTTGGACCTTCACATTGACGATGAAACACAGAAATCGCATCGGAATTAAATACAAAACGCTAAATGCCGCCTTAAGTACAAGAATAGAGACTCTTCTTACAGTCGCTGCTTTGAGCATTCCCTGTGAGACCAGTATTAGTATCCAATACACCACTGCAGGTTCAATCTATTCCTTGGACATACCCATTGACGATGAAACACACAAATTACATCGGAATTAATTACAAAAGGAACAATGCCGCCTTAAGTACAGGAATAGAGACTCTTCTTACCGTCGGTGGTTTGAGCATTCCCTGTGAGACCAGTATTAGTTTCCGATACACCACTGCAGGTTCAATGTATTTCTTGGACCTTCACATTGACGATGAAACACTGAAATTACATCGGAATTAAATACAAAATGCACAATGCCGCCTTAAGTACAAGAATAGAGACTCTTCTTACAATCGGTGCTTTGAGCATTCCCTGTGAGACCAGTATTAGTTTCCGCTACACCTCTGCAGGTTCAGTTTATTCCTTGGACCTTCACATTGACGATGAAACACAGAAATCGCATCGGAATTAAACACAAAAGGCACAATGCCGCCTTAAGTACAAGAATAGAGACTCTTCTTACAGTCGGTGCTTTGAGCATTCCCTGTGAGACCAGTATTAGTTTCCGATACACCTTTGCAGGTTCAATGAATTCCTTGGACCTTCACATTGACGATGAAACACTGAAATTACATCGGAATTAAATACAAAAGGCACAATGCCGCCTTAAGTACAAGAATAGGGACTCTTCTTACAGTCGGTGCTTTGAGCATTCCCTGTGAGACCAGTATTAGTTTCCGCTACACCTCTGCAGGTTCAGTTTATTCCTTGAACCTTCACATTGACGATGAAACACAGAAATCGCATCGGAATTAAATACAAAACGCACAATGCCGCCTTAAGTACAAGAATAGAGACTCTTCTTACAGTCTGTGCTTTGAGCATTCCCTGTGAGACCAGTATTAGTTTCCGATACACCACTGCAGGTTCAATGAATTCCTTGGACCTTCACATTGACGATGAAACACAGAAATTACATCGGAATTAAATACAAAAGGCACAATGCCGCCTTAAGTACAAGAATAGGGACTCTTCTTACAGTCGGTGCTTTGAGCATTCCCTGTGAGACCAGTATTAGTTTCCGCTACACCTCTGCAGGTTCAGTTTATTTCTTGGAACTTCACATTGACGATGAAACACAGAAATCGCATCGGAATTAAATACAAAAGGCACAATGCCGCCTTAAGTACAAGAATAGAGACTCTTCTTACAGTCGGTGCTTTGAGCATTCCCTGTGAGACCAGTATTAGTTTCCGGTACACCACTGCAGGTTCAATGTATTCCTTGGACCTTCACATTGAAGATGAAACACAGAAATCGCATCGGAATTAAATACAAAAGGCACAATGCCGCCTTAAATACAAGAATAGAGACTCTTCTTACAGTCGGTGCTTTGAGCATTCCCTGTGAGACCAGTATTAGTTTCCGCTACACCTCTGCAGGTTCAGTTTATTTCTTGGACCTTCACATTGACGATGAAACACAGAAATCGCATCGGAATTAAATTCAAAAGGCACAATGCCGCCTTAAGTACAAGAATACAGACTCTTCTTACAGTCGGTGCTTTGAGCTTTCCCTGTGAGACCAGTATTAGTTTCCGCTACACCTCTGCAGGTTCAGTTTATTCCTTGGACCTTCACATTGACGATGAAACACTGAAATCGCATCGGAATTAAATACAAAACGCACAATGCCGCCTTAAGTACAAGAATTGAGACTCTTCTTACAGTCGGTGCTTTGAGCATTCCCTGTGAGTCCCGTATTAGTTTCCGATACACCACTGCAGGTTCAATAAATTCCTTGGACCTTCACATTGACGATGAAACACAGAAATTACATCGGAATTAAATACAAAAGGCACAATGCCGCCTTATTACAAGAATAGGGACTCTTCTTACAGTCGGTGCTTTGGGCATTCCCTGTGAGACCAGTATTAGTTTCCGCTACACCTCTGCAGGTGCAGTTTATTCCTTGCACCTTCACATTGAAGATGAAACACAGAAATCCAATCGGAATTAAATACAAAAGGCACAATGCCGCCTTAAGTACAAGAATAGAGACTCTTCTTACTGTCGGTGCTTTGAGCATTCATTGTGAGACCAGTATTAGTTTCCGCTACACCTCTGCAGGTGCAGTTTATTCCTTGGACCTTCACATTGACGATGAAACACAGAAATCCAATCGGAATTAAATACAAAAGGCACAATGCCGCCTTAAGTACAAGAATAGAGACTCTTCTTACAATCGGTGCTTTGAGCATTCCCTGTGAGACCAGTATTAGTTTCCGCTACACCTCTGCAGGTTCAGTTTATTTCTTGGACCTTCACATTGACGATGAAACACAGAAATCGCAGCGGAATTACATACAAAAGGCACAATGCCGCCTTAAGTACAAGAATAGAGACTCTTCTTACAGTCGGTGCTTTGAGCATTCCCTGTGAGACCAGTATTAGTTTCCGCTACACCTCTGCAGGTTCAGTTTATTCCTTGGACCTTCACATTGACGAAGAAACACAGAAATCGCATCGGAATTAAATACAAAACGCAAAATGCCGCCTTAAGTACAAGAATAGAGACTCTTCTTACAGTCGCTGCTTTGAGCATTCCCTGTGAGACCAGTATTAGTATCCAATACACCACTGCAGGTTCAATCTATTCCTTGGACATACCCATTGACGATGAAACACACAAATTACATCGGAATTAATTACAAAAGGAACAATGCCGCCTTAAGTACAGGAATAGAGACTCTTCTTACCGTCGGTGGTTTGAGCATTCCCTGTGAGACCAGTATTAGTTTCCGATACACCACTGCAGGTTCCATGTATTTCTTGGACCTTCACATTGACGATGAAACACTGAAATTACATCGGAATTAAATACAAAATGCACAATGCCGCCTTAAGTACAAGAATAGAGACTCTTCTTACAATCGGTGCTTTGAGCATTCCCTGTGAGACCAGTATTAGTTTCCGCTACACCTCTGCAGGTTCAGTTTATTCCTTGGACCTTCACATTGACGATGAAACACAGAAATCGCATCGGAATTAAACACAAAAGGCACAATGCCGCCTTAAGTACAAGAATAGAGACTCTTCTTACAGTCGGTGCTTTGAGCATTCCCTGTGAGACCAGTATTAGTTTCCGATACACCTTTGCAGGTTCAATGAATTCCTTGGACCTTCACATTGACGATGAAACACTGAAATTACATCTTAATTAATTACAAAAGGCACAATGCCGCCTTAAGTACAAGAATAGGGACTTTCTTACAGTCGGTGCTTTGAGCATTCCCTGTGAGACCAGTATTAGTTTCCGCTACACCTCTGCAGGATCAGTTTATTCCTTGAACCTTCACATTGACGATGAAACACAGAAATCGCATCGGAATTAAATACAAAACGCACAATGCCGCCTTAAGTACAAGAATAGAGACTCTTCTTACAGTCGGTGCTTTGAGCATTCCCTGTGAGACCAGTATTAGTTTCCGATACACCACTGCAGGTTCAATGAATTCCTTGGACCTTCACATTGACGATGAAACACAGAAATTACATCGGAATTAAATACAAAAGGCACAATGCCGCCTTAAGTACAAGAATAGGGACTCTTCTTACAGTCGGTGCTTTGAGCATTCCCTGTGAGACCAGTATTAGTTTCCGCTACACCTCTGCAGGTTCAGTTTATTTCTTGGAACTTCACATTGACGATGAAACACAGAAATCGCATCGGAATTAAATACAAAAGGCACAATGCCGCCTTAAGTACAAGAATAGAGACTCTTCTTACAGTCGGTGCTTTGAGCATTCCCTGTGAGACCAGTATTAGTTTCCGGTACACCACTGCAGGTTCAATGTATTCCTTGGACCTTCACATTGAAAATGAAACACAGAAATCGCATCGGAATTAAATACAAAAGGCACAATGCCGCCTTAAATACAAGAATAGAGACTCTTCTTACAGTCGGTGCTTTGAGCATTCCCTGTGAGACCAGTATTAGTTTCCGCTACACCTCTGCAGGTTCAGTTTATTTCTTGGACCTTCACATTGACGATGAAACACAGAAATCGCATCGGAATTAAATTCAAAAGGCACAATGCCGCCTTAAGTACAAGAATACAGACTCTTCTTACAGTCGGTGCTTTGAGCTTTCCCTGTGAGACCAGTATTAGTTTCCGCTACACCTCTGCAGGTTCAGTTTATTCCTTGGACCTTCACATTGACGATGAAACACTGAAATCGCATCGGAATTAAATACAAAACGCACAATGCCGCCTTAAGTACAAGAATAGAGACTCTTCTTACAGTCGGTGCTTTGAGCATTCCCTGTGAGTCCCGTATTAGTTTCCGATACACCACTGCAGGTTCAATAAATTCCTTGGACCTTCACATTGACGATGAAACACAGAAATTACATCGGAATTAAGTACAAAAGGCACAATGCCGCCTTAAGTACAAGAATAGGGACTCTTCTTACAGTCGGTGCTTTGGGCATTCCCTGTGAGACCAGTATTAGTTTCCGCTACACCTCTGCAGGTGCAGTTTATTCCTTGGACCTTCACATTGAAGATGAAACACAGAAATCCAATCGGAATTAAATACAAAAGGCACAATGCCGCCTTAAGTACAAGAATAGAGACTCTTCTTACTGTCGGTGCTTTGAGCATTCATTGTGAGACCAGTATTAGTTTCCGCTACACCTCTGCAGGTGCAGTTTATTCCTTGGACCTTCACATTGACGATGAAACACAGAAATCCAATCGGAATTAAATACAAAAGGCACAATGCCGCCTTAAGTACAAGAATAGAGACTCTTCTTACAATCGGTGCTTTGAGCATTCCCTGTGAGACCAGTATTAGTTTCCGCTACACCTCTGCAGGTTCAGTTTATTCCTTGGACCATCACATTGACGATGAAACACAGAAATCGCATCGGAATTAAATACAAAACGCAAAATGCCGCCTTAAGTACAAGAATAGAGACTCTTCTTACAGTCGCTGCTTTGAGCATTCCCTGTGAGACCAGTATTAGTATCCAATACACCACTGCAGGTTCAATCTATTCCTTGGACATACCCATTGACGATGAAACACACAAATTACATCGGAATTAATTACAAAAGGAACAATGCCGCCTTAAGTACACGAATAGAGACTCTTCTTACCGTCGGTGGTTTGAGCATTCCCTGTGAGACCAGTATTAGTTTCCGATACACCACTGCAGTTTCAGTGTATTTCTTGGACCTTCACATTGACGATGAAACACTGAAATTACATCGGAATTAAATACTAAATGCACAATGCCGCCTTAAGTACAAGAATAGAGACTCTTCTTACAATCGGTGCTTTGAGCATTCCCTGTGAGACCAGTATTAGTTTCCGCTACACCTCTGCAGGTTCAGTTTATTCCTTGGACCTTCACATTGACGATGAAACACAGAAATCGCATCGGAATTAAACACAAAAGGCACAATGCCGCCTTAAGTACAAGAATAGAGACTCTTCTTACAGTCGGTGCTTTGAGCATTCCCTGTGAGACCAGTATTAGTTTCCGATACACCTTTGCAGGTTCAATGAATTCCTTGGACCTTCACATTGACGATGAAACACTGAAATTACATCGGAATTAAATACAAAAGGCACAATGCCGCCTTAAGTACAAGAATAGGGACTCTTCTTACAGTCGGTGCTTTGAGCATTCCCTGTGAGACCAGTATTAGTTTCCGCTACACCTCTGCAGGTTCAGCTTATTCCTTGAACCTTCACATTGACGATGATACACAGAAATCGCATCGGAATTAAATACAAAACGCACAATGCCGCCTTAAGTACAAGAATAGAGACTCTTCTTACAGTCGGTGCTTTGAGCATTCCCTGTGAGACCAGTATTAGTTTCCGATACACCACTGCAGGTTCAATGAATTCCTCGGACCTTCACATTGACGATGAAACACAGAAATTACATCGGAATTAAATACAAAAGGCACAATGCCGCCTTAAGTACAAGAATAGGGACTCTTCTTACAGTCGGTGCTTTGAGCATTCCCTGTGAGACCAGTATTAGTTTCCGCTACACCTCTGCAGGTTCAGTTTATTTCTTGGAACTTCACATTGACGATGAAACACAGAAATCGCATCGGAATTAAATACAAAAGGCACAATGCCGCCTTAAGTACAAGAATAGAGACTCTTCTTACAGTCGGTGCTTTGAGCATTCCCTGTGAGACCAGGTCTAGTTTCCGCTACACCTCTGCAGGTTCAGTTTATTTCTTGGACCTTCACATTGACGATGAAACACAGAAATCGCATCGAAATTAAATACAAAACGCACAATGCCGCCTTAAGTACAAGAATAGAGACTCTTCTTACAGTCGGTGCTTTGAGCATTCCCTGTGAGACCAGTATTAGTTTCCGATACACCACTGCAGGTTCAATGAATTCCTTCGACCTTCACATTGACGATGAGACACTGAAATTACATCGGAATTAAATACAAAAGGCACAATGCCGCCCTAAGTACAAGAATAGGGACTCTTCTTACAGTCGGTGCTTCGAGCATTCCGTGTGAGACAAGTATTAGTTTCCGCTACACCTCTGCAGGTTCAGTTTATTCCTTAAACCCTCATATTGACGATGCATCACAGAAATCACATCGGAATTAAATACAAAAGGCACAATGCCGCCTTAAGTACAAGAATAGAGACTCTTCTTACAGTCGGTGCTTTGAGCATTCCCTGTGAGACCAGTATTAGTTTCCGGTACACCACTGCAGGTTCAATGTATTCCTTGGACCTTCACATTGAAGATGAAACACAGAAATCGCATCGGAATTAAATACAAAAAGCACAATGCCGCCTTAAATACAAGAATAGAGACTCTTCTTACAGTCGGTGCTTTGAGCATTCCCTGTGAGACCAGTATTAGTTTCCGCTACACCTCTGCAGGTTCAGTTTATTTCTTGGACCTTCACATTGACGATGAAACACAGAAATCGCATCGGAATTAAATTCAAAAGGCACAATGCCGCCTTAAGTACAAGAATACAGCCTCTTCATACAGTCGGTGCTTTGAGCTTTCCCTGTGAGACCAGTATTAGTTTCCGCTACACCTCTGCAGGTTCAGTTTATTCCTTGGACCTTCACATTGACGATGAAACACTGAAATCGCATCGGAATTAAATACAAAACGCACAATGCCGCCTTAAGTACAAGAATAGAGACTCTTCTTACAGTCGGTGCTTTGAGCATTCCCTGTGAGTCCCGTATTAGTTTCCGATACACCACTGCAGGTTCAATAAATTCCTTGGACCTTCACATTGACGATGAAACACAGAAATTACATCGGAATTAAAAACAAAAGGCACAATGCCGCCTTAAGTACAAGAATAGGGACTCTTCTTACAGTCGGTGCTTTGGGCATTCCCTGTGAGACCAGTATTAGTTTCCGCTACACCTCTGCAGGTGCAGTTTATTCCTTGGACCTTCACATTGAAGATGAAACACAGAAATCCAATCGGAATTAAATACAAAAGGCACAATGCCGCCTTAAGTACAAGAATAGAGACTCTTCATACAGTCGGTGCTTTGAGCATTCCCTGTGAGACCAGTATTAGTTTCCGCTACACCTCTGCAGGTTCAGTTTATTCCTTGGACCTTCACATTGACGATGAAACACAGAAATCGCATCGGAATTAAATACAAAAGGCACAATGCCGCCTTAAGTACAAGAATAGAGACTCTTCTTACAGTCGGTGCTTTGAGCATTCCCTGTGAGACCAGTATTAGTTTCCGATACACCACTGCAGGTTCAATGTATTCCTTGGACCTTCACTTTGACGATGAAACACTGAAATTACATCGGAATTAAATACAAAAGGAACAATGCCGCCTTAAGTACAAGAATAGAGACTCTTCTTACAGTCGGTGCTTTGAGCATTCCCTGTGAGACCAGTAATAGTATCCAATACACCACTGCAGGTACAATCTATTCCTTGGACATACCCATTGACGATGAAACACAGAAATTACATCGGAATTAATTACAAAAGGAACAATGCCGCCTTAAGTACAAGAATAGAGACTCTTCTTACCGTCGGTGGTTTGAGCATTCCCTGTGAGACCAGTATTAGTTTCCGATACACAACTGCAGATTCATTGTATTTCTTGGACTTTCACATTGACGATGAAACACTGAAATTACATCGGAATTAAATTCAAAATGCACAATGCCGCCTTAAGTACAAGAATAGAGACTCTTCTTACAGTCGGTGCTTTGAGCATTCCCTGTGAGACCAGTATTAGTTTCCGCTACACCTCTGCAGGTTCAGTTTATTCCTTGGACCTTCACATTGACGATGAAACACAGAAATCGCATCGGAATTAAATACAAAAGGCACAATGCCGCCTGAAGTACAAGAATAGAGACTCTTCTTACAGTCGGTGCTTTGAGCATTCCCTGTGAGACCAGTATTAGTTTCCGCTACACCTCTGCAGGTGCAGTTTATTCCTTGGACCTTCACATTGACGATGAAACACAGAAATCGCATCGGAATTAAATACAAAAGGCACAATGCCGCCTGAAGTACAAGAATAGAGACCCTTCTTACAGTCTTGCTTTGAGCATTCCCTGTGAGACCAGTATTAGTTTCCGCTACACCTCTGCAGGTTCAGTTTATTTCTTGGACCTTCACATTGACGATGAAACACAGAAATCGCATCGGAATTAAATACAAAAGGCACAATGCCGCCTTAAGTACAAGAATAGAGCCTCTTCTTACAGTCGGTGCTTTGAGCATTCCCTGTGAGACAAGTATTAGTTTCCGCTACACCTCTGCAGGTTCAGTTTATTCCTTGGACCTTCACATTGACGATGAAACACAGAAATCGCATCGGAATTAAATACAAAACGCAAAATGCCGCCTTAAGTACAAGAATAGAGCCTCTTCTTACAGTCGGTGCTTTGAGCATTCCCTGTGAGACCAGTATTAGTTTCCGATACACCACTGCAGGTTCAACGAATTCCTTGGACCTTCACATTGACGATGAAACACTGAAAAGACATCGGAATTAAATACAAAAGGCACAATGCCGCCTTAAGTACAAGAATAGGGACTCTTCTTACAGTCGGTGCTTTGAGCATTCCCAATGAGACCAGTATTAGTTTCCGCTACACCTCTGCAGGTTCAGTTTATTCCTTGGACCTTCACATTGACGATGCAACACAGAAATCACATCGGAATTAAATACAAAAGGCACAATGCCGCCGTAAGTACAAGAATAGAGACTCTTCTTACAGTCGGTGCATTGAGCATTCCCTGTGAGACCAGTATTAGTTTCCGCTACACCTCTGCAGGTTCAGTTTATTTCTTGGACCTTCACATTGACGAAGAAACACTGAAATCGCATCGGAATTAAATACAAAAGGCACAATGCCGCCTTAAGTACAAGAATAGAGACTCTTCTTACAGTCGGTGCTTTGAGCATTCCCTGTGAGACCAGTATTAGTTTCCGCTACACCTCTGCAGGTTCAGTTTATTCCTTGGACCTTCACATTGACGATGAAACACAGAAATCGCATCGGAATTAAATACAAAAGGCACAATGCCGCCTTAAGTACAAAAATAGAGACTCTTCTTACAATCGGTGCTTTGAGCATTCCCTGTGAGACCAGTATTAGTTTCCGATACACCACTGCAGGTTCAATGTATTCCTTGGACCTTCACATTGACGATGAAACACAGAAATCGCATCGGAATTAAATACAAAACGCACAATGCCGCCTTAAGTACAAGAATAGAGACTCTGCTTACAGTCGGTGCTTTGAGCATTCCCTGTGAGACCAGTATTAGTTTCCGATACACCACTGCAGGTTCAATGAATTCCTTGGACATTCACATTGACGATGAAACACAGATATTACATCGGAATTAAATACAAAAGGCACAATGCAGCCTTAAGTACAAGAATAGGGACTCTTCTTACAGTCGGTGGTTTGAGCATTCCCTGTGAGACCAGTATTAGTTTCCGCTACACCTCTGCAGGTTCAGTTTATTCCTTGGACCTTCACATTGACGATGCAACACAGAAATCACATCGGAATTAAATACAAAAGGCACAATGCCGCCTTAAGTACAAGTATAGAGACTCTTCTTACAGTCGGTGCTTTGAGCATTCCCTGTGAGACCAGTATTAGTTTCCGCTACACCTCTGCAGGTGCAGTTTATTCCTTGGACCTTCACATTGACGATGAAACACAGAAATCGCATCGGAATTAAATACAAAAGGCACAATGCCGCCTGAAGTACAAGAATAGAGACCCTTCTTACAGTCTTGCTTTGAGCATTCCCTGTGAGACCAGTATTAGTTTCCGCTACACCTCTGCAGGTTCAGTTTATTTCTTGGACCTTCACATTGACGATGAAACACAGAAATCGCATCGGAATTAAATACAAAAGGCACAATGCCGCCTTAAGTACAAGAATAGAGCCTCTTCTTACAGTCGGTGCTTTGAGCATTCCCTGTGAGACAAGTATTAGTTTCCGCTACACCTCTGCAGGTTCAGTTTATTCCTTGGACCTTCACATTGACGATGAAACACAGAAATCGCATCGGAATTAAATACAAAACGCAAAATGCCGCCTTAAGTACAAGAATAGAGCCTCTTCTTACAGTCGGTGCTTTGAGCATTCCCTGTGAGACCAGTATTAGTTTCCGATACACCACTGCAGGTTCAACGAATTCCTTGGACCTTCACATTGACGATGAAACACTGAAAAGACATCGGAATTAAATACAAAAGGCACAATGCCGCCTTAAGTACAAGAATAGGGACTCTTCTTACAGTCGGTGCTTTGAGCATTCCCAATGAGACCAGTATTAGTTTCCGCTACACCTCTGCAGGTTCAGTTTATTCCTTGGACCTTCACATTGACGATGCAACACAGAAATCACATCGGAATTAAATACAAAAGGCACAATGCCGCCGTAAGTACAAGAATAGAGACTCTTCTTACAGTCGGTGCATTGAGCATTCCCTGTGAGACCAGTATTAGTTTCCGCTACACCTCTGCAGGTTCAGTTTATTTCTTGGACCTTCACATTGACGAAGAAACACTGAAATCGCATCGGAATTAAATACAAAAGGCACAATGCCGCCTTAAGTACAAGAATAGAGACTCTTCTTACAGTCGGTGCTTTGAGCATTCCCTGTGAGACCAGTATTAGTTTCCGCTACACCTCTGCAGGTTCAGTTTATTCCTTGGACCTTCACATTGACGATGAAACACAGAAATCGCATCGGAATTAAATACAAAAGGCACAATGCCGCCTTAAGTACAAAAATAGAGACTCTTCTTACAATCGGTGCTTTGAGCATTCCCTGTGAGACCAGTATTAGTTTCCGATACACCACTGCAGGTTCAATGTATTCCTTGGACCTTCACATTGACGATGAAACACAGAAATCGCATCGGAATTAAATACAAAACGCACAATGCCGCCTTAAGTACAAGAATAGAGACTCTGCTTACAGTCGGTGCTTTGAGCATTCCCTGTGAGACCAGTATTAGTTTCCGATACACCACTGCAGGTTCAATGAATTCCTTGGACATTCACATTGACGATGAAACACAGATATTACATCGGAATTAAATACAAAAGGCACAATGCAGCCTTAAGTACAAGAATAGGGACTCTTCTTACAGTCGGTGGTTTGAGCATTCCCTGTGAGACCAGTATTAGTTTCCGCTACACCTCTGCAGGTTCAGTTTATTCCTTGGACCTTCACATTGACGATGCAACACAGAAATCACATCGGAATTAAATACAAAAGGCACAATGCCGCCTTAAGTACAAGTATAGAGACCCTTGTTACAGTCGGTGCTTTGAGCATTCCCTGTGAGACCAGTATTAGTTTCCGCTACACCTCTGCAGGTTCAGTTTATTTCTTGGACCTTCACATTGACGATGAAACACAGAAATCGCATCGGAATTAAATACAAAATTCACAATGCCGCCTTAAGTACACGATTAGAGACTCTTCTTACAGTCGGTGCTTTGAGCATTCCCTGTGAGACCAGTATTAGTTTCCGCTACACCTCTGCAGGTTCAGTTTATTTCTTGGACCTTCACATTGACGATGAAACACAGAAATCGCATCGGAATTAAATACAAAACGCACAATGCCGCCTTAAGTACAAGAATAGAGACTCTTCTTACAGTCGGTGCTTTGAGCATTCCCTGTGAGACCAGTATTAGTTTCCGATACACCACTGCAGGTTCAATGAATTCCTTCGACCTTCACATTGACGATGAAACACTGAAATTACATCGGAATTAAATACAAAATGCACAATGCCGCCCTAAGTACAAGAATAGTGACTCTTCTTACAGTCGGTGTTTCGAGCATTCCCTGTGAGACCAGTATTAGTTTCCGCTACACCTCTGCAGGTTCAGTTTATTCCTTAAACCCTCACAATGACGATGCAACACAGAAATCACATCGGAATTAAATACAAAAGGCACAATGCCGCCTTAAGTACAAGAATAGAGACTCTTCTTACAGTCGGTGTTTTGAGCATTCCCTGTGAGACCAGTATTAGTTTCCGCTACACCTCTGCAGGTTCAGTTAATTCCTTGGACCTTCACATTGACGATGAAACACAGAAATCGCATCGGAATTATATACAAAAGGCACAATGCTGCCTTAAGTACAAGAATAGAGACTCTTCTTACAGTCGGTGCTTTGAGCATTCCCTGTGAGACCAGTATTAGTTTCCGCTACACCTCTGCAGGTTCAGTTTATTCCTTGGACCTTCACATTGACGATGAAACACAGAAATCGCATCGGAATTAAATACAAAAGGCACAATGCCGCCTTAAGTACAAAAATAGAGACTCTTCTTACAATCGGTGCTTTGAGCATTCCCTGTGAGACCAGTATTAGTTTCCGATACACCACTGCAGGTTCAATGTATTCCTTGGACCTTCACATTGACGATGAAACACAGAAATCGCATCGGAATTAAATACAAAAGGTACAATGCCGCCTTAAGTACAAGAATAGAGACTCTTCTTACAGTCGGTGCTTTGAGCATTCCCTGTGAGACCAGTATTAGTTTCCGCTACACTTCTGCAGGTTCAGTTTATTTCTTGGACCTTCACATTGACGATGAAACACAGAAATCGCATGGGAATTAAATACAAAAGGCACAATGCCGCCTTAAGTACAAGAATAGAGACTCTTCTTACAGTCGGTGCTTTGAGCATTCCCTGTGAGACCAGTATTAGTTTCCGCTACACCTCTGCAGGTTCAGTTTATTTCTTGGACCTTCACATTGACGATGAAACACAGAAATCGCATCGGAATTAAAAACAAAAGGCACAATGCCGCCTTAAGTACAAGAATAGAGACTCTTCTTACAGTCGGTGCTTTGAGCATTCCCAGTGAGACCAGTATTAGTTTCCGCTACACCTCTGCAGGTGCAGTTTATTCCTTGGACCTTCACATTGAAGATGAAACACAGAAATCCAATCGGAATTAAATACAAAAGGCACAATGCCGCCTTAAGTACAAGAATAGAGACTCTTCTTACAGTCGGTGCTTTGAGCATTCCCTGTGAGACAAGTATTATTTTCCGCTACACCTCTGCAGGTGCAGTTTATTCCTTGGACCTTCACATTGACGATGAAACACAGAAATCCAATCGGAATTAAATACAAAAGGTACAATGCCGCCTTAAGTACAAGAATAGAGACTCTTCTTACAGTCGGTGCTTTGAGCATTCCCTGTGAGACCAGTATTAGCTTCCGCTACACCTCTGCAGGTTCAGTTTATTCCTTGGACCTTCACATTGACGATGAAACACAGAAATCGCATCGGAATTATATACAAAAGGCACAATGCTGCCTTAAGTACAAGAATAGAGACTCTTCTTACAGTCGGTGCTTTGAGCATTCCCTGTGAGACCAGTATTAGTTTCCGCTACACCTCTGCAGGTTCAGTTTATTCCTTGGACCTTCACATTGACGATGAAACACAGAAATCGCATCGGAATTAAATACAAAAGGCACAATGCCGCCTTAAGTACAAGAATAGAGACTCTTCTTACAATCGGTGCTTTGAGCATTCCCTGTGAGACCAGTATTAGTTTCCGATACACCACTGCAGGTTCAATGTATTCCTTGGACCTTCACATTGACGATGAAACACAGAAATCGCATCGGAATTAAATACAAAAGGCACAATGCCTCCTTAAGTACAAGAATAGAGACTCTTCTTACAGTCGGTGCTTTGAGCATTCCCTGTGAGACCAGTATTAGTTTCCGCTACACCTCTGCAGGTTCAGTTTATTCCTTGGACCTTCACATTGACGATGAAACACAGAAATCGCATCGGAATTAAATACAAAAGGCACAATGCCGCCTTACGTACAAGAATAGAGACTCTTCTTACAGTCTGTGCTTTGAGCATTCCATGTGAGACCAGTATTGGTTTCCGATACACCACTGCAGGTTCAATGTATTCCTTGGACCTTCACATTGACGATGGAACACTGAAATTACATCGGAATTAAATACAAAAGGCACAATGCCGCCTTAAGTACATGAATAGAGACTCTTCTTACAGACGGTGCTTTGAGCATTCCCTGTGAGACCAGTAATAGTATCCAATACACCACTGCAGGTTCAATCTATACATTGGACATACCCATTGACGATGAAACACAGAAATTACATCTTAATTAATTACAAAAGGATCAATGCCGCCTTAAGTACAAGAATAGAGACTCTTCTTACCGTCGGTGCTTTGAGCAATCCCTGTGAGACCAGTATTAGTTTCCGATACACCACTGCAGGTTCAATCTATTCCTTGGACATACCCATTGACGATGAAACACAGAAATTACATCTTAATTAAATACAAAAGGAACAATCCCGCCTTAAGTACAAGAATAGAGACTCTTCTTACCGTCGGTGCTTTGAGCATTCCCTGTGAGACCAGTATTAGTTTCCGCTACACCTCTGCAGGTTCAGTTTAATTCTTGGACCTTCACATTGACGATGAAACAAAGAAATCGCATCGGAATTAAATACAAAACGCACAATGCCGCCTTTAGTACAAGAATAGGGACTCTTCTTACAGTCGGTGCTTTGAGCATTCCCTGTGAGACCAGTATTAGTTTCCGCTACACTTCTACAGGTTCAGTTTATTCCTTGGACCTTCACATTGACGATGAAACACTGAAATCGCATCGGAATTAAATAGAAAACGCACAATGCCGCCTTAAGTACAAGAATAGAGACTCTTCTTACAGTCGGTGCTTTGAGCATTCCCTGTGAGACCAGTATTAGTTTCCGATACACAACTGCAGGTTCAATGTATTCCTTGGACCTTCACATTGACGATGAAACACTGACATTACATCGGAATTAAAAACAAAAGGCACATTGCCGCCTTAAGTGCAAGAATAGAGACTCTTCTTACAGTCGGTGCTTTGAGCATTCCCTGTGAGACCAGTATTAGTTTCCGCTACACCTCTGCAGGTTCAGTTTATTCCTTGGACCTTCACATTGACGATGAAACACAGAAATCGCATCGGAATTAAATACAAAAGGCACAATGCCGCCTTAAGTACAAGAATAGAGACTCTTCTTACAGTCGGTGCTTTGAGCATTCCCTGTGAGACCAGTATTAGTTTCCGCTACACCTCTGCAGGTTCAGTTTATTCCTTGGACCTTCACATTGACGATGAAACACCGGAATCGCATCGGAATTAAATACAAAAGGCACAATGCCGCCTTATGTACAAGAATACAGACTCTTCTTACAGTCGGTGCTTTGAGCATTCCCTGTGACACCAGTATTAGTTTTCGCTACACGTCTGCAGGTTCAGTTTATTCCTTGGACCTTCACATTGACGATGAAACACAGAAATCGCATCGGAATTAAATACAAATGGCACAATGCCGCCTTAAGTACAAGAAGAGAGACTCTTCTTACAGTCGGTGCTTTGAGCATTCCCTGTGAGACCAGTATTAGATTCCGCTACACCTCTGCAGGTTCAGTTTATTCCTTGGACCTTCACATTGACGATGAAACACAGAATTCGCATCGGAATTAAATACAAAAGGCACAATGCCGCCTTAAGTACAAGAATAGAGACTCTTCTTACAGTCGGTGCTTTGAGCATTCCCTGTGAGACCAGTATTAGTTTCCGCTACACCTCTGCAGGTTCAGTTTATTTCTTGGACCTTCACATTGACGATGAAACACAGAAATCGCATCGGAATTAAATACAAAACGCACAATGCCGCCTTAAGTACAAGAATAGAGACTCTTCTTACAGTCGGTGCTTTGAGCATTCCCTGTGAGACCAGTATTAGTTTCCGATACACCACTGCAGGTTCAATGAATTCCTTCGACCTTCACATTGACGATGAAACACTGAAATTACATCGGAATTAAATACAAAATGCACAATGCCGCCCTAAGTACAAGAATAGTGACTCTTCTTACAGTCGGTGTTTCGAGCATTCCCTGTGAGACCAGTATTAGTTTCCGCTACACCTCTGCAGGTTCAGTTTATTCCTTAAACCCTCACATTGACGATGCAACACAGAAATCACATCGGAATTAACTACAAAAGGCACAATGCCGCCTTAAGTACAAGAATAGAGACTCTTCTTACAGTCGGTGCTTTGAGCATTCCCTGTGAGACCAGTATTAGTTTCCGATACACCACTGCAGGATCAATGTATTCCTTGAACCTTCACATTGACGATGAAACACCGAAATTACATCGGAATTAAATACTAAAGGCACAATGCCGCCTTAAGTACAAGAATAGAGACTCTTCTTACAGTCGGTGTTTTGAGCATTACCTGTGAGACCAGTATTAGTTTCCGCTACACCTCTGCAGGTTCAGTTAATTCCTTGGACCTTCACATTGACGATGAAACACAGAAATCGCATCGGAATTATATACAAAAGGCACAATGCTGCCTTAAGTACAAGAATAGAGACTCTTCTTACAGTCGGTGCTTTGAGCATTCCCTGTGAGACCAGTATTAGTTTCCGCTACACCTCTGCAGGTTCAGTTTATTCCTTGGACCTTCACATTGACGATGAAACACAGAAATCGCATCGGAATTAAATACAAAAGGCACAATGCCGCCTTAAGTACAAAAATAGAGACTCTTCTTACAATCGGTGCTTTGAGCATTCCCTGTGAGACCAGTATTAGTTTCCGATACACCACTGCAGGTTCAATGTATTCCTTGGACCTTCACATTGACGATGAAACACAGAAATCGCATCGGAATTAAATACAAAAGGTACAATGCCGCCTTAAGTACAAGAATAGATACTCTTCTTACAGTCGGTGCTTTGAGCATTCCCTGTGAGACCAGTATTAGTTTCCGCTACACTTCTGCAGGTTCAGTTTATTTCTTGGACCTTCACATTGACGATGAAACACAGAAATCGCATCGGAATTAAATACAAAAGGCACAATGCCGCCTTAAGTACAAGAATAGAGACTCTTCTTACAGTCGGTGCTTTGAGCATTCCCTGTGAGACCAGTATTAGTTTCCGCTACACCTCTGCAGGTTCAGTTTATTTCTTGGACCTTCACATTGACGATGAAACACAGAAATCGCATCGGAATTAAATACAAAAGGCACAATGCCGCCTTAAGTACAAGAATAGAGACTCTTCTTACAGTCGGTGCTTTGAGCATTCCCTGTGAGACCAGTATTAGTTTCCGCTACACCTCTGCAGGTTGCAGTTTATTCCTTGGACCCTCACATTGAAGATGAAACACAGAAATCCAATCGGAATTAAATACAAAAGGCACAATGCCGCCTTAAGTACAAGAATAGAGACTCTTCTTACAGTCGGTGCTTTGAGCATTCCCTGTGAGACCAGTATTATTTTCCGCTACACCTCTGCAGGTGCAGTTTATTCCTTGGACCTTCACATTGACGATGAAACACAGAAATCCAATCGGAATTAAATTCAAAAGGCACAATGCCGCCTTAAGTACAAGAATAGAGACTCTTCTTACAGTCGGTGCTTTGAGCATTCCCTGTGAGACCAGTATTAGTTTCCGCTACACCTCTGCAGGTTCAGTTTATTCCTTGGACCTTCACATTGACGATGAAACACAGAAATCGCATCGGAATTATATACAAAAGGCACAATGCTGCCTTAAGTACAAGAATAGAGACTCTTCTTACAGTCGGTGCTTTGAGCATTCCCTGTGAGACCAGTATTAGGTTCCACTACACCTCTGCAGGATCAGTTTATTCCTTGGACCTTCACATTGACGATGAAACACAGAAATCGCATCGGAATTAAATACAAAAGACACAATGCCGCCTTAAGTACAAGAATAGAGACTCTTCTTACAATCGGTGCTTTGAGCATTCCCTGTGAGACCAGTATTAGTTTCCGATACACCACTGCAGGTTCAATGTATTCCTTGGACCTTCACATTGACGATGAAACACAGAAATCGCATCGGAATTAAATACAAAAGGCACAATGCCTCCTTAAGTACAAGAATAGAGACTCTTCTTACAGTCGGTGCTTTGAGCATTCCCTGTGAGACCAGTATTAGTTTCCGCTACACCTCTGCAGGTTCAGTTTATTCCTTGGACCTTCACATTGACGATGAAACACAGAAATCGCATCGGAATTAAATACAAAAGGCACAATGCCGCCTTACGTACAAGAATAGAGACTCTTCTTACAGTCTGTGCTTTGAGCATTCCGTGTGAGACCAGTATTGGTTTCCGATACACCACTGCAGGTTCAATGTATTCCTTGGACCTTCACATTGACGATGGAACACTGAAATTACATCGGAATTAAATACAAAAGGCACAATGCCGCCTTAAGTACATGAATAGAGACTCTTCTTACAGACGGTGTTTTGAGCATTCCCTGTGAGACCAGTAATAGTATCCAATACACCACTGCAGGTTCAATCTATACATTGGACATACCCATTGACGATGAAACACAGAAATTACATCTTAATTAATTACAAAAGGATCAATGCCGCCTTAAGTACAAGAATAGAGACTCTTCTTACCGTCGGTGCTTTGAGCAATCCCTGTGAGACCAGTATTAGTTTCCGATACACCACTGCAGGTTCAATCTATTCCTTGGACATACCCATTGACGATGAAACACAGAAATTACATCTTAATTAAATACAAAAGGAACAATCCCGCCTTAAGTACAAGAATAGAGACTCTTCTTACCGTCGGTGCTTTGAGCATTCCCTGTGAGACCAGTATTAGTTTCCGCTACACCTCTGCAGGTTCAGTTTAATTCTTGGACCTTCACATTGACGATGAAACAAAGAAATCGCATCGGAATTAAATACAAAAGGCACAATGCCGCCTTTAGTACAAGAATAGGGACTCTTCTTACAGTCGGTGCTTTGAGCATTCCCTGTGAGACCAGTATTAGTTTCCGCTACACTTCTACAGGTTCAGTTTATTCCTTGGACCTTCACATTGACGATGAAACACTGAAATCGCATCGGAATTAAATAGAAAACGCACAATGCCGCCTTAAGTACAAGAATAGAGACTCTTCTTACAGTCGGTGCTTTGAGCATTCCCTGTGAGACCAGTATTAGTTTCCGATACACAACTGCAGGTTCAATGTATTCCTTGGACCTTCACATTGACGATGAAACACTGACATTACATCGGAATTAAAAACAAAAGGCACATTGCCGCCTTAAGTACAAGAATAGAGACTCTTCTTACAGTCGGTGCTTTGAGCATTCCCTGTGAGACCAGTATTAGTTTCCGCTACACCTCTGCAGGTTCAGTTTATTCCTTGGACCTTCACATTGACGATGAAACACCGGAATCGCATCGGAATTAAATACAAAAGGCACAATGCCGCCTTATGTACAAGAATACAGACTCTTCTTTCAGTCGGTGCTTTGAGCGTTCCCTGTGACACCAGTATTAGTTTTCGCTACACGTCTGCAGGTTCAGTTTATTCCTTGGACCTTCACATTGACGATGAAACACAGAAATCGCATCGGAATTAAATACAAAAGGCACAATGCCGCCTTAAGTACAAGAAGAGAGACTCTTCATACAGTCGGTGCTTTGAGCATTCCCTGTGAGACCAGTATTAGATTCCGCTACACCTCTGCAGGTTCAGTTTATTCCTTGGACCTTCACATTGACGGTGAAACACAGCAATCGCATCGGAATTAAATACAAAAGGCACAATGCCGCCTTAAGTACAAGAATAGAGACTCTTCTTACAGTCGGTGCTTTGAGCATTCCCTGTGAGACCAGTATTAGTTTCCGCTACACCTCTGCAGGTTCAGTTTATTTCTTGGACCTTCACATTGACGATGAAACACAGAAATCGCATCGGAATTAAATACAAAACGCACAATGCCGCCTTAAGTACAAGAATAGAGACTCTTCTTACAGTCGGTGCTTTGAGCATTTCCTGTGAGACCAGTATTAGTTTCCGACACACCACTGCAGGTTCAATGAATTCCTTCGACCTTCACATTGACGATGAAACACTGAAATTACATCGGAATTAAATACAAAATGCACAATGCCGCCCTAAGTACAAGAATAGTGACTCTTCTTACAGTCGGTGTTTCGAGCATTCCCTGTGAGACCAGTATTAGTTTCCGCTACACCTCTGCAGGTTCAGTTTATTCCTTAAACCCTCACATTGACGATGCAACACAGAAATCACATCGGAATTAAATACAAAAGGCACAATGCCGCCTTAAGTACAAGAATAGAGACTCTTCTTACAGTCGGTGCTTTGAGCATTCCCTGTGAGACCAGTATTAGTTTCCGATACACCACTGCAGGATCAATGTATTCCTTGAACCTTCACATTGACGATGAAACACCGAAATTACATCGGAATTAAATACTAAAGGCACAATGCCGCCTTAAGTACAAGAATAGAGACTCTTCTTACAGTCGGTGTTTTGAGCATTACCTGTGAGACCAGTATTAGTTTCCGCTACACCTCTGCAGGTTCAGTTAATTCCTTGGACCTTCACATTGACGATGAAACACAGAAATCGCATCGGAATTATATACAAAAGGCACAATGCTGCCTTAAGTACAAGAATAGAGACTCTTCTTACAGTCGGTGCTTTGAGCATTCCCTGTGAGACCAGTATTAGTTTCCGCTACACCTCTGCAGGTTCAGTTTATTCCTTGGACCTTCACATTGACGATGAAACACAGAAATCGCATCGGAATTAAATACAAAAGGCACAATGCCGCCTTAAGTACAAAAATAGAGACTCTTCTTACAATCGGTGCTTTGAGCATTCCCTGTGAGACCAGTATTAGTTTCCGATACACCACTGCAGGTTCAATGTATTCCTTGGACCTTCACATTGACGATGAAACACAGAAATCGCATCGGAATTAAATACAAAAGGTACAATGCCGCCTTAAGTACAAGAATAGATACTCTTCTTACAGTCGGTGCTTTGAGCATTCCCTGTGAGACCAGTATTAGTTTCCGCTACACTTCTGCAGGTTCAGTTTATTTCTTGGACCTTCACATTGACGATGAAACACAGAAATCGCATCGGAATTAAATACAAAAGGCACAATGCCGCCTTAAGTACAAGAATAGAGACTCTTCTTACAGTCGGTGCTTTGAGCATTCCCTGTGAGACCAGTATTAGTTTCCGCTACACCTCTGCAGGTTCAGTTTATTTCTTGGACCTTCACATTGACGATGAAACACAGAAATCGCATCGGAATTAAATACAAAAGGCACAATGCCGCCTTAAGTACAAGAATAGAGACTCTTCTTACAGTCGGTGCTTTGAGCATTCCCTGTGAGACCAGTATTAGTTTCCGCTACACCTCTGCAGGTTGCAGTTTATTCCTTGGACCCTCACATTGAAGATGAAACACAGAAATCCAATCGGAATTAAATACAAAAGGCACAATGCCGCCTTAAGTACAAGAATAGAGACTCTTCTTACAGTCGGTGCTTTGAGCATTCCCTGTGAGACCAGTATTATTTTCCGCTACACCTCTGCAGGTGCAGTTTATTCCTTGGACCTTCACATTGACGATGAAACACAGAAATCCAATCGGAATTAAATTCAAAAGGCACAATGCCGCCTTAAGTACAAGAATAGAGACTCTTCTTACAGTCGGTGCATTGAGCATTCCCTGTGAGACCAGTATTAGTTTCCGCTACACCTCTGCAGGTTCAGTTTATTCCTTGGACCTTCACATTGACGATGAAACACAGAAATCGCATCGGAATTATATACAAAAGGCACAATGCTGCCTTAAGTACAAGAATAGAGACTCTTCTTACAGTCGGTGCTTTGAGCATTCCCTGTGAGACCAGTATTAGGTTCCGCTACACCTCTGCAGGATCAGTTTATTCCTTGGACCTTCACATTGACGATGAAACACAGAAATCGCATCGGAATTAAATACAAAAGGCACAATGCCGCCTTAAGTACAAGAATAGAGACTCTTCTTACAATCGGTGCTTTGAGCATTCCCTGTGAGACCAGTATTAGTTTCCGATACACCACTGCAGGTTCAATGTATTCCTTGGACCTTCACATTGACGATGAAACACAGAAATCGCATCGGAATTAAATACAAAAGGCACAATGCCTCCTTAAGTACAAGAATAGAGACTCTTCTTACAGTCGGTGCTTTGAGCATTCCCTGTGAGACCAGTATTAGTTTCCGCTACACCTCTGCAGGTTCAGTTTATTCCTTGGACCTTCACATTGACGATGAAACACAGAAATCGCATCGGAATTAAATACAAAAGGCACAATGCCGCCTTACGTACAAGAATAGAGACTCTTCTTACAGTCTGTGCTTTGAGCATTCCGTGTGAGACCAGTATTGGTTTCCGATACACCACTGCAGGTTCAATGTATTCCTTGGACCTTCACATTGACGATGGAACACTGAAATTACATCGGAATTAAATACAAAAGGCACAATGCCGCCTTAAGTACATGAATAGAGACTCTTCTTACAGACGGTGCTTTGAGCATTCCCTGTGAGACCAGTAATAGTATCCAATACACCACTGCAGGTTCAATCTATACATTGGACATACCCATTGACGATGAAACACAGAAATTACATCTTAATTAATTACAAAAGGATCAATGCCGCCTTAAGTACAAGAATAGAGACTCTTCTTACCGTCGGTGCTTTGAGCAATCCCTGTGAGACCAGTATTAGTTTCCGCTACACCTCTGCAGGTTCAGTTTAATTCTTGGACCTTCACATTGACGATGAAACAAAGAAATCGCATCGGAATTAAATACAAAAGGCACAATGCCGCCTTTAGTACAAGAATAGGGACTCTTCTTACAGTCGGTGCTTTGAGCATTCCCTGTGAGACCAGTATTAGTTTCCGCTACACTTCTACAGGTTCAGTTTATTCCTTGGACCTTCACATTGACGATGAAACACTGAAATCGCATCGGAATTAAATAGAAAACGCACAATGCCGCCTTAAGTACAAGAATAGAGACTCTTCTTACAGTCGGTGCTTTGAGCATTCCCTGTGAGACCAGTATTTGTTTCCGATACACAACTGCAGGTTCAATGTATTCCTTGGACCTTCACATTGACGATGAAACACTGACATTACATCGGAATTAAAAACAAAAGGCACATTGCCGCCTTAAGTACAAGAATAGAGACTCTTCTTACAGTCGGTGCTTTGAGCATTCCCTGTGAGACCAGTATTAGTTTCCGCTACACCTCTGCAGGTTCAGTTTATTCCTTGGACCTTCACATTGACGATGAAACACCGGAATCGCATCGGAATTAAATACAAAAGGCACAATGCCGCCTTATGTACAAGAATACAGACTCTTCTTACAGTCGGTGCTTTGAGCGTTCCCTGTGACACCAGTATTAGTTTTCGCTACACGTCTGCAGGTTCAGTTTATTCCTTGGACCTTCACATTGACGATGAAACACAGAAATCGCATCGGAATTAAATACAAAAGGCACAATGCCGCCTTAAGTACAAGAAGAGAGACTCTTCTTACAGTCGGTGCTTTGAGCATTCCCTGTGAGACCAGTATTAGATTCCGCTACACCTCTGCAGGTTCAGTTTATTCCTTGGACCTTCACATTGACGGTGAAACACAGCAATCGCATCGGAATTAAATACAAAAGGCACAATGCCGCCTTAAGTACAAGAATACAGACTCTTCTTACAGTCGGTGCTTTGAGCATTCCCTGTGAGACCAGTATTAGTTTCCGCTACACCTCTGCAGGTTCAGTTTATTTCTTGGACCTTCACATTGACGATGAAACACAGAAATCGCATCGGAATTAAATACAAAACGCACAATGCCGCCTTAAGTACAAGAATAGAGACTCTTCTTACAGTCGGTGCTTTGAGCATTTCCTGTGAGACCAGTATTAGTTTCCGATACACCACTGCAGGTTCAATGAATTCCTTCGACCTTCACATTGACGATGAAACACTGAAATTACATCGGAATTAAATACAAAATGCACAATGCCGCCCTAAGTACAAGAATAGTGACTCTTCTTACAGTCGGTGTTTCGAGCATTCCCTGTGAGACCAGTATTAGTTTCCGCTACACCTCTGCAGGTTCAGTTTATTCCTTAAACCCTCACATTGACGATGCAACACAGAAATCACATCGGAATTAAATACAAAAGGCACAATGCCGCCTTAAGTACAAGAATAGAGACTCTTCTTACAGTCGGTGCTTTGAGCATTCCCTGTGAGACCAGTATTAGTTTGCGATACACCACTGCAGGATCAATGTATTCCTTGAACCTTCACATTGACGATGAAACACCGAAATTACATCGGAATTAAATACTAAAGGCACAATGCCGCCTTAAGTACAAGAATAGAGACTCTTCTTACAGTCGGTGTTTTGAGCATTACCTGTGAGACCAGTATTAGTTTCCGCTACACCTCTGCAGGTTCAGTTAATTCCTTGGACCTTCACATTGACGATGAAACACAGAAATCGCATCGGAATTATATACAAAAGGCACAATGCTGCCTTAAGTACAAGAATAGAGACTCTTCTTACAGTCGGTGCTTTGAGCATTCCCTGTGAGACCAGTATTAGTTTCCGCTACACCTCTGCAGGTTCAGTTTATTCCTTGGACCTTCACATTGACGATGAAACACAGAAATCGCATCGGAATTAAATACAAAAGGCACAATGCCGCCTTAAGTACAAAAATAGAGACTCTTCTTACAATCGGTGCTTTGAGCATTCCCTGTGAGACCAGTATTAGTTTCCGATACACCACTGCAGGTTCAATGTATTCCTTGGACCATCACATTGACGATGAAACACAGAAATCGCATCGGAATTAAATACAAAAGGTACAATGCCGCCTTAAGTACAAGAATAGAGACTCTTCTTACAGTCGGTGCTTTGAGCATTCCCTGTGAGACCAGTATTAGTTTCCGCTACACTTCTGCAGGTTCAGTTTATTTCTTGGACCTTCACATTGACGATGAAACACAGAAATCGCATCGGAATTAAATACAAAAGGCACAATGCCGCCTTAAGTACAAGAATAGAGACTCTTCTTACAGTCGGTGCTTTGAGCATTCCCTGTGAGACCAGTATTAGTTTCCGCTACACCTCTGCAGGTTCAGTTTATTTCTTGGACCTTCACATTGATGATGAAACACAGAAATCGCATCGAAATTAAATACAAAAGGCACAATGCCGCCTTAAGTACAAGAATAGAGACTCTTCTTACAGTCGGTGCTTTGAGCATTCCCTGTGAGACCAGTATTAGTTTCCGCTACACCCCTGCAGGTGCAGTTTATTCCTTGGACCCTCACATTGAAGATGAAACACAGAAATCCAATCGGAATTAAATACAAAAGGCACAATGCCGCCTTAAGTACAAGATTAGAGACACTTCTTACAGTCGGTGCTTTGAGCATTCCCTGTGAGACCAGTATTATTTTCCGCTACACCTCTGCAGGTGCAGTTTATTCCTTGGACCTTCACATTGACGATGAAACACAGAAATCCAATCGGAATTAAATACAAAAGGCACAATGCCGCCTTAAGTACAAGAATAGAGACTCTTCTTACAGTCGGTGCTTTGAGCATTCCCTGTGAGACCAGTATTAGTTTCCGCTACACCTCTGCAGGTTCAGTTTATTCCTTGGACCTTCACATTGACGATGAAACACAGAAATCGCATCGGAATTATATACAAAAGGCACAATGCTGCCTTAAGTACAAGAATAGAGACTCTTCTTACAGTCGGTGCTTTGAGCATTCCCTGTGAGACCAGTATTAGGTTCCGCTACACCTCTGCAGGTTCAGTTTATTCCTTGGACCTTCACATTGACGATGAAACACAGAAATCGCATCGGAATTAAATACAAAAGGCACAATGCCGCCTTAAGTACAAGAATAGAGACTCTTCTTACAATCGGTGCTTTGAGCATTCCCTGTGAGACCAGTATTAGTTTCCGATACACCACTGCAGGTTCAATGTATTCCTTGGACCTTCACATTGACGATGAAACACAGAAATCGCATCGGAATTAAATACAAAAGGCACAATGCCTCCTTAAGTACAAGAATAGAGACTCTTCTTACAGTCGGTGCTTTGAGCATTCCCTGTGAGACCAGTATTAGTTTCCGCTACACCTCTGCAGGTTCAGTTTATTCCTTGGACCTTCACATTGACGATGAAACACAGAAATCGCATCGGAATTAAATACAAAAGGCACAATGCCGCCTTACGTACAAGAATAGAGACTCTTCTTACAGTCTGTGCTTTGAGCATTCCGTGTGAGACCAGTATTGGTTTACGATACACCACTGCAGGTTCAATGTATTCCTTGGACCTTCACATTGACGATGGAACACTGAAATTACATCGGAATTAAATACAAAAGGCACAATGCCGCCTTAAGTACATGAATAGAGACTCTTCTTACAGACGGTGCTTTGAGCATTCCCTGTGAGACCAGTAATAGTATCCAATACACCACTGCAGGTTCAATCTATACATTGGACATACCCATTGACGATGAAACACAGAAATTACATCTTAATTAATTACAAAAGGATCAATGCCGCCTTAAGTACAAGAATAGAGACTCTTCTTACCGTTGGTGCTTTGAGCAATCCCTGTGAGACCAGTATTAGTTTCCGATACACCACTGCAGGTTCAATCTATTCCTTGGACATACCCATTGACGATGAAACACAGAAATTACATCTTAATTAAATACAAAAGGAACAATCCCGCCTTAAGTACAAGAATAGAGACTCTTCTTACCGTCGGTGCTTTGAGCATTCCCTGTGAGACCAGTATTAGTTTCCGCTACACCTCTGCAGGTTCAGTTTAATTCTTGGACCTTCACATTGACGATGAAACAAAGAAATCGCATCGGAATTAAATACAAAAGGCACAATGCCGCCTTTAGTACAAGAATAGGGACTCTTCTTACAGTCGGTGCTTTGAGCATTCCCTGTGAGACCAGTATTAGTTTCCGCTACACTTCTACAGGTTCAGTTTATTCCTTGGACCTTCACATTGACGATGAAACACTGAAATCGCATCGGAATTAAATAGAAAACGCACAATGCCGCCTTAAGTACAAGAATAGAGACTCTTCTTACAGTCGGTGCTTTGAGCATTCCCTGTGAGACCAGTATTAGTTTCCGATACACAACTGCAGGTTCAATGTATTCCTTGGACCTTCACATTGACGATGAAACACTGACATTACATCGGAATTAAAAACAAAAGGCACATTGCCGCCTTAAGTACAAGAATAGAGACTCTTCTTACAGTCGGTGCTTTGAGCATTCCCTGTGAGACCAGTATTAGTTTCCGCTACACCTCTGCAGGTTCAGTTTATTCCTTGGACCTTCACATTGACGATGAAACACAGAAATCGCATCGGAATTAAATACAAAAGGCACAATGCCGCCTTAAGTACAAGAATAGAGACTCTTCTTACAGTCGGTGCTTTGAGCATTCCCTGTGAGACCAGTATTAGTTTCCGCTACACCTCTGCAGGTTCAGTTTATTCCTTGGACCTTCACATTGACGATGAAACACCGGAATCGCATCGGAATTAAATACAAAAGGCACAATGCCGCCTTATGTACAAGAATACAGACTCTTCTTACAGTCGGTGCTTTGAGCATTCCCTGTGACACCAGTATTAGTTTTCGCTACACGTCTGCAGGTTCAGTTTATTCCTTGGACCATCACATTGACGATGAAACACAGAAATCGCATCGGAATTAAATACAAATGGCACAATGCCGCCTTAAGTACAAGAAGAGAGACTCTTCTTACAGTCGGTGCTTTGAGCATTCCCTGTGAGACCAGTATTAGATTCCGCTACACCTCTGCAGGTTCAGTTTATTCCTTGGACCTTCACATTGACGATGAAACACAGAAATCGCATCGGAATTAAATACAAAAGGCACAATGCCGCCTTAAGTACAAGAATAGAGACTCTTCTTACAGTCGGTGCTTTGAGCATTCCCTGTGAGACCAGTATTAGTTTCCGCTACACCTCTGCAGGTTCAGTTTATTCCTTGGACCTTCACATTGACGATGAAACACAGAAATCGCATCGGAATTATATACAAAAGGCACAATGCCGCCTTAAGTACAAGAATAGAGACTCTTCTTACAATCGGTGCATTGAGCATTCACTGTGAGACCAGTATTAGTTTCCGATACACCGCTGCAGGTTCAATGTATTCCTTGGACCTTCACATTGACGATGAAACACAGAAATCGCATCGGAATTAAATACAAAAGGCACAATGCCGCCTTAAGTACAAGAATAGAGACTCTTCTTACAGTCGGTGCTTTGAGCATTCCCTGTGAGACCAGTATTAGTTTCCGATACACCACTGCAGGTTCAATGAATTCCTTGGACCTTCACATTGACGATGAAGCACAGAAATTACATCGGAATTAAATACAAATGGCACAATGCCGCCTTAAGTACAAGAATAGGGACTCTTCTTACAGTCGGTGTTTTGGGCATTCCCTGTGACACCAGTATTAGTTTCCGCTACACCTCTGCAGGTTCAGTTTATTCCTTGGACCTTCACATTGACGATGAAACACAGAAATCGCATCGCAATTAAATACAAAAGGCACAATGCCGCCTTAAGTACAAGAATAGAGACTCTTCTTACAGTCGGTGCTTTGAGCATTCCCTGTGAGACCAGTAATAGTATCCAATACACCACTGCAGGTACAATCTATTCCTTGGACCTTCACATTGACGATGAAACACTGAAATTACATCGGAATTAAATACAAAATGCACAATGCCGCCTTAAGTACAAGAATAGAGACTCTTCTTACAGTCGGTGCTTTGAGGATTCCCTGTGAGACCAGTATTAGTTTCCGCTACACCTCTGCAGGTGCAGTTTATTCCTTGGACCTTCACATTGAAGATGAAACACAGAAATCCAATCGGAATTAAATACAAAAGGCACAATGCCGCCTTAAGTACAAGAATAGAGACTCTTCTTACAGTCGGTGCTTTGAGCATTCCCTGGGAGACCAGTATTAGTTTCCGCTACACCTCTGCAGGTGCAGTTTATTCCTTGGACCTTCACATTGACAATGCAACACAGAAATCACATCGGAATAAAATACAAAAGGCACAATGCCGCCTTAAGTACAAGTATAGAGACTCTTCTTACAGTCGGTGCTTTGAGCATTCCCTGTGAGACCAGTATTAGTTTCCGCTACACCTCTGCAGGTGCAGTTTATTCCTTGGACCTTCACATTGAAGATGAAACACAGAAATCGCATCGGAATTAAATACAAAAGGCACAATGCCGCCTTACGTACAAGAATAGAGACTCTTCTTACAGTCTGTGCTTTGAGCATTCCGTGTGAGACCAGTATTAGGTTCCGATACACCACTGCAGGTTCAATGTATTCCTTGGACATACCCATTGACGATGAAACACAGAAATTACATCTTAATTAATTACAAAAGGATCAATGCCGCCTTAAGTACAAGAATAGAGACTCTTCTTACCGTCTGTGCTTTGAGCATTCCCTGTGAGACCAGTATTAGTTTCCGATACACCACTGCAGGTTCAATCTATTCCTTGGACATACCCATTGACGATGGAACACTGAAATTATATCGGAATTAAATACAAAAGGCACAATGCCGCCTTAAGTACATGAATAGAGACTCTTCTTACAGTCGGTGCTTTGAGCATTCCCTGTGACACCAGTATTAGTTTCCGCTACACCTCTGCAGGTTCAGTTTATTCCTTGGACCTTCACATTGACGATGAAACACAGAAATCGCATCGGAATTAAATACAAAAGGCACAATGCCGCCTTAAGTACAAGAATAGAGACTCTTCTTACAGTCGGTGCTTTGAGCAATCCCTGTGAGACCAGTATTAGTTTCCGCTACACCTCTGCAAGTTCAGTTTATTCCCTGGACCTTCACATTGACAATGAAACACTGAAATTACATCGGAATTAAATACAAAAGGCACAATGCCGCCTTAAGTACAATAACAGAGACTCTTCTTACAGTCGGTGCTTTGAGCATTCCGTGTGATACCAGTATTAGTTTCCACTACACCTCTGCAGGTTCAGTTTATTCCTTGGACCTTCACATTGACCGTGAAACACAGAAATCGCATCGGAATTAAATACAAAAGGCACAATGCCGCCTTAAGTACAAGAATAGAGACTCTCCTTACAGTCGGTGCTTTGAGCATTCCCTGTGAGACCAGTATTAGTTTTTGCTACACCTCTGCAGGTTCCGTTTATTCCTTGGACGTTCCGTTGACGATGAAACACAGAAATCGCATCGGATTTAAATACAAAAGGCACTATGCCGCCTTAAGTATAAGAATAGAGACTCTTCTTACAGTCGGTGCTTTGAGCATTCCCTGTGAGACCAGTATTAGTTTCCGCTACACCTCTGCAGGTTCAGTTTATTCCTTGGACCTTCACATTGACGATGAAACACAGGAATCGCATCGGAATTAAATACAAAAGGCACAATGCCGCCTTATGTACAAGAATACAGACTCTTCTTACAGTCAGTGCTTTGAGCATTCCCTGTGAGACCAGTATTAGATTCCGCTACACCTCTGCAGGTTCAGTTTATTCCTTGGACCTTCACATTGACAATGAAACACAGAAATCGCATCGGAATTAAATACCAAACGCACAATTGCCGCCTTAAGTACAAGAATAGAGACTATTCTTACAGTCGGTGCTTTGAGCATTCCCTGTGAGACCAGTATTAGTTTCCGCTACACCTCTGCAGGTTCAGTTTATTCCTTGGACCTTCACATTGACGATGAAACACTGAAATTACATCGGAATTAAATACAATAGGCAAAATGCCGCCTTAAGTACAAGAATAGAGACTCTTCTTGCAGTCGGTGCTTTGAGCATTCCCTGTGAGACCAGTATTAGTTTCCGCTACACCTCTGCAGGTGCAGTTTATTCCTTGGACCTTCACATTGACGATGAAACACAGAAATCCAATCGGAATTAAATACAAAAGGCACAATGCCGCCTTAAGTACAAGAATGGAGACTCTTCTTACAGTCGGTGCTTTGAGGATTCCCTGTGAGACCAGTATTAGTTTCCGCTACACCTCTGCAGGTTCAGTATATTCCTTGGACCTTCACATTGACGATGAAACACAGAAATCGCATCGGAATTATATACACAAGGCACAATGCTGCCTTAAGTACAAGAATAGAGACTCTTCTTACAGTCGGCGCTTTGAGCATTCCCTGTGAGACCAGTATTAGTTTCCGCTACACCTCTGCAGGTTCAGTTTATTCCTTGGACCTTCACATTGACGATGAAACACAGAAATCGCATCGGAATTAAATACAAAAGGCACAATGCCGCCTTAAGTACAAGAATAAAGACTTTTCTTACAATCGGTGCTTTGAGCATTCCCTGTGAGACCAGTATTAGTTTCCGATACACCACTGCAGGTTCAATGTATTCCTTGGACCTTCACATTGACGATGAAACACAGAAATCGCATCGGAATTGAATACAAAAGGCACAATACCGCCTTAAGTACAAGAATAGAGACTCTTCTTACAGTCGGTGCTTTGAGCATTCCCTGTGAGACCAGTATTAGTTTCCGCTACACCTCTGCAGGTTCAGTTTATTCCTTGGACCTTCACATTGACGATGAAACACAGAAATCGCATCGGAATTAAATGCAAAAGGCACAATGCCGCCTTACGTACAAGAATAGAGACTCTTCTTACAGTCTGTGTTTTGAGCATTCCGTGTGACGCCAGTATTAGTTTCCGATACACCACTGCAGGTTCAATGTATTCCTTGGACCTTCACATTGACGATGGAACACTGAAATTACATCGGAATTAAATACAAAAGGCACAATGCCGCCTTAAGTACATGAATAGAGACTCTTCTTACAGTCGGTGCTTTGAGCATTCCCTGTGAGACCAGTAATAGTATCCAATACACCACTATAGGTTCAATATATTCCTTGGACATACCCATTGACGATGAAACACAGAAATTACATCTTAATTAATTACAAAAGGAACAATGCCGCCTTAAGTACAAGAATCGAGACTCTTCTTACCGTCGGTGCTTTGAGCATTCCCTGTGAGACCAGTATTAGTTTCCGATACACCACTATAGTTTCAATATATTCCTTGGACATACCCATTGACGATGAAACACAGAAATTACATCTTAATTAATTACAAAAGGAACAATGCCGCCTTAAGTACAAGAATAGAGACTCTTCTTACCGTCGGTGCTTTGAGCATTCCCTGTGAGACCAGTATTAGTTTCCGCTACACCTCTGCAGGTTCAGTTTATTTCTTGGACCTTCACATTGACGATGAAACACAGAGATCGCATCGGAATTAAATACAAAACGCACAATGCCGCCTTAAGTACAAGAATAGAGACTCTTCTTACAGTCGGTGCTTTGAGCATTCCCTGTGAGACCAGTATTAGTTTCCGATACACAACTGCAGGTTCAATCTATTCCTTGGACATACCCATTGACGATGAAACACAGAAATTACATCTTAATTAATTACAAAAGGCACAATGCCGCCTTAAGTACAAGAATAGGGACTCTTCTTACAGTCGGTGATTTGAGCATTCCCTGTGAGACCAGTATTAGTTTCCGCTACACCTCTGCAGGTGCAGTTTATTCCTTGGACCTTCACATTGACGATGAAACACAGAAATCGCATCGGAATTATATACAAAAGGCACAATGCCGCCTTAAGTACAAGAATAGAGACTCTTCTTACAATCGGTGCTTTGAGCATTCCCTGTGAGACCAGTATTAGTTTCCGATACACCACTGCAGGTTCAATGTATTCCTTGGACCTTCACATTGACGATGAAACACAGAAATCGCATCGGAATTAAATACAAAAGGCACAATGCCGCCTTTGGTACAAGAATAGAGACTCTTCTTACAGTCGGTGCTTTGAGCATTCCCTGTGAGACCAGTATTAGTTTCCGCTACACCTCTGCAGGTTCAGTTTATTCCTTGTACCTTCACATTGACGATGAAACACAGAAATCGCATCGGAATTAAATACAAAAGGCACAATGCCGCCTTACGTACAAGAATAGAGACTCTTCTTACAGTCTGTGCTTTGAGCATTCCGTGTGAGACCAGTATTAGGTTCCGATACACCACTGCAGGTTCAATGTATTCCTTGGACATACCCATTGACGATGAAACACAGAAATTACATCTTAATTAATTACAAAAGGATCAATGCCGCCTTAAGTACAAGAATAGAGACTCTTCTTACCGTCTGTGCTTTGAGCATTCCCTGTGAGACCAGTATTAGTTTCCGATACACCACTGCAGGTTCAATCTATTCCTTGGACATACCCATTGACGATGGAACACTGAAATTATATCGGAATTAAATACAAAAGGCACAATGCCGCCTTAAGTACATGAATAGAGACTCTTCTTACAGTCGGTGCTTTGAGCATTCCCTGTGACACCAGTATTAGTTTCCGCTACACCTCTGCAGGTTCAGTTTATTCCTTGGACCTTCACATTGACGATGAAACACAGAAATCGCATCGGAATTAAATACAAAAGGCACAATGCCGCCTTAAGTACAAGAATAGAGACTCTTCTTACCGTCGGTGCTTTGAGCATTCCCTGTGAGACCAGTATTAGTTTCCGCTACACCTCTGCAGGTTCAGTTTATTTCTTGGACCTTCACATTGACGATGAAACACAGAAATCGCATCGGAATTAAATACAAAACGCACAATGCCGCCTTAAGTACAAGAATAGAGACTCTTCTTACAGTCGGTGCTTTGAGCATTCCCTGTGAGACCAGTATTAGTTTCCGATACACAACTGCAGGTTCAATCTATTCCTTGGACATACCCATTGACGATGAAACACTGAAATTCCATCTTAATTAATTACAAAAGGCACAATGCCGCCTTAAGTACAAGAATAGGGACTCTTCTTACAGTCGGTGATTTGAGCACTCCCTGTGAGACCAGTATTAGTTTCCGCTACACTTCTACAGGTTCAGTTTATTCCTTGGACCTTCACATTGACGATGAAACACAGAAATCGCATCGGAATTAAATACAAAACGCACAATGCCGCCTTAAGTACAAGAATAGAGACTCTTCTTACAGTCGGTGCTTTGAGCATTCCCTCTGAGACCAGTATTAGTTTCCGATACACAACTGCAGGTTCAATGTATTCCTTGGACCTTCACATTGACGATGAAACACTGACATTACATCGGAATTAAAAACAAAAGGCACATTGCCGCCTTAAGTACAAGAACAGAGACTCTTCTTACAGTCGGTGCTTTGAGCATTCCCTGTGAGACCAGTATTAGTTTTCGCTACACCTCTGCAGGTTCAGTTTATTCCTTGGACCTTCACATTGACGATGAAACACAGAAATCGCATCGGAATTAAATACAAAAGGCACAATGCCACCTTAAGTACAAGAATAGAGACTCTTCTTACAGTCGGTGCTTTGAGCATTCCCTGTGAGACCAGTATTAGTTTCCGCTACACCTCTGCAGGTTTAGTTTATTCCTTGGACCTTCACATTGACGATGAAACACAGAAATCGCATCGGAATTAAATACAAAAGGCACAATGCCGCCTTAAGTACAAGAATAGAGACTCTTCTTACAGTCGGTGCTTTGAGCATTCCCTGTGAGACCAGTATTAGTTTCCGTTACACCTCTGCAGGTTCCGTTGATTCCTTGTACTTTCACATTGACGATGAAACACAGAAATCGCATCGGATTTAAATACAAAAGGCACTATGCCGCCTTAAGTACAAGAATAGAGACTCTTCTTACAGTCGGTGCTTTGAGCATTCCCTGTGAGACCAGTATTAGTTTCCGCTACACCTCTGCAGGTTCCGTTGATTCCTTGGACTTTCACATTGACGATGAAACACAGAAATTACATCGGAATTAAATACAAAATTCACAATGCCGCCTTAAGTAGAATAACAGAGACTCTTCTTACAGTCGGTGCTTTGAGCATTCCGTGTGATACCAGTATTAGTTTCCACTACACCTCTGCAGGTTCAGTTTAATCCTTGGACCTTCACATTGACGATGAAACACAGAAACCGCATCGGAATTTAATACAAAAGGCACAATGCCGCCTTAAGTACAAGAATAGAGACTCTCCTTACCGTCGGTGCTTTGAGCATTCCCTGTGAGACCAGTATTAGTTTCCGCTACACCTCTGCAGGTTCCGTTGATTCCTTGGACTTTCACATTGACGATGAAACACAGAAATCGCATCGGATTTAAATACAAAAGGCACAATGCCGCCTTAAGTACAAGAATAGAGACTCTTCTTACAGTCGGTGCTTTGAGCATTCCCTGTGAGACCAGTATTAGTTTCCGCTACACCTCTGCAGGTTTAGTTTATTCCTTGGACCTTCACATTGACGATGAAACACAGAAATCGCATCGGAATTAAATACAAAAGGCACAATGCCGCCTTAAGTACAAGAATAGAGACTCTTCTTACAGTCGGTGCTTTGAGCATTCCCTGTGAGACCAGTATTAGTTTCCGCTACACCTCTGCAGGTTTAGTTTATTCCTTGGACCTTCACATTGACGATGAAACACAGAAATCGCATCGGAATTAAATACAAAAGGCACAATGCCGCCTTAAGTACAAGAATAGAGACTCTTCTTACAGTCGGTGCTTTGAGCATTCCCTGTGAGACCAGTAATAGTATCCAATACACCACCGTAGGTTCAATATATTCCTTGGACATACCCATTGACGATGAAACACAGAAATTACATCTTAATTAATTACAAAAGGAACAATGCCGCCTTAAGTACAAGAATCGAGACTCTTCTTACCGTCGGTGCTTTGAGCATTCCCTGTGAGACCAGTATTAGTTTCCGATACACCACTGCAGGTTCAATCTATTCCTTGGACATACCCATTGACGATGAAACACAGAAATTACATCTTAATTAATTACAAAAGGAACAATGCCGCCTTAAGTACAAGAATAGAGACTCTTCTTACCGTCGGTGCTTTGAGCATTCCCTGTGAGACCAGTATTAGTTTCCGCTACACCTCTGCAGGTTCAGTTTATTTCTTGGACCTTCACATTGACGATGAAACACAGAAATCGCTTCGGAATTTAATACAAAACGCACAATGCCGCCTTAAGTACAAGAATAGAGACTCTTCTTACAGTCGGTGCTTTGAGCATTCCCTGTGAGACCAGTATTAGTTTCCGATACACCTCTGCAGGTTCAGTTTATTCCTTGGACCTTCACATTGACGATGAAACAGAAATCGCATCGGCATTAAATACAAAAGGCACAATGCCACCTTAAGTACAAGAATAGAGACTCTTCTTACAGTCGGTGCTTTGAGCATTCCCTGTGAGACCAGTATTAGTTTCCGCTACACCTCTGCAGGTTTAGTTTATTCCTTGGACCTTCACATTGACGATGAAACACAGAAATCGCATCGGAATTAAATACAAAAGGCACAATGTCGCCTTAAATACAAGAATAGAGACTCTTCTTACAGTCGGTGCTTTGAGCATTCCCTGTGAGACCAGTATTACTTTCCGCTACACCTCTGCAGGTTCCGTTGATTCCTTGGACTTTCACATTGACGATGAAACACAGAAATCGAATCGGATTTAAATACAAAAGGCACTATGCCGCCTTAAGTACAAGAATAGAGACTCTTCTTACAGTCGGTGCTTTGAGCATTCCCTGTGAGACCAGTATTAGTTTCCGCTACACCTCTGCAGGTTCCGTTGATTCCTTGGACTTTCACATTGACGATGAAACACAGAAATTACATCGGAATTAAATACAAAAGGCACAATGCCGCCTTAAGTACAATAACAGAGACTCTTCTTACAGTCGGTGCTTTGAGCATTCCGTGTGATACCAGTATTAGTTTCCACTACACCTCTGCAGGTTCAGTTTAATCCTTGGACCTTCACATTGACGATGAAACACAGAAACCGCATCGGAATTTAATACAAAAGGCACAATGCCGCCTTAAGTACAAGAATAGAGACTCTTCTTACAGTCGGTGCTTTGAGCATTCCCTGTGAGACCAGTATTAGTTTCCGCTACACCTCTGCAGGTTCAGTTTATTCCTTGGACCTTCACATTGACGATGAAACACAGAAATCGCATCGGAATTAAATACAAAAGGCACAATGCCGCCTTAAGTACAAGAATAGAGACTCTTCTTACAGTCGGTGCTTTGAGCATTCCCTGTGAGACCAGTATTAGTTTCCGCTACACCTCTGCAGGTTCAGTTTATTCCTTGGACCTTCACATTGACGATGAAACAGAAATCGCATCGGCATTAAATACAAAAGGCACAATGCCACCTTAAGTACAAGAATAGAGACTCTTCTTACAGTCGGTGCTTTGAGCATTCCCTGTGAGACCAGTATTAGTTTCCGCTACACCTCTGCAGGTTTAGTTTATTCCTTGGACCTTCACATTGACGATGAAACACAGAAATCGCATCGGAATTAAATACAAAAGGCACAATGTCGCCTTAAATACAAGAATAGAGACTCTTCTTACAGTCGGTGCTTTGAGCATTCCCTGTGAGACCAGTATTACTTTCCGCTACACCTCTGCAGGTTCCGTTGATTCCTTGGACTTTCACATTGACGATGAAACACAGAAATCGAATCGGATTTAAATACAAAAGGCACTATGCCGCCTTAAGTACAAGAATAGAGACTCTTCTTACAGTCGGTGCTTTGAGCATTCCCTGTGAGACCAGTATTAGTTTCCGCTACACCTCTGCAGGTTCCGTTGATTCCTTGGACTTTCACATTGACGATGAAACACAGAAATTACATCGGAATTAAATACAAAAGGCACAATGCCGCCTTAAGTACAATAACAGAGACTCTTCTTACAGTCGGTGCTTTGAGCATTCCGTGTGATACCAGTATTAGTTTCCACTACACCTCTGCAGGTTCAGTTTAATCCTTGGACCTTCACATTGACGATGAAACACAGAAACCGCATCGGAATTTAATACAAAAGGCACAATGCCGCCTTAAGTACAAGAATAGAGACTCTCCTTACCGTCGGTGCTTTGAGCATTCCCTGTGAGACCAGTATTAGTTTCCGCTACACCTCTGCAGGTTCCGTTGATTCCTTGGACATTCACATTGACGATGAAACACAGAAATCGCATCGGATTTAAATACAAAAGGCACAATGCCGCCTTAAGTACAAGAATATAGACTCTTCTTACAGTCGGTGCTTTGAGCATTCCCTGTGAGACCAGTATTAGTTTCCGCTACACCTCTGCAAGTTCAGTTTATTCCTTGGACCTTCACATTGACGATGAAACACAGAAATCGCATCGGAATTAAATACAAAAGGCACAATGCCGCCTTAAGTACAAGAATAGAGACTCTTCTTACAGTCGGTGCTTTGAGCATTCCCTGTGAGACCAGTATTAGTTTCCGCTACACCTCTGCAAGTTCAGTTTATTCCCTGGACCTTCACATTGACGATGAAACACAGAAATCGCATCGGAATTAAATACAAAAGGCACAATGCCGCCTTAAGTACAAGAATAGAGACTCTTCTTACAGTCGGTGCTTTGAGCATTCCCTGTGAGACCAGTATTAGTTTCCGCTACACCTCTGTACGTTCAGTTTATTCCTTGGACCTTCACATTGACGATGAAACACAGGAATCGCATCGGAATTAAATACAAAAGGCACAATGCTGCCTTATGTACAAGAATAGAGACTCTTCTTACAGTCGGTGCTTTGAGCATTCCCTGTGACACCAGTATTAGTTTCCACTACACCTCTGTAGGTTCAGTTTATTCCTTGGACCTTCACATTGACGATGAAACACAGGAATCGCATCGGAATTAAATACAAAAGGCACAATGCTGCCTTATGTACAAGAATAGAGACTCTTCTTACAGTCGGTGCTTTGAGCATTCCGTGTGATACCAGTATTAGTTTCCACTACACCTCTGTAGGTTCAGTTTATTCCTTGGACCTTCACATTAACGATGAAACACAGAAATCGCATCGGAATTAAATACAAAAGGCACTATGCCGCCTTAAGTACAATAATAGAGACTCTTCTTACAGTCGGTGCTTTGAGCATTCCCTGTGAGACCAGTATTAGTTTCCACTACACCTCTGTAGGTTCAGTTTATTCCTTGGACCTTCACATTGACGATGAAACACAGGAATCGCATCGGAATTAAATACAAACGGCACAATGCTGCCTTATGTACAAGAATAGAGACTCTTCTTACAGTCGGTGCTTTGAGCATTCCCTGTGACACCAGTATTAGTTTTCGCTACACGTCTGCAGGTTCAGTTTATTCCTTGGACCTTCACATTGACGAAGAAACACAGAAATCGCATCGGAATTAAATACAAATGGCACAATCCCGCCTTAAGTACAAGAAGAGAGACTCTTCTTACAGTCGGTGCTTTGAGCATTCCCTGTGAGACCAGTATTAGATTCCGCTACACCTCTGCAGGTTCAGTTTATTCCTTGGACCTTCACATTGACGATGAAACACAGAAATCGCATCGGAATTAAATACCAAACGCACAATTGCCGCCTTAAGTACAAGAATAGATACTATTCTTACAGTCGGTGCTTTGAGCATTCCCTGTGAGACCAGTATTAGTTTCTGCTACACCTCTGCAGGTTCAGTTTATTCCTTGGACCTTCACATTGACGATGAAACACAGAAATCGCATCGGAATTAAATACAAAAGGCACAATGCCGCCTTAAGTACAAGAATAGAGACTCTTCTTACAGTCGGTGCTTTGAGCATTAGCTGTGAAACCAGTATTAGTTTCTGCTACACCTCTGCAGGTTCAGTTTATTCCTTGGACCTTCACATTGACGATGAAACACAGAAATCGCATCGGAATTAAATACAAAAGGCACTATGCCGCCTTAAGTACAAGAATAGAGACTCTTCTTACAGTCGGTGCTTTGAGCATTCCCTGTGAGACCAGTATTAGTTTCCGCTACACCTCTGTAGGTTCAGTTTATTCCTTGGACCTTCACATTGACGATGAAACACAGGAATCGCATCGGAATTAAATACAAAAGGCACAATGCTGCCTTATGTACAAGAATAGAGACTCTTCTTACAGTCGGTGCTTTGAGCATTCCCTGTGACACCAGTATTAGTTTTCGCTACACGTCTGCAGGTTCAGTTTATTCCTTGGACCTTCACATTGACGATGAATCACAGAAATCGCATCGGAATTAAATACAAAAGGCACAATTGCCGCCTTAAGTACAAGAATAGAGACTCTTCTTACAGTCGGTGCTTTGAGCATTCCCTGTGACACCAGTAATAGTTTCTGCTACACCTCTGCAGGTTCAGTTTATTCCTTGGACCTTCACATTGACGATGAAACACAGAAATCGCATCGGAATTAAATACAAAAGGCACAATGCTGCCTTATGTACAAGAATAGAGACTCTTCTTACAGTCGGTGCTTTGAGCATTCCCTGTGACACCAGTATTAGTTTTCGCTACACGTCTGCAGGTTCAGTTTATTCCTTGGACCTTCACATTGACGATGAAACACAGAAATCGCATCGGAATTAAATACAAATGGCACAATCCCGCCTTAAGTACAAGAAGAGAGACTCTTCTTACAGTCGGTGCTTTGAGCATTCCCTGTGAGACCAGTATTAGTTTCCACTACACCTCTGTAGGTTCAGTTTATTCCTTGGACCTTCACATTGACGATGAAACACAGGAATCGCATCGGAATTAAATACAAAAGGCACAATGCTGCCTTATGTACAAGAATAGAGACTCTTCTTACAGTCGGTGCTTTGAGCATTCCTGTGACACCAGTATTAGTTTTCGCTACACGTCTGCAGGTTCAGTTTATACCTTGGACCTTCACATTGACGAAGAAACACAGAAATCGCATCGGAATTAAATACAAATGGCACAATCCCGCCTTAAGTACAAGAAGAGAGACTCTTCTTACAGTCGGTGCTTTGAGCATTCCCTGTGAGACCAGTATTAGATTCCGCTACACCTCTGCAGGTTCAGTTTATTCCTTGGACCTTCACATTGACGATGAAACACAGAAATCGCATCGGAATTAAATACCAAACGCACAATTGCCGCCTTAAGTACAAGAATAGATACTATTCTTACAGTCGGTGCTTTGAGCATTCCCTGTGAGACCAGTATTAGTTTCTGCTACACCTCTGCAGGTTCAGTTTATTCCTTGGACCTTCACATTGACGATGAAACACAGAAATCGCATCGGAATTAAATACAAAAGGCACAATGCCGCCTTAAGTACAAGAATAGAGACTCTTCTTACAGTCGGTGCTTTGAGCATTAGCTGTGAAACCAGTATTAGTTTCTGCTACACCTCTGCAGGTTCAGTTTATTCCTTGGACCTTCACATTGACGATGAAACACAGAAATCGCATCGGAATTAAATACAAAAGGCACTATGCCGCCTTAAGTACAAGAATAGAGACTCTTCTTACAGTCGGTGCTTTGAGCATTCCCTGTGAGACCAGTATTAGTTTCCGCTACACCTCTGTAGGTTCAGTTTATTCCTTGGACCTTCACATTGACGATGAAACACAGGAATCGCATCGGAATTAAATACAAAAGGCACAATGCTGCCTTATGTACAAGAATAGAGACTCTTCTTACAGTCGGTGCTTTGAGCATTCCCTGTGACACCAGTATTAGTTTTCGCTACACGTCTGCAGGTTCAGTTTATTCCTTGGACCTTCACATTGACGATGAATCACAGAAATCGCATCGGAATTAAATACAAAAGGCACAATTGCCGCCTTAAGTACAAGAATAGAGACTATTCTTACAGTCGGTGCTTTGAGCATTCCCTGTGACACCAGTAATAGTTTCTGCTACACCTCTGCAGGTTCAGTTTATTCCTTGGACCTTCACATTGACGATGAAACACAGAAATCGCATCGGAATTAAATACAAAAGGCACAATGCTGCCTTATGTACAAGAATAGAGACTCTTCTTACAGTCGGTGCTTTGAGCATTCCCTGTGACACCAGTATTAGTTTTCGCTACACGTCTGCAGGTTCAGTTTATTCCTTGGACCTTCACATTGACGATGAAACACAGAAATCGCATCGGAATTAAATACAAATGGCACAATCCCGCCTTAAGTACAAGAAGAGAGACTCTTCTTACAGTCGGTGCTTTGAGCATTCCCTGTGAGACCTGTATTAGATTCCGCTACACCTCTGCAGGTTCAGTTTATTCCTTGGACCTTCACATTGACGATGAAACACAGAAATCGCATCGGAATGAAATACCAAACGCACAATTGCCGCCTTAAGTACAAGAATAGATACTATTCTTACAGTCGGTGCTTTGAGCATTCCCTGTGAGACCAGTATTAGTTTCTGCTACACCACTGCAGGTTCAGTTTATTCCTTGGACCTTCACATTGACGATGAAACACAGAAATCGCATCGGAATTAAATACAAAAGGCACAATGCCGCCTTAAGTACGAGAATATAGACTCTTCTTACAGTCGGTGCTTTGAGCATTCCCTGTGAGACCAGTATTAGTTTCCGCTATACCTCTGCAGGTTCAGTTTATTCCTTGGACCTTCAAATTGACGATGAAACACTGAAATTACATCGGAATTAAATACAATAGGCACAATGCCGCCTTAAGTACAAGAATAGAGACTCTTCTTACAGTCGGTGCTTTGAGCATTCCCTGTGAGACCAGTATTAGTTTCCGCTACAGCTCTGCAGGTTCAGTTTATTCCTTGGACCTTCACATTGACGATGAAACACTGAAATTACATCGGAATTAAATACAATAGGCACTATGCCGCCTTAAGTACAAGAATATAGACTCTTCTTACAGTCGGTGCTTTGAGCATTCCCTGTGAGACCAGTATTAGTTTCCGCTACACCTCTGCAGGTTCAGTTTATTCCTTGGACCTTCACATTGACGATGAAACACTGAAATTACATCGGAATTAAATACAATAGGCACAATGCCGCCTTAAGTACAAGAATATAGACTCTTCTTACAGTCGGTGCTTTGAGCATTCCCTGTGAGACCAGTATTAGTTTCCGCTACACCTCTGCAGGTTCAGTTTATTCCTTGGACCTTCACATTGACGATGAATCACAGAAATCGCATCGGAATTAAATACAAATGGCACAATCCCGCCTTAAGTACAAGAAGAGAGACTCTTCTTACAGTCGGTGCTTTGAGCATTCCCTGTGAGACCTGTATTAGATTCCGCTACACCTCTGCAGGTTCAGTTTATTCCTTGGACCTTCACATTGACGATGAAACACAGAAATCGCATCGGAATTAAATACCAAACGCACAATTGCCGCCTTAAGTACAAGAATAGATACTATTCTTACAGTCGGTGCTTTGAGCATTCCCTGTGAGACCAGTATTAGTTTCTGCTACACCTCTGCAGGTTCAGTTTATTCCTTGGACCTTCACATTGACGATGAAACACAGAAATCGCATCGGAATTAAATACAATAGGCACAATGCCGCCTTAAGTACGAGAATATAGACTCTTCTTACAGTCGGTGCTTTGAGCATTCCCTGTGAGACCAGTATTAGTTTCCGCTATACCTCTGCAGGTTCAGTTTATTCCTTGGACCTTCAAATTGACGATGAAACACTGAAATTACATCGGAATTAAATACAATAGGCACAATGCCGCCTTAAGTACAAGAATAGAGACTCTTCTTACAGTCGGTGCTCTGAGCATTCCCTGTGAGACCAGTATTAGTTTCCGCTACACCTCTGCAGGTTCAGTTTATTCCTTGGACCTTCACATTGACGATGAAACACTGAAATTACATCGGAATTAAATACAATAGGCACTATGCCGCCTTAAGTACAAGAATATAGACTCTTCTTACAGTCGGTGCTTTGAGCATTCCCTGTGAGACCAGTATTAGTTTCCGCTACACCTCTGCAGGTTCAGTTTATTCCTTGGACCTTCACATTGACGATGAAACACTGAAATTACATCGGAATTAAATACAATAGGCACAATGCCGCCTTAAGTACAAGAATATAGACTCTTCTTACAGTCGGTGCTTTGAGCATTCCCTGTGAGACCAGTATTAGTTTCCGCTACACCTCTGCAGGTTCAGTTTATTCCTTGGACCTTCACATTGACGATGAAACACTGAAATTACATCGGAATTAAATACAATAGGCACAATGCCGCCTTAAGTACAAGAATATAGACTCTTCTTACAGTCGGTGCTTTGAGCATTCCCTGTGAGACCAGTATTAGTTTCCGCTACACCTCTGCAGGTTCAGTTTATTCCTTGGACCTTCACATTGACGATGAAACACTGAAATTACATCGGAATTAAATACAATAGGCACAATGCCGCCTTAAGTACAAGAATATAGACTCTTCTTACAGTCGGTGCTTTGAGCATTCCCTGTGAGACCAGTATTAGTTTCCGCTACACCTCTGCACGTTCAGTTTATTCCTTGGACCTTCACATTGACGATGAAACACTGAAATTACATCGGAATTAAATACAATAGGCACAATGCCGCCTTAAGTACAAGAATAGAGACTCTTCTTACAGTCGGTGCTTTGAGCATTCCCTGTGAGACCAGTATTAGTTTCCGCTACACCTCTGCAGGTTCAGTTTATTCCTTGGACCTTCACATTGACGATGAAACACTGAAATTACATCGGAATTAAATACAATAGGCACAATGCCGCCTTAAGTACAAGAATATAGACTCTTCTTACAGTCGGTGCTTTGAGCATTCCCTGTGAGACCAGTATTAGTTTCCGCTACACCTCTGCAGGTTCAGTTTATTCCTTGGACCTTCACATTGACGATGAAACACTGAAATTACATCGGAATTAAATACAATAGGCACAATGCCGCCTTAAGTACAAGAATATAGACTCTTCTTACAGTCGGTGCTTTGAGCATTCCCTGTGAGACCAGTATTAGTTTCCGCTACACCTCTGCAGGTTCAGTTTATTCCTTGGACCTTCACATTGACGAAGAAACACTGAAATTACATCGGAATTAAATACAATAGGCACAATGCCGCCTTAAGTACAAGAATATAGACTCTTCTTACAGTCGGTGCTTTGAGCATTCCCTGTGAGACCAGTATTAGTTTCCGCTACACCTCTGCAGGTTCAGTTTATTCCTTGGACCTTCACATTGACGATGAAACACTGAAATTACATCGGAATTAAATACAATAGGCACAATGCCGCCTTAAGTACAAGAATATAGACTCTTCTTACAGTCGGTGCTTTGAGCATTCCCTGTGAGACCAGTATTAGTTTCCGCTACACCTCTGCAGGTTCAGTTTATTCCTTGGACCTTCACATTGACGATGAAACACTGAAATTACATCGGAATTAAATACAATAGGCACAATGCCGCCTTAAGTACATGAATATAGACTCTTCTTACAGTCGGTGCTTTGAGCATTAGCTGTGAGACCAGTATTAGTTTCCGCTACACCTCTGCAGGTTCAGTTTATTCCTTGGACCTTCACATTGACGATGAAACACTGAAATTACATCGGAATTAAATACAATAGGCACAATGCCGCCTTAAGTACAAGAATATAGACTCTTCTTACAGTCGGTGCTTTGAGCATTCCCTGTGAGACCAGTATTAGTTTCCGCTACACCTCTGCAGGTTCAGTTTATTCCTTGGACCTTCACATTGACGATGAAACACTGAAATTACATCGGAATTAAATACAATAGGCACAATGCCGCCTTAAGTACAAGAATATAGACTCTTCTTACAGTCGGTGCTTTGAGCATTCCCTGTGAGACCAGTATTAGTTTCCGCTACACCTCTGCAGGTTCAGTTTATTCCTTGGACCTTCACATTGACGATGAAACACTGAAATTACATCGGAATTAAATACAATAGGCACAATGCCGCCTTAAGTACAAGAATATAGACTCTTCTTACAGTCGGTGCTTTGAGCATTCCCTGTGAGACCAGTATTAGTTTCCGCTACACCTCTGCAGGTTCAGTTTATTCCTTGGACCTTCACATTGACGATGAAACACTGAAATTACATCGGAATTAAATACAATAGGCACAATGCCGCCTTAAGTACAAGAATATAGACTCTTCTTACAGTCGGTGCTTTGAGCATTCCCTGTGAGACCAGTATTAGTTTCCGCTACACCTCTGCAGGTTCAGTTTATTCCTTGGACCTTCACATTGACGATGAAACACTGAAATTACATCGGAATTAAATACAATAGGCACAATGCCGCCTTAAGTACAAGAATATAGACTCTTCTTACAGTCGGTGCTTTGAGCATTCCCTGTGAGACCAGTATTAGTTTCCGCTACACCTCTGCAGGTTCAGTTTATTCCTTGGACCTTCACATTGACGATGAAACACTGAAATTACATCGGAATTAAATACAATAGGCACAATGCCGCCTTAAGTACAAGAATATAGACTCTTCTTACAGTCGGTGCTTTGAGCATTCCCTGTGAGACCAGTATTAGTTTCCGCTACACCTCTGCAGGTTCAGTTTATTCCTTGGACCTTCACATTGACGATGAAACACTGAAATTACATCGGAATTAAATACAATAGGCACAATGCCGCCTTAAGTACAAGAATATAGACTCTTCTTACAGTCGGTGCTTTGAGCATTCCCTGTGAGACCAGTATTAGTTTCCGCTACACCTCTGCAGGTTCAGTTTATTCCTTGGACCTTCACATTGACGATGAAACACTGAAATTACATCGGAATTAAATACAATAGGCACAATGCCGCCTTAAGTACAAGAATATAGACTCTTCTTACAGTCGGTGTTTGAGCATTCCCTGTGAGACCAGTATTAGTTTCCGCTACACCTCTGCAGGTTCAGTTTATTCCTTGGACCTTCACATTGACGATGAAACACAGAAATCGCATCGGAATTAAATACAAAAGGCACAATTCCGCCTTAAGTACAAGAATAGAGACTCTTCTTACGGTCGGTGTTTTGAGCATTCCCTGTGAGACCAGTATTAGTTTCCGCTACACCTCTGCAGGTTCAGTTTATTCCTTGGACCTTCACATTGACGATGAAACACAGAAATCGCATCGGAATTAAATACAAAAGGCACAATGCCGCCTTAAGTACAAGAATAGAGACTCTTCTTACAGTCGGTGCTTTGAGCATTCCCTGTGAGACCAGTATTAGTTTCCGATACACCACTGCAGGTTCAGTGTATTCCTTGGACCTCCACATTGACGATGAAACACTGAGATTACATCGGAATTAAATAGAAATGCCACAATGCCGCCTTAAGTACAAGAATAGAGGCTCTTCCTAGGGTCGGTGCTTTGAGCATTCCCTGTGAGACCAGTAATAGTATCCGATACACCACTGCAGGTTCAATCTATTCCTTGGACATACACATTGACGATGAAACACAGAAATTACATCGGAATTAAATACAAAAAGAACAATGCCGCCTTAATTACAAGAATAGAGACTTTTCTTACCGACGGTGCTTTGAGCATTCCCTGTGAGACCAGTATTAGTTCCAGCTACACCTCTGCAGGTTCAGTTTATTTCTTGGACCTTCACATTGACGATGAAACACAGAAATCGCATCGGAATTAAATACAAAAGGCACAATGCCGCCTTAAGTGTAAGAATAGAGACTCTTCTTACAGTCGGTGCTTTGAGCATTAGCTGTGAGACCAGTATTAGTTTCCGATACACCTCTGCAGGTGCAGTTTATTCCTTGGACCTTCACATTGACGATGAAACACAGAAATCCAATCGGAATTAAATACAAAAGGCACAATGCCGCCTTAAGTACAAGAATAGAGACTCTTCTTACAGTCGGTGCTTTGAGGATTCCCTGTGAGACCAGTATTAGTTTCCGCTACACCTCTGCAGGTTCAGTTTATTCCTTGGACCTTCACATTGACGATGAAACACAGAAATCGCATCGGAATTATATACAAAAGGCACAATGCTGCCTTAAGTACAAGAATAAAGACTCTTCTTACAGTCGGCGCTTTGAGCATTCCCTGTGAGACCAGTATTACTTTCCGCTACACCTCTGCAGGTTCAGTTTATTCCTTGGACCTTCACATTGACGATGAAACACAGAAATCGCATCGGAATTAAATACAAAAGGCACAATGCCGCCTTAAGTACAAGAATAGAGACTCTTCTTACAGTCGGTGCTTTGAGCATTCCCTGTGAGACCAGTATTAGTTTCCGCTACACCTCTGCAGGTTCATTTTATTCCTTGGGCCTTCACATTGACGATGAAACACAGAAATCGCATCGGAATTAAATGCAAAAGGCACAATGCCGCCTTTCGTACAAGAGTAGAGACTCTTCTTACAGTCTGTGTTTTGAGCATTCCATGTGACGCCAGTATTAGTTTCCGATACACCACTGCAGGTTCAATGTATTCCTTGGACCTTCACATTGACGATGGAACACTGAAATTACATCGGAATTAAATACAAAAGGCACAATGCCGCCTTAAGTACATGAATAGAGACTCTTCTTACAGTCGGTGCTTTGAGCATTCCCTGTGAGACCAGTAATAGTATCCAATACACCACTGTAGGTTCAATATATTCCTTGGACATACCTATTGACGATGAAACACAGAAATTACATCTTAATTAATTACAAAAGGAACAATGCCGCCTTAAGTACAAGAATAGAGACTCTTCTTACCGTCGGTGCTTTGAGCATTCCCTGTGAGACCAGTATTAGTTTCCGATACACCACTGCAGGTTCAATCTATTCCTTGGACATACCCATTGACGATGAAACACAGAAATTACATCTTAATTAATTACAAAAGGAAAAATGCCACCTTAAGTACAAGAATAGAGACTCTTCTTACCGTCGGTGCTTTGAGCATTCCCTGTGAGACCAGTATTAGTTTCCGCTACACCTCTGCAGGTTCAGTTTATTTCTTGGACCTTCACATTGACGATGAAACACAGAAATCGCATCGGAATTAAATACAAAACGAACAATGCCGCCTTAAGTACATGAATAGAGACTCTTCTTACAGTCGGTGCTTTGAGCATTCCCTGTGAGACCAGTATTAGTTTCCGATACACAACTGCAGGTTCAATCTATTCCTTGGACATACCCATTGACGATGAAACACAGAACTTACATCTTAATTAATTACAAAAGGCACAATGCCGCCTTAAGTACAAGAATAGAGACTCTTCTTACAGTCGGTGCTTTGAGCATTCCCTGTGAGACCAGTATTAGTTTCCGATACACAACTGCAGGTTCAATGTATTCCTTGGACCTTCACATTGACGATGAAACACTGACATTACATCGGAATTAAAAACAAAAGGCACATTGCCGCCTTAAGTACAAGAATAGAGACTCTTCTTACAGTCGGTGCTTTGAGAATTCCGTGTGATACCAGTATTAGTTTCCACTACACCTCTGCAGGTTCAGTTTAATCCTTGGACATTCACATTGACGATGAAACACAGAAACCGCATCGGAATTTAATACAAAAGGCACAATGCCGCCTTAAGTACAATAACAGAGACTCTTCTTACAGTCGGTGCTTTGAGCATTCCGTGTGATACCAGTATTAGTTTCCACTACACCTCTGCAGGTTCAGTTTAATCCTTGGACCTTCACATTGACGATGAAACACAGAAACCGCATCGGAATTTAATACAAAAGGCACAATGCCGCCTTAAGTACAAGAATAGAGACTCTTCTTACAGTCGGTGCTTTGAGCATTCCCTGTGAGACCAGTATTAGTTTCCGCTACACCTCTGCAGGTTCAGTTTATTCCTTGGACCTTCACATTGACGATGAAACACAGAAATCGCATCGGAATTAAATACAAAAGGCACAATGCCGCCTTAAGTACAAGAATAGAGACTCTTCTTACAGTCGGTGCTTTGAGCATTCCCTGTGAGACCAGTATTAGTTTCCGCTACACCTCTGCAGGTTCAGTTTATTCCTTGGACCTTCACATTGACGATGAAACACAGAAATCGCATCGGAATTAAATACAAAAGGCACAATGCCGCCTTAAGTACAAGAATAGAGACTCTTCTTACAGTCGGTGCTTTGAGCATTCCCTGTGAGACCAGTATTAGTTTCCGATACACCACTGCAGGTTCAGTGTATTCCTTGGACCTCCACATTGACGATGAAACACTGAGATTACATCGGAATTAAATACAAAAGCCACAATGCCGCCTTAAGTACAAGAATAGAGGCTCTTCCTAGGGTCGGTGCTTTGAGCATTCCCTGTGAGACCGGTAATAGTATCCGATACACCACTGCAGGTTCAATCTATTCCTTGGACATACACATTGACGATGAAACACAGAAATTACATCGGAATTAAATACAAAAAGAACAATGCCGCCTTAATTACAAGAATAGAGACTCTTCTTACCGACGGTGCTTTGAGCATTCCCTGTGAGACCAGTATTAGTTTCCGCTAACACCTCTGCAGGTTCAGTTTATTCCTTGGACCTTCACATTGACGATGAAACACAGAAATCGCATCGGAATTAAATACAAAAGGCACAATTCCGCCTTAAGTACAAGAATAGAGACTCTTCTTACGGTCGGTGCTTTGAGCATTCCCTGTGAGACCAGTATTAGTTTCCGCTACACCTCTGCAGGTTCAGTTTATTCCTTGGACCTTCACATTGACGATGAAACACAGAAATCGCATCGGAATTAAATACAAAAGGCACAATGCCGCCTTAAGTACAAGAATAGAGACTCTTCTTACAGTCGGTGCTTTGAGCATTCCCTGTGAGACCAGTATTAGTTTCCGATACACCACTGCAGGTTCAGTGTATTCCTTGGACCTCCACATTGACGATGAAACACTGAGATTACATCGGAATTAAATAGAAATGCCACAATGCCGCCTTAAGTACAAGAATAGAGGCTCTTCCTAGGGTCGGTGCTTTGAGCATTCCCTGTGAGACCAGTAATAGTATCCGATACACCACTGCAGGTTCAATCTATTCCTTGGACATACACATTGACGATGAAACACAGAAATTACATCGGAATTAAATACAAAAAGAACAATGCCGCCTTAATTACAAGAATAGAGACTCTTCTTACCGACGGTGCTTTGAGCATTCCCTGTGAGACCAGTATTAGTTCCCGCTACACCTCTGCAGGTTCAGTTTATTCCTTGGACCTTCACATTGACGATGAAACACAGAAATCGCATCGGAATTAAATACAAAAGGCACAATGCCGCCTTAAGTGTAAGAATAGAGACTCTTCTTACAGTCGGTGCTTTGAGCAATAGCTGTGAGACCAGTATTAGTTTCCGATACACCTCTGCAGGTGCAGTTTATTCCTTGGACCTTCACATTGACGATGAAACACAGAAATCGCATCGGAATTAAATACAAAAGGCACAATGCCGCCTTAAGTACAAGAATAGAGACTCTTCTTACAGTCGGTGCTTTGAGGATTCCCTGTGAGACCAGTATTAGTTTCCGCTACACCTCTGCAGGTTCAGTTTATTCCTTGGACCTTCACATTGACGATGAAACACAGAAATCGCATCGGAATTATATACAAAAGGCACAATGCTGCCTTAAGTACAAGAATAGAGACTCTTCTTACAGTCGGCGCTTTGAGCATTCCCTGTGAGACCAGTATTAATTTCCGCTACACCTCTGCAGGTTCAGTTTATTCCTTGGACCTTCACATTGACGATGAAACACAGAAATCGCATCGGAATTAAATACAAAAGGCACAATGCCGCCTTAAGTACAAGAATAGAGACTCTTCTTACAGTCGGTGCTTTGAGCATTCCCTGTGAGACCAGTATTAGTTTCCGCTACACCTCTGCAGGTTCATTTTATTCCTTGGGCCTTCACATTGACGATGAAACACAGAAATCGCATCGGAATTAAATGCAAAAGGCACAATGCCGCCTTAAGTACATGAATAGAGACTCTTCTTACAGTCGGTGCTTTGAGCATTCCCTGTGAGACCAGTAATAGTATCCAATACACCACTGTAGGTTCAATATATTCCTTGGACATACCCATTGACGATGAAACACAGAAATTACATCTTAATTAATTACAAAAGGAACAATGCCGCCTTAAGTACAAGAATAGAGACTCTTCTTACCGTCGGTGCTTTGAGCATTCCCTGTGAGACCAGTATTAGTTTCCGCTACACCTCTGCAGGTTCAGTTTATTTCTTGGACCTTCACATTGACGATGAAACACAGAAATCGCATCGGAATTAAATACAAAACGCACAATGCCGCCTTAAGTACATGAATAGAGACTCTTCTTACAGTCGGTGCTTTGAGCATTCCCTGTGAGACCAGTATTAGTTTCCGATACACAACTGCAGGTTCAATCTATTCCTTGGACATACCCATTGACGATGAAACACAGAACTTACATCTTAATTAATTACAAAAGGCACAATCCCGCCTTAAGTACAAGAATAGAGACTCTTCTTACAGTCGGTGCTTTGAGCATTCCCTGTGAGACCAGTATTAGTTTCCGATACACAACTGCAGGTTCAATGTATTCCTTGGACCTTCACATTGACGATGAAACACTGACATTACATCGGAATTAAAAACAAAAGGCACATTGCCGCCTTAAGTACAAGAATAGAGACTCTTCTTACAGTCGGTGCTTTGAGAATTCCGTGTGATACCAGTATTAGTTTCCACTACACCTCTGCAGGTTCAGTGTAATCCTTGGACCTTCACATTGACGATGAAACACAGAAACCGCATCGGAATGTAATACAAAAGGCACAATGCCGCCTTAAGTACAATAACAGAGACTCTTCTTACAGTCGGTGCTTTGAGCATTCCGTGTGATACCAGTATTAGTTACCACTACACCTCTGCAGGTTCAGTTTAATCCTTGGACCTTCACATTGACGATGAAACACAGAAACCGCATCGGAATTTAATACAAAAGGCACAATGCCGCCTTAAGTACAAGACTAGAGACTCTTCTTACAGTCGGTGCTTTGAGCATTCCCTGTGAGACCAGTATTAGTTTCCGCTACACCTCTGCAGGTTCAGTTTATTCCTTGGACCTTCACATTGACGATGAAACACAGAAATCGCATCGGAATTAAATACAAAAGGCACAATGCCGCCTTAAGTACAAGAATAGAGACTCTTCTTACAGTCGGTGCTTTGAGCATTCCCTGTGAGACCAGTATTAGTTTCCGCTACACCTCTGCAGGTTCAGTTTATTCCTTGGACCTTCACATTGACGATGAAACACAGAAATCGCATCGGAATTAAATACAAAAGGCACAATGCCGCCTTAAGTACAAGAATAGAGACTCTTCTTACAGTCGGTGCTTTGAGCATTCCCTGTGAGACCAGTATTAGTTTCCGATACACCACTGCAGGTTCAGTGTATTCCTTGGACCTCCACATTGACGATGAAACACTGAGATTACATCGGAATTAAATACAAAAGCCACAATGCCGCCTTAAGTACAAGAATAGAGGCTCTTCCTAGGGTCGGTGCTTTGAGCATTCCCTGTGAGACCGGTAATAGTATCCGATACACCACTGCAGGTTCAATCTATTCCTTGGACATACACATTGACGATGAAACACAGAAATTACATCGGAATTAAATACAAAAAGAACAATGCCGCCTTAATTACAAGAATAGAGACTCTTCTTACCGACGGTGCTTTGAGCATTCCCTGTGAGACCAGTATTAGTTTCCGCTACACCTCTGCAGGTTCAGTTTATTCCTTGGACCTTCACATTGACGATGAAACACAGAAATCGCATCGGAATTAAACACAAAAGGCACAATGCCGCCTTAAGTGTAAGAATAGAGACTCTTCTTACAGTCGGTGCTTTGAGCATTAGCTGTGAGATCAGTATTAGTTTCCGATACACCTCTGCAGGTGCATTTTATTCCTTGGACCTTCACATTGACGATGAAACACAGAAATCCAATCGAAATTAAATACAAAAGGCACAATGCCGCCTTAAGTACAAGAATAGAGACTCTTCTTACAGTCGGTGTTTTGAGGATTCCCTGTGAGACCAGTATTAGTTTCCGCTACACCTCTGCAGGTTCAGTTTATTCCTTGGACCTTCACATTGACGATGAAACACAGAAATCGCATCGGAATTATATACAAAAGGCACAATGCTGCCTTAAGTACAAGAATAGAGACTCTTCTTACAGTCGGCGCTTTGAGCATTCCCTGTGAGACCAGTATTAGTTTCCGCTACACCTCTGCAGGTTCAGTTTATTCCTTGGACCTTCACATTGACGATGAAACACAGAAATCGCATCGGAATTAAATACAAAAGGCACAATGCCGCCTTAAGTACAAGAATAGAGACTCTTCTTACAGTCGGTGCTTTGAGCATTCCCTGTGAGACCAGTATTAGTTTCCGCTACACCTCTGCAGGTTCAGTTTATTCCTTGGGCCTTCACATTGACGATGAAACACAGAAATCGCATCGGAATTAAATGCAAAAGGCACAATGCCGCCTTTCGTACAAGAATAGAGACTCTTCTTACAGTCTGTGTTTGAGCATTTCGTGTGACGCCAGTATTAGTTTCCGATACACCACTGCAGGTTCAATGTATTCCTTGGACCTTCACATTGACGATGGAACACTGAAATTACATCGGAATTAAATACAAAAGGCACAATGCCGCCTTAAGTACATGAATAGAGACTCTTCTTACAGTCGGTGCTTTGAGCATTCCCTGTGAGACCAGTATTAGTTTCCGCTACACCTCTGCAGGTTCAGTTTATTTCTTGGACCTTCACATTGACGATGAAACACAGAAATCGCATCGGAATTAAATACAAAACGCACAATGCCGCCTTAAGTACAAGAATAGAGACTCTTCTTACAGTCGGTGCTTTGAGCATTCCCTGTGAGACCAGTATTAGTTTCCGATACACAACTGCAGGTTCAATCTATTCCTTGGACATACCCATTGACGATGAAACACAGAACTTACATCTTAATTAATTACAAAAAGCACAATGCCGCCTTAAGTACAAGAATAGAGACTCTTCTTACAGTCGGTGCTTTGAGCATTCCCTGTGAGACCAGTATTAGTTTCCGATACACAACTGCAGGTTCAATGTATTCCTTGGACCTTCACATTGACGATGAAACACTGACATTACATCGGAATTAAAAACAAAAGGCACATTGCCGCCTTAAGTACAAGAATAGAGACTCTTCTTACAGTCGGTGCTTTGAGCATTCCGTGTGATACCAGTATTAGTTTCCACTACACCTCTGCAGGTTCAGTTTAATCCTTGGACCTTCACATTGACGATGAAACACAGAAACCCCATCGGAATTTAATACAAAAGGCACAATGCCGCCTTAAGTACAATAACAGAGACTCTTCTTACAGTCGGTGCTTTGAGCATTCCGTGTGATACCAGTATTAGTTTCCACTACACCTTTGCAGGTTCAGTTTAATCCTTGGACCTTCACATTGACGATGAAACACAGAAACCGCATCGGAATTTAATACAAAAGGCACAATGCCGCCTTAAGTACAAGAATAGAGCCTCTTGTTACAGTCGGTGCTTTGAGCATTCCCTGTGAGACCAGTATTAGTTTCCGCTACACCTCTGCAGGTTCAGTTTATTCCTTGGACCTTCACATTGACGATGAAACACAGAAATCGCATCGGAATTAAATACAAAAGGCACAATGCCGCCTTAAGTACAAGAATAGAGACTCTTCTTATACTCGGTGCTTTGAGCATTCCCTGTGAGACCAGTATTAGTTTCCGATACACCACTGCAGGTTCAATGTATTCCTTGGACCTCCACATTGACGATGAAACACTGAAATTACATCGGAATTAAATACAAAAGCCACAATGCCGCCTTAAGTACAAGAATAGAGGCTCTTCCTAGAGTCGGTGCTTTGAGCATTCCCTGTGAGACCAGTAATAGTATCCGATACACCACTGCAGGTTCAATCTATTCCTTGGACATACACATTGACGATGAAACACAGAAATTACATCGGAATTAAATACAAAAAGAACAATGCCGCCTTAAGTACAAGAATAGAGACTCTTCTTACCGACGGTGCTTTGAGCATTCCCTGTGAGACCAGTATTAGTTTCCGATACACCACTGCAGGTTCAATGTATTCCTTGGACCATCACATTGACGATGAAACACTTAAATTACATCGGAATTAAATACAAAAGGCACAATGCCGCCTTAAGTACAAGAATAGAGACTCTTCTTACAGTCGGTGCTTTGAGCATTCCCTGTGAGACCAGTAATAGTATCCGATACACCACTGCAGGTTCAATCTATTCCTTGGACATACACATTGACGATGAAACACAGAAATTACATCGGAATTAAATACAAAAGGAAAAATGCCGCCTTAAGTACAAGAATAGAGACTCTTCTTACAGTCGGTGGTTTGAGCATTCCCTGTGAGAACAGTATTAGTTTCCGATACACCACTGCAGGTTCAATGTATTCCCTGGACCTTCACATTGACGATGATACACTGAAATTACATCGGAATTAAATACAAAAGGCACAATGCCGCCTTAAGTACAATAACAGAGACTCTTCTTACAGTCGGTGCTTTGAGCATTCCGTGTGAGACCAGTATTAGTTTCCGCTACACCTCTGCAGGTTCAGTTTAATCCTTGGACCTTCACATTGACGATGAAACACAGAAACCGCATCGGAATTTAATACAAAAGGCACAATGCCGCCTTAAGTACAAGAATAGAGACTCTTCTTACAGTCGGTGCTTTGAGCACTCCCTGTGAGACCAGTATTAGATTCCGCTACACCTCTGCAAGTTCAGTTTATTCCCTGGACCTTCACATTGACGATGACACACAGACATTACATCGGAATTTATTACAAAAGGCACAATGCCGCCTTAAGTACAAGAATAGAGACTCTTCTTACAGTCGGTGCTTTGAGCATTCCCTGTGAGACCAGTATTAGTTTCCGCTACACCACTGCAGGTTCAGTTTATTCCTTGGACCTTCACATTGACGATGAAACACAGAAATCGCATCGGAATTAAATACAAAATGCACAATGCCGCCTTAAGTACAAGAATAGAGACTCTTCTTACAGTCGGTGCTTTGAGCATTCCCTGTGAGACCAGTATTAGTTTCCGATACACCACTGCAGGTTCAATGTATTCCTTGGACCTCCACATTGACGATGAAACACTGAAATTACATCGGAATTAAATACAAAAGCCACAATGCCGCCTTAAGTACAAGAATAGAGGCTCTTCCTAGAGTCGGTGCTTTGAGCATTCCCTGTGAGACCAGTAATAGTATCCGATACACCACTGCAGGTTCAATCTATTCCTTGGACATACACATTGACGATGAAACACAGAAATTACATCGGAATTAAATACAAAAAGAACAATGCCGCCTTAAGTACAAGAATAGAGACTCTTCTTACCGACGGTTCTTTGAACATTCCCTGTGAGACCAGTATTAGTTTCCGATACACCACTGCAGGTTCAATGTATTCCTTGGACCATCACATTAACGATGAAACACTTAAATTACATCGGAATTAAATACAAAAGGCACAATGCCGCCTTAAGTACAAGAATAGAGACTCTTCTTACAGTCGGTGCTTTGAGCATTCCCTGTGAGACCAGTAATAGTATCCGATACACCACTGCAGGTTCAATCTATTCCTTGGACATACACATTGACGATGAGACACAGAAATTACATCGGAATTAAATACAAAAGGAAAAATGCCGCCTTAAGTACAAGAATAGAGACTCTTCTTACCGTCGGTGGTTTGAGCATTCCCTGTGAGAACAGTATTAGTTTCCGATACACCACTGCAGGTTCAATGTATTCCCTGGACCTTCACATTGACGATGAAACACTGAAATTACATCGGAAATAAATACAAAAGGCACAATGCCGCCTTAAGTACAAGAATAGAAAATCTTCTTACGGTCGGTGCTTTGAGCATTCCCTGTGAGACCAGTATTAGTTTCCGCTACACCTCTGCTAGTTCAGTATATTCCTTGGACCTTCACATTGACGATGACACACAGAAATCGCATCGGAATTAAATACAAAAGGCACAATGCCGCCTTAAGTACAAGAATAGAGACTCTTCTCACAGTCGGTGTTTTGAGCATTCCCTGTGAGACCAGTATTAGTTTCCGCTACACCTCTGCAGGTCCAGTTTATTCCTTGGACCTTCACATTGACGATGAAACACAGAAATCGCATCGGAATTATATACAAAAGGCACAATGCCGCCTTAAGTACAAGAATAGAGACTCTTCTTACAGTCGGTGCTTTGAGCATTCCCAGTGAGACCAGTATTAGTTTCCGCTACACCTCTGCAGGTTCAGTTTATTCCTTGGACCTTCACATTGACGATGAAACACAGAAATCGCATCGGAATTAAATACAAAACGCACAATGCCGCCTTAAGTACAAGAATAGAGACTCTTCTTACAGTCGGTGCTTTGAGCATTCCCTGTGAGACCAGTATTAGTTTCCGATACACAACTGCAGGTTCATTGTATTCCTTGGACCTTCACATTGACGATGAAACACTGAAATTACATCGGAACTACAAACAAAAGGCACAATGCCGCCTTAAGTACAAGAATAGAGACTCTTCTTACAGTCGGTGCTTTGAGCATTCCCTGTGAGACCAGTATTAGTTTCCGATACACCACTGCAGGTTCAATGTATTCCTTGAACCTTCACATTGACGATGAAACACTGAAATTACATCGGAATTAAATACAAAAGGCACAATGCCGCCTTAAGTACAATAATAGAGACTCTTCTTACAGTCGGTGCTTTGAGCATTCCCTGTGACACCAGTATTAGTTTCCGCTACACCTCTGCAGGTTCAGTTTATTCCTTGGACCTTCACATTGACGATGAAACACAGAAATCGCATCGGAATTATATACAAAAGGCACAATGCTGCCTTAAGTACAAGAATAGAGACTCTTCTTACAGTCGGTGCTTTGAGCATTCCCTGTGAGACCAGTATTAGTTTCCGCTACACCTCTGCAGGTTCAGTTTATTCCTTGGACCTTCACATTGACGATGAAACACAGATATCGCATCGGAATTAAATACAAAAGGCACAATGCCGCCTTAAGTACAAGAATAGAGACTCTTCTTACAATCGGTGCTTTGAGCATTCCCTGTGAGACCAGTATTAGTTTCCGTTACACCACTGCAGGTTCAATGTATTCCTTGGACCTTCACATTGACGATGAAACACAGAAATCGCATCGGAATTAAATACAAAAGGCACAATACCGCCTCAAGTACAAGAATAGAGACTCTTCTTACAGTCGGTGCTTTGAGCATTCCCTGTGACACCAGTATTAGTTTCCGCTACACCTCTGCAGGTTCAGTTTATTCCTTGGACCTTCACATTGACGATGAAACACAGAAATCGCATCGGAATTATATACAAAAGGCACAATGCTGCCTTAAGTACAAGAATAGAGACTCTTCTTACAGTCGGTGCTTTGAGCATTCCCTGTGAGACCAGTAATAGTATCCAATACACCACTGTAGGTTCAATATATTCCGTGGACATCCCCACTGACGATGAAGCACAGAAATTACATCTTAATTAATTACAAAAGGAACAATGCCGCCTTAAGTACAAGAATAGAGACTCTTCTTACCGTCGGTGCTTTGAGCATTCCCTGTGAGACCAGTATTAGTTTCCGATACACCACTGCAGGTTCAATCTATTCCTTGGACATACCCATTGACGATGAAACACAGAAATTACATCTTATATAATTACAAAAGGAACAATGCCGCCTTAAGTACAAGAATAGAGACTCTTCTTACCGTCGGTGCTTTGAGCATTCCCTGTGAGACCAGTATTAGTTTCCGCTACACCTCTGCAGGTTCAGTTTATTTCTTGGACCTTCACATTGACGATGAAACACAGAAATCGCATCGGAATTAAATACAAAACGCACAATGCCGCCTTAAGTATAAGAATAGAGACTCTTCTTACAGTCGGTGCTTTGAGCATTCCCTGTGAGACCAGTATTAGTTTCCGATACACAACTGCAGGTTCAATCTATTCCTTGGACATACCCATTGACGATGAAACACAGAAATTACATCTTAATTAATTACAAAAGGCACAATGCCGCCTTAAGTACAAGAATAGGGACTCTTCTTACAGTCGGTGCTTTGAGCATTCCCTGTGAGACCAGTATTAGTTTCCGCTACACCTCTACAGGTTCAGTTTATTCCTTGGACCTTCACATTGACGATGAAACACAGAAATCGCATCGGAATTAAATACAAAACGCACAATGCCGCCTTAAGTACAAGAATAGAGACTCTTCTTACAGTCGGTGCTTTGAGCATTCCCTGTGAGACCAGTATTAGTTTCCGATACACAACTGCAGGTTCAATGTATTCCTTGGACCTTCACATTGACGATGAAACACTGACATTACATCGGAATTAAAAACAAAAGGCACATTGCCGCCTTAAGTACAACAATAGAGACTCTTCTTACAGTCGGTGCTTTGAGCATTCCCTGTGAGACCAGTATTAGTTTCCGCTACACCTCTGCAGGTTCAGTTTATTCCTTGGACCTTCACATTGACGATGAAACACAGAAATCGCATCGGAATTAAATACAAAAGGCACAATGCCGCCTTAAGTACAAGAATAGAGACTCTTCTTACAGTCGGTGCTTTGAGCATTCCCTGTGAGACCAGTATTAGTTTCTGCTACACCTCTGCAGGTTCAGTTTATTCCTTGGACCTTCACATTGACGATGAAACACAAATCGCATCGGCATTAAATACAAAAGGCACAATGCCGCCTTAAGTACAAGAATAGGGACTCTTCTTACAGTCGGTGCTATGAGCATTCCCTGTGAGACCAGTATTAGTTTCCGCTACACCTCTGCAGGTTCAGTTTATTCCTTGGACCTTCACATTGACGATGAAACACAGAAATCGCATCGGAATTAAATACAAAAGGCACAATTCCGCCTTAAGTACAAGAATAGAGACTCTTCTTACAGTCGGTGCTTTGAGCATTCCCTGTGAGACCAGTATTAGTTTCCGCTACACCTCTGCAGGTTCAGTTTATTCCTTGGACCTTCACATTGACGATGAAACACAGAAATCGCATCGGAATTAAATACAAAACGCACAATGCCGCCTTAAGTACAAGAATAGAGACTCTTCTTACAGTCGGTGCTTTGAGCATTCCCTGTGAGACCAGTATTAGTTTCCGATACACAACTGCAGGTTCATTGTATTCCTTGGACCTTCACATTGACGATGAAACACTGAAATTACATCGGAACTACAAACAAAAGGCACAATGTCGCCTTAAGTACAAGAATAGAGACTCTTCTTACAGTCGGTGCTTTGAGCATTCCCTGTGAGACCAGTATTAGTTTCCGATACACCACTGCAGGTTCAATGTATTCCTTGAACCTTCACATTGACGATGAAACACTGAAATTACATCGGAATTAAATACAAAAGGCACAATGCCGCCTTAAGTACAATAATAGAGACTCTTCTTACAGTCGGTGCTTTGAGCATTCCCTGTGAGACCAGTATTAGTTTCCGCTACACCTCTGCAGGTTCAGTTTATTCCTTGGACCTTCACATTGACGATGAAACACAGAAATCGCATCGGAATTATATACAAAAGGCACAATGCTGCCTTAAGTACAAGAATAGAGACTCTTCTTACAGTCGGTGCTTTTGAGCATTCCCTGTGAGACCAGTATTAGTTTCCGCTACACCTCTGCAGGTTCAGTTTATTCCTTGGACCTTCACATTGACGATGAAACACAGAAATCGCATCGGAATTAAATACAAAAGGCACAATGCCGCCTTAAGTACAAGAATAGAGACTCTTCTTACAATCGGTGCTTTGAGCATTCCCTGTGAGACCAGTATTAGTTTCCGATACACCACTGCAGGTTCAATGAATTCCTTGGACCTTCACATTGACGATGAAACACAGAAATCGCATCGGAATTAAATACAAAAGGCACAATACCGCCTCAAGTACAAGAATAGAGACTCTTCTTACAGTCGGTGCTTTGAGCATTCCCTGTGAGACCAGTATTAGTTTCCGCTACAACTCTGCAGGTTCAGTTTATTCCTTGGACCTTCACATTGACGAAGAAACACAGAAATCGCATCGGAATTAAATGCAAAAGGCACAATGCCGCCTTACGTACAAGAATAGAGACTCTTCTTACAGTCTGTGTTTTGAGCATTCCGTGTGACGCCAGTATTAGTTTCCGATACACCACTGCAGGTTCAATGTATTCCTTGGACCTTCACATTGACGATGGAACACTGAAATTACATCGGAATTAAATACAAAAGGCACAATGCCGCCTTAAGTACATGAATAGAGACTCTTCTTACAGTCGGTGCTTTGAGCATTCCCTGTGAGACCAGTAATAGTATCCAATACACCACTGTAGGTTCAATATATTCCGTGGACATCCCCACTGACGATGAAGCACAGAAATTACATCTTAATTAATTACAAAAGGAACAATGCTGCCTTAAGTACAAGAATAGAGACTCTTCTTACCGTCGGTGCTTTGAGCATTCCCTGTGAGACCAGTATTAGTTTCCGATACACCACTGCAGGTTCAATCTATTCCTTGGACATACCCATTGACGATGAAACACAGAAATTACATCTTAATTAATTACAAAAGGAACAATGCCGCCTTAAGTACAAGAATAGAGACTCTTCTTACCGTCGGTGCTTTGAGCATTCCCTGTGAGACCAGTATTAGTTTCCGCAACACCTCTGCAGGTTCAGATTATTTCTTGGACCTTCACATTGACGATGAAACACAGAAATCGCATCGGAATTAAATACAAAACGCACAATGCCGCCTTAAGTATAAGAATAGAGACTCTTCTTACAGTCGGTGCTTTGAGCATTCCCTGTGAGACCAGTATTAGTTTCCGATACACAACTGCAGGTTCAATCTATTCCTTGGATATACCCATTGACGATGAAACACAGAAATTACATCTTAATTAATTACAAAAGGCACAATGCCGCCTTAAGTACAAGAATAGGGACTCTTCTTACAGTCGGTGCTTTGAGCATTCCCTGTGACACCAGTATTAGTTTCCGCTACACCTCTGCAGGTTCAGTTTATTCCTTGGACCTTCACATTGACGATGAAACACAGAAATCGCATCGGAATTATATACAAAAGGCACAATGCTGCCTTAAGTACAAGAATAGAGACTCTTCTTACAGTCGGTGCTTTGAGCATTCCCTGTGAGACCAGTAATAGTATCCAATACACCACTGTAGGTTCAATATATTCCGTGGACATCCCCACTGACGATGAAGCACAGAAATTACATTTTAATTAATTACAAAAGGAACAATGCCGCCTTAAGTACAAGAATAGAGACTCTTCTTACCGTCGGTGCTTTGAGCATTCCCTGTGAGACCAGTATTAGTTTCCGATACACCACTGCAGGTTCAATCTATTCCTTGGACATACCCATTGACGATGAAACACAGAAATTACATCTTATATAATTACAAAAGGAACAATGCCGCCTTAAGTACAAGAATAGAGACTCTTCTTACCGTCGGTGCTTTGAGCATTCCCTGTGAGACCAGTATTAGTTTCCGCTACACCTCTGCAGGTTCAGTTTATTTCTTGGACCTTCACATTGACGATGAAACACAGAAATCGCATCGGAATTAAATACAAAACGCACAATGCCGCCTTAAGTATAAGAATAGAGACTCTTCTTACAGTCGGTGCTTTGAGCATTCCCTGTGAGACCAGTATTAGTTTCCGATACACAACTGCAGGTTCAATCTATTCCTTGGACATACCCATTGACGATGAAACACAGAAATTACATCTTAATTAATTACAAAAGGCACAATGCCGCCTTAAGTACAAGAATAGGGACTCTTCTTACAGTCGGTGCTTTGAGCATTCCCTGTGAGACCAGTATTAGTTTCCGCTACACCTCTACAGGTTCAGTTTATTCCTTGGACCTTCACATTGACGATGAAACACAGAAATCGCATCGGAATTAAATACAAAACGCACAATGCCGCCTTAAGTACAAGAATAGAGACTCTTCTTACAGTCGGTGCTTTGAGCATTCCCTGTGAGACCAGTATTAGTTTCCGATACACAACTGCAGGTTCAATGTATTCCTTGGGCCTTCACATTGACGATGAAACACTGACATTACATCGGAATTAAAAACAAAAGGCACATTGCCGCCTTAAGTACAACAATAGAGACTCTTCTTACAGTCGGTGCTTTGAGCATTCCCTGTGAGACCAGTATTAGTTTCCGCTACACCTCTGCAGGTTCAGTTTATTCCTTGGACCTTCACATTGACGATGAAACACAGAAATCGCATCGGAATTAAATACAAAAGGCACAATGCCGCCTTAAGTACAAGAATAGAGACTCTTCTTACAGTCGGTGCTTTGAGCATTCCCTGTGAGACCAGTATTAGTTTCTGCTACACCTCTGCAGGTTCAGTTTATTCCTTGGACCTTCACATTGACGATGAAACACAAATCGCATCGGCATTAAATACAAAAGGCACAATGCCGCCTTAAGTACAAGAATAGGGACTCTTCTTACAGTCGGTGCTATGAGCATTCCCTGTGAGACCAGTATTAGTTTCCGCTACACCTCTGCAGGTTCAGTTTATTCCTTGGACCTTCACATTGACGATGAAACACAGAAATCGCATCGGAATTAAATACAAAAGGCACAATTCCGCCTTAAGTACAAGAATAGAGACTCTTCTTACAGTCGGTGCTTTGAGCATTCCCTGTGAGACCAGTATTAGTTTCCGCTACACCTCTGCAGGTTCAGTTTATTCCTTGGACCTTCACATTGACTATGAAACACAGAAATCGCATCGGAATTAAATACAAAACGCACAATGCCGCCTTAAGTACAAGAATAGAGACTCTTCTTACAGTCGGTGCTTTGAGCATTCCCTGTGAGACCAGTATTAGTTTCCGATACACAACTGCAGGTTCATTGTATTCCTTGGACCTTCACATTGACGATGAAACACTGAAATTACATCGGAACTACAAACAAAAGGCACAATGTCGCCTTAAGTACAAGAATAGAGACTCTTCTTACAGTCGGTGCTTTGAGCATTCCCTGTGAGACCAGTATTAGTTTCCGATACACCACTGCAGGTTCAATGTATTCCTTGAACCTTCACATTGACGATGAAACACTGAAATTACATCGGAATTAAATACAAAAGGCACAATGCCGCCTTAAGTACAATAATAGAGACTCTTCTTACAGTCGGTGCTTTGAGCATTCCCTGTGAGACCAGTATTAGTTTCCGCTACACCTCTGCAGGTTCAGTTTATTCCTTGGACCTTCACATTGACGATGAAACACAGAAATCGCATCGGAATTATATACAAAAGGCACAATGCTGCCTTAAGTACAAGAATAGAGACTCTTCTTACAGTCGGTGCTTTTGAGCATTCCCTGTGAGACCAGTATTAGTTTCCGCTACACCTCTGCAGGTTCAGTTTATTCCTTGGACCTTCACATTGACGATGAAACACAGAAATCGCATCGGAATTAAATACAAAAGGCACAATGCCGCCTTAAGTACAAGAATAGAGACTCTTCTTACAATCGGTGCTTTGAGCATTCCCTGTGAGACCAGTATTAGTTTCCGATACACCACTGCAGGTTCAATGAATTCCTTGGACCTTCACATTGACGATGAAACACAGAAATCGCATCGGAATTAAATACAAAAGGCACAATACCGCCTCAAGTACAAGAATAGAGACTCTTCTTACAGTCGGTGCTTTGAGCATTCCCTGTGAGACCAGTATTAGTTTCCGCTACAACTCTGCAGGTTCAGTTTATTCCTTGGACCTTCACATTGACGAAGAAACACAGAAATCGCATCGGAATTAAATGCAAAAGGCACAATGCCGCCTTACGTACAAGAATAGAGACTCTTCTTACAGTCTGTGTTTTGAGCATTCCGTGTGACGCCAGTATTAGTTTCCGATACACCACTGCAGGTTCAATGTATTCCTTGGACCTTCACATTGACGATGGAACACCGAAATTACATCGGAATTAAATACAAAAGGCACAATGCCGCCTTAAGTACATGAATAGAGACTCTTCTTACAGTCGGTGCTTTGAGCATTCCCTGTGAGACCAGTAATAGTATCCAATACACCACTGTAGGTTCAATATATTCCGTGGACATCCCCACTGACGATGAAGCACAGAAATTACATCTTAATTAATTACAAAAGGAACAATGCCGCCTTAAGTACAAGAATAGAGACTCTTCTTACCGTCGGTGCTTTGAGCATTCCCTGTGAGACCAGTATTAGTTTCCGATACACCACTGCAGGTTCAATCTATTCCTTGGACATACCCATTGACGATGAAACACAGAAATTACATCTTAATTAATTACAAAAGGAACAATGCCGCCTTAAGTACAAGAATAGAGACTCTTCTTACCGTCGGTGCTTTGAGCATTCCCTGTGAGACCAGTATTAGTTTCCGCAACACCTCTGCAGGTTCAGTTTATTTCTTGGACCTTCACATTGACGATGAAACACAGAAATCGCATCGGAATTAAATACAAAACGCACAATGCCGCCTTAAGTATAAGAATAGAGACTCTTCTTACAGTCGGTGCTTTGAGCATTCCCTGTGAGACCAGTATTAGTTTCCGATACACAACTGCAGGTTCAATCTATTCCTTGGATATACCCATTGACGATGAAACACAGAAATTACATCTTAATTAATTACAAAAGGCACAATGCCGCCTTAAGTACAAGAATAGGGACTCTTCTTACAGTCGGTGCTTTGAGCATTCCCTGTGAGACCAGTATTAGTTTCCGCTACACCTCTACAGGTTCAGTTTATTCCTTGGACCTTCACATTGACGATGAAACACAGAAATCGCATCGGAATTAAATACAAACGCACAATGCCGCCTTAAGTACAAGAATAGAGACTCTTCTTACAGTCGGTGCTTTGAGCATTCCCTGTGAGACCAGTATTAGTTTCCGATACACAACTGCAGGTTCAATGTATTCCTTGGACCTTCACATTGACGATGAAACACTGACATTACATCGGAATTAAAAACAAAAGGCACATTGCCGCCTTAAGTACAAGAATAGAGACTCTTCTTACAGTCGGTGCTTTGAGCATTCCCTGTGAGACCAGTATTAGTTTCCGCTACACCTCTGCAGGTTCAGTTTATTCCTTGGACCTTCACATTGACGATGAAACACAGAAATCGCATCGGAATTAAATACAAAAGGCACAATGCCGCCTTAAGTACAAGAATAGAGACTCTTCTTACAGTCGGTGCTTTGAGCATTAGCTGTGAGACCAGTATTAGTTTCCGCTACACCTCTGCAGGTTCAGTTTATTCCTTGGACCTTCCCATTGACGATGAAACACAGAAATCGCATCGGAATTAAATACAATAGGCACAATGCCGCCTTAAGTACAAGAATAGAGACTCTTTTTACAGTCGGTGCTTTGAGCATTCCCTGTGAGACCAGTATTAGTTTCCGCTACACCACTGCAGGTTCAATGTATTCCTTGGACCTTCACATTGACGATGAAACACTGAAATTACATCGGAATTAAATACAATAGGCACAATGCCGCCTTAAGTACAAGAATATAGACTCTTCTTACAGTCGGTGCTTTGAGCATTCCCTGTGAGACCAGTATTAGTTTCCGCTACACCTCTGCAGGTTCAGTTTATTCCTTGGACCTTCACATTGACGATGAAACACAGAAATCGCATCGGAATTAAATACAAAAGGCACAATTCCGCCTTAAGTACAAGAATAGAGACTCTTTTTACAGTCGGTGCTTTGAGCATTCCCTGTGAGACCAGTATTAGTTTCCGCTACACCTCTGCAGGTACAGTTTATTCCTTGGACCTTCACATTGACGATGAAACACAGAAATCGCATCGGAATTAAATACAAAAGGCACAATGCCGCCTTAAGTACAAGAATTGAGACTCTTCTTACAGTCGGTGCTTTGAGCATTAGCTGTGAGACCAGTATTAGTTTCCGCTACACCTCTGCAGGTTCAGTTTATTCCTTGGACCTTCACATTGACGATGAAACACAGAAATCGCATCGGAATTAAATACAAAAGGCACAATTCCGCCTTAAGTACAAGAATAGAGACTCTTCTTACAGTCGGTGCTTTGAGCATTCCCTGTGAGACCAGTATTAGTTTCCGCTACACCTCTGCAGGTTCAGTTTATTCCTTGGACCTTCACATTGACGATGAAACACAGAAATCGCATCGGAATTAAATACAATAGGCACAATGCCGCCTTAAGTACAAGAATAGAGACTCTTCTTACAGTCGGTGCTTTGAGCATTCCCTGTGAGACCAGTATTAGTTTCCGCAACACCTCTGCAGGTTCAATGTATTCCTTGGACCTTCACATTGACGATGAAACACAGAAATCGCATCGGAATTAAATACAAAAGGCACAATTCCGCCTTAAGTACAAGAATAGAGACTCTTCTTACAGTCGGTGCTTTGAGCATTCCCTGTGAGACCAGTATTAGTTTCCGCTACACCTCTGCAGGTTCAGTTTATTCCTTGGACCTTCACATTGACGATGAAACACAGAAATCGCATCGGAATTAAATACAAAAGGCACAATTCCGCCTTAAGTACAAGAATAGAGACTCTTCTTACAGTCGGTGCTTTGAGCATTCCCTGTGAGACCAGTATTAGTTTCCGCTACACCTCTGCAGGTTCCGTTGATTCCTTGGACGTTCACTTTGACGATGAAACACAGAAATCGCATCGGATTTAAATACAAAAGGCACAATGCCGCCTTATGTACAAGAATACAGACTCTTCGTACAGTCGGTGCTTTGAGCATTCCCTGTGACACCAGTATTAGTTTTCGCTACACGTCTGCAGGTTCAGTTTATTCCTTGGACCTTCACATTGACGATAAAACACAGAAATCGCATCGGAATTAAATACAAATGGCACAATCCCGCCTTAAGTACAAGAAGAGAGACTCTTCTTACAGTCGGTGTTTTGAGCATTCCCTGTGAGACCAGTATTAGATTCCGCTACACCTCTGCAGGTTCAGTTTATTCCTTGGACCTTCACATTGACGATGAAACACAGAAATCGCATCGGAATTAAATACCAAACGCACAATTGCCGCGTTAAGTACAAGAATAGATATTATTCTTACAGTCGATGCTTTGAGCATTCCCTGGGAGACCAGTATTAGTTTCTGCTACACCTCTGCAGGTTCAGTTTATTCCTTGGACCTTCACATTGACGATGAAACACAGAAATCGCATCGGAATTAAATACAAAAGGCACAATGCCGCCTTAAGTACAAGAATAGAGACTCTTCTTACAGTCGGTGCTTTGAGCATTAGCTGTGAGACCAGTATTAGTTTCCGCTACACCTCTGCAGGTTCAGTTTATTCCTTGGACCATCACATTGACGATGAAACACAGAAATCGCATCGGAATTAAATACAAAAGGCACAATGCCGCCTTAAGTACAAGAATAGAGACTCTTCTTACAGTCGGTGCTTTGAGCATTCCCTGGGAGACCAGTATTAGTTTCCGCTACACCTCTGCAGGTTCAGTTTATTCCTTGGACCTTCACATTGACGATGAAACACAGAAATCGCATCGGAATTAAATACAAAAGGCACAATGCCGCCTTAAGTACAAGAATAGAGACTCTTCTTACAGTCGGTGCTTTGAGCATTAGCTGTGAGACCAGTATTAGTTTCCGCTACACCTCTGCAGGTTCAGTTTATTCCTTGGACCATCACATTGACGATGAAACACAGAAATCGCATCGGAATTAAATACAAAAGGCACAATGCCGCCTTAAGTACAAGAATAGAGACTCTTCTTACAGTCGGTGCTTTGAGCATTCCCTGGGAGACCAGTATTAGTTTCCGCTACACCTCTGCAGGTTCAGTTTATTCCTTGGACCTTCACATTGACGATGAAACACAGAAATCGCATCGGAATTAAATACAAAAGGCACAATGCCGCCTTAAGTACAAGAATAGAGACTCTTCTTACAGTCGGTGCTTTGAGCATTCCCTGGGAGACCAGTATTAGTTTCCGCTACACCTCTGCAGGTTCAGTTTATTCCTTGGACCTTCACATTGACGATGAAACACAGAAATCGCATCGGAATTAAATACAAAAGGCACAATGCCGCCTTAAGTACAAGAATAGAGACTCTTCTTACAGTCGGTGCTTTGAGCATTAGCTGTGAGACCAGTATTAGTTTCCGCTACACCTCTGCAGGTTCAGTTTATTCCTTGGACCATCACATTGACGATGAAACACAGAAATCGCATCGGAATTAAATACAAAAGGCACAATGCCGCCTTAAGTACAAGAATAGAGACTCTTCTTACAGTCGGTGCTTTGAGCATTAGCTGTGAGACCAGTATTAGTTTCCGCTACACCTCTGCAGGTTCAGTTTATTCCTTGGACCTTCACATTGACGATGAAACACAGAAATCGCATCGGAATTAAATACAAAAGGCACAATGCCGCCTTAAGTACAAGAATAGAGACTCTTCTTAAAGTCGGTGCTTTGAGCATTAGCTGTGAGACCAGTATTAATTTCCGCTACACCTCTGCAGGTTCAGTTTATTCCTTGGACCATCACATTGACGATGAAACACAGAAATCGCATCGGAATTAAATACAAAAGGCACAATGCCGCCTTAAGTACAAGAATAGAGACTCTTCTTACAGTCGGTGCTTTGAGCATTAGCTGTGAGACCAGTATTAGTTTCCGCTACACCTCTGCAGGTTCAGTTTATTCCTTGGACCATCACATTGACGATGAAACACAGAAATCGCATCGGAATTAAATACAAAAGGCACAATGCCGCCTTAAGTACAAGAATAGAGACTCTTCTTACAGTCGGTGCTTTGAGCATTCCCTGGGAGACCAGTATTAGTTTCCGCTACACCTCTGCAGGTTCAGTTTATTCCTTGGACCATCACATTGACGATGAAACACAGAAATCGCATCGGAATTAAATACAAAAGGCACAATGCCGCCTTAAGTACAAGAATAGAGACTCTTCTTACAGTCGGTGCTTTGAGCATTAGCTGTGAGACCAGTATTAGTTTCCGCTACACCTCTGCAGGTTCAGTTTATTCCTTGGACCATCACATTGACGATGAAACACAGAAATCGCATCGGAATTAAATACAAAAGGCACAATGCCGCCTTAAGTACAAGAATAGAGACTCTTCTTACAGTCGGTGCTTTGAGCATTAGCTGTGAGACCAGTATTAGTTTCCGCTACACCTCTGCAGGTTCAGTTTATTCCTTGGACCTTCACATTGACGATGAAACACAGAAATCGCATCGGAATTAAATACAAAAGGCACAATGCCGCCTTAAGTACAAGAATAGAGACTCTTCTTACAGTCGGTGCTTTGAGCATTAGCTGTGAGACCAGTATTAGTTTCCGCTACACCTCTGCAGGTTCAGTTTATTCCTTGGACCATCACATTGACGATGAAACACAGAAATCGCATCGGAATTAAATACAAAAGGCACAATGCCGCCTTAAGTACAAGAATAGAGACTCTTCTTACAGTCGGTGCTTTGAGCATTAGCTGTGAGACCAGTATTAGTTTCCGCTACACCTCTGCAGGTTCAGTTTATTCCTTGGACCTTCACATTGACGATGAAACACAGAAATCGCATCGGAATTAAATACAAAAGGCACAATGCCGCCTTAAGTACAAGAATAGAGACTCTTCTTACAGTCGGTGCTTTGAGCATTAGCTGTGAGACCAGTATTAGTTTCCGCTACACCTCTGCAGGTTCAGTTTATTCCTTGGACCTTCACATTGACGATGAAACACAGAAATCGCATCGGAATTAAATACAAAAGGCACAATGCCGCCTTAAGTACAAGAATAGAGACTCTTCTTACAGTCGGTGCTTTGAGCATTAGCTGTGAGACCAGTATTAGTTTCCGCTACACCTCTGCAGGTTCAGTTTATTCCTTGGACCTTCACATTGACGATGAAACACAGAAATCGCATCGGAATTAAATACAAAAGGCACAATGCCGCCTTAAGTACAAGAATAGAGACTCTTCTTACAGTCGGTGTTTGAGCATTAGCTGTGAGACCAGTATTAGTTTCCGCTACACCTCTGCAGGTTCAGTTTATTCCTTGGACCTTCACATTGACGATGAAACACAGAAATCGCATCGGAATTAAATACAAAAGGCACAATGCCGCCTTAAGTACAAGAATAGAGACTCTTCTTACAGTCGGTGCTTTGAGCATTAGCTGTGAGACCAGTATTAGTTTCCGCTACACCTCTGCAGGTTCAGTTTATTCCTTGGACCTTCACATTGACGATGAAACACAGAAATCGCATCGGAATTAAATACAAAAGGCACAATGCCGCCTTAAGTACAAGAATAGAGACTCTTCTTACAGTCGGTGCTTTGAGCATTAGCTGTGAGACCAGTATTAGTTTCCGCTACACCTCTGCAGGTTCAGTTTATTCCTTGGACCTTCACATTGACGATGAAACACAGAAATCGCATCGGAATTAAATACAAAAGGCACAATGCCGCCTTAAGTACAAGAATAGAGACTCTTCTTACAGTCGGTGCTTTGAGCATTAGCTGTGAGACCAATATTAGTTTCCGCTACACCTCTGCAGGTTCAGTTTATTCCTTGGACCTTCACATTGACGATGAAACACAGAAATCGCATCGGAATTAAATACAAAAGGCACAATGCCGCCTTAAGTACAAGAATAGAGACTCTTCTTACAGTCGGTGCTTTGAGCATTAGCTGTGAGACCAGTATTAGTTTCCGCTACACCTCTGCAAGTTCAGTTTATTCCTTGGACCTTCACATTGACGATGAAACACAGAAATCGCATCGGAATTAAATACAAAAGGCACAATGCCGCCTTAAGTACAAGAATAGAGACTCTTCTTACAGTCGGTGCTTTGAGCATTAGCTGTGAGACCAGTATTAGTTTCCGCTACACCTCTGCAGGTTCAGTTTATTCCTTGGACCTTCACATTGACGATGAAACACAGAAATCGCATCGGAATTAAATACAAAAGGCACAATGCCGCCTTAAGTACAAGAATAGAGACTCTTCTTACAGTCGGTGCTTTGAGCATTAGCTGTGAGACCAGTATTAGTTTCCGCTACACCTCTGCAGGTTCAGTTTATTCCTTGGACCATCACATTGACGATGAAACACAGAAATCGCATCGGAATTAAATACAAAAGGCACAATGCCGCCTTAAGTACAAGAATAGAGACTCTTCTTACAGTCGGTGCTTTGAGCATTAGCTGTGAGACCAGTATTAGTTTCCGCTACACCTCTGCAGTTTCAGTTTATTCCTTGGACCTTCACATTGACGATGAAACACAGAAATCGCATCGGAATTAAATACAAAAGGCACAATGCCGCCTTAAGTACAAGAATAGAGACTCTTCTTACAGTCGGTGCTTTGAGCATTAGCTGTGAGACCAGTATTAGTTTCCGCTACACCTCTGCAGGTTCAGTTTATTCCTTGGACCTTCACATTGACGATGAAACACAGAAATCGCATCGGAATTAAATACAAAAGGCACAATGCCGCCTTAAGTACAAGAATAGAGACTCTTCTTACAGTCGGTGCTTTGAGCATTAGCTGTGAGACCAGTATTAGTTTCCGCTACACCTCTGCAGGTTCAGTTTATTCCTTGGACCTTCACATTGACGATGAAACACAGAAATCGCATCGGAATTAAATACAAAAGGCACAATGCCACCTTAAGTACAAGAATAGAGACTCTTCTTACAGTCGGTGCTTTGAGCATTAGCTGTGAGACAAGTATTAGTTTCCGCTACACCTCTGCAGGTTCAGTTTATTCCTTGGACCTTCACATTGACGATGAAACACAGAAATCGCATCGGAATTAAATACAAAAGGCACAATGCCGCCTTAAGTACAAGAATAGAGACTCTTCTTACAGTCGGTGCTTTGAGCATTAGCTGTGAGACCAGTATTAGTTTCTGCTACACCTCTGCAGGTTCAGTTTATTCCTTGGACCATCACATTGACGATGAAACACAGAAATCGCATCGGAATTAAATACAAAAGGCACAATGCCGCCTTAAGTACAAGAATAGAGACTCTTCTTACAGTCGGTGCTTTGAGCATTAGCTGTGAGACCAGTATTAGTTTCCGCTACACCTCTGCAGGTTCAGTTTATTCCTTGGACCATCACATTGACGATGAAACACAGAAATCGCATCGGAATTAAATACAAAAGGCACAATGCCGCCTTAAGTACAAGAATAGAGACTCTTCTTATAGTCGGTGCTTTGAGCATTAGCTGTGAGACCAGTATTAGTTTCCGCTACACCTATGCAGGTTCAGTTTATTCCTTGGACCATCACATTGACGATGAAACACAGAAATCGCATCGGAATTAAATACAAAAGGCACAATGCCGCCTTAAGTACAAGAATAGAGACTCTTCTTACAGTCGGTGCTTTGAGCAGTAGCTGTGAGACCAGTATTAGTTTCCGCTACACCTCTGCAGGTTCAGTTTATTCCTTGGACCATCACATTGACGATGAAACACAGAAATCGCATCGGAATTAAATACAAAAGGCACAATGCCGCCTTAAGTACAAGAATAGAGACTCTTCTTACAGTCGGTGCTTTGAGCATTAGCTGTGAGACCAGTATTAGTTTCCGCTACACCTCTGCAGGTTCAGTTTATTCCTTGGACCATCACATTGACGATGAAACACAGAAATCGCATCGGAATTAAATACAACAGGCACAATGCCGCCTTAAGTACAAGAATAGAGACTCTTCTTACAGTCGGTGCTTTGAGCATTAGCTGTGAGACCAGTATTAGTTTCCGCTACACCTCTGCAGGTTCAGTTTATTCCTTGGACCATCACATTGACGATGAAACACAGAAATCGCATCGGAATTAAATACAAAAGGCACAATGCCGCCTTAAGTACAAGAATAGAGACTCTTCTTACAGTCGGTGCTTTGAGCATTAGCTGTGAGACCAGTATTAGTTTCCGCTACACCTCTGCAGGTTCAGTTTATTCCTTGGACCATCACATTGACGATGAAACACAGAAATCGCATCGGAATTAAATACAAAAGGCACAATGCCGCCTTAAGTACAAGAATAGAGACTCTTCTTACAGTCGGTGCTTTGGGCATTAGCTGTGAGACCAGTATTAGTTTCCGCTACACCTCTGCAGGTTCAGTTTATTCCTTGGACCATCACATTGACGATGAAACACAGAAATCGCATCGGAATTAAATACAAAAGGCACAATGCCGCCTTAAGTACAAGAATAGAGACTCTTTTTACAGTCGGTGCTTTGAGCATTCCCTGTGAGACCAGTATTAGTTTCCGCTACACCACTGCAGGTTCATTGTATTCCTTGGACCTTCACATTGACGATGAAACACTGAAATTACATCGGAATTAAATACAATAGGCACAATGCCGCCTTAAGTACAAGAATATAGACTCTTCTTACAGTCGGTGCTTTGAGCATTCCCTGTGAGACCAGTATTAGTTTCCGCTACACCTCTGCAGGTTCAGTTTATTCCTTGGACCTTCACATTGACGATGAAACACAGAAATCGCATCGGAATTAAATACAAAAGGCACAATTCCGCCTTAAGTACAAGAATAGAGACTCTTTTTACAGTCGGTGCTTTGAGCATTCCCTGTGAGACCAGTATTAGTTTCCGCTACACCTCTGCAGGTTCAGTTTATTCCTTGGACCTTCACATTGACGATGAAACACAGAAATCGCATCGGAATTAAATACAAAAGGCACAATGCCGCCTTAAGTACAAGAATTGAGACTCTTCTTACAGTCGGTGCTTTGAGCATTAGCTGTGAGACCAGTATTAGTTTCCGCTACACCTGTGCAGGTTCAGTTTATTCCTTGGACCTTCACATTGACGATGAAACACAGAAATCGCATCGGAATTAAATACAAAAGGCACAATTCCGCCTTAAGTACAAGAATAGAGACTCTTCTTACAGTCGGTGCTTTGAGCATTCCCTGTGAGACCAGTATTAGTTTCCGCTACACCTCTGCAGGTTCAGTTTATTCCTTGGACCTTCACATTGACGATGAAACACAGAAATCGCATCGGAATTAAATACAATAGGCACAATGCCGCCTTAAGTACAAGAATAGAGACTCTTCTTACAGTCGGTGCTTTGAGCATTCCCTGTGAGACCAGTATTAGTTTCCGCTACACCTCTGCAGGTTCAATGTATTCCTTGGACCTTCACATTGACGATGAAACACAGAAATCGCATCGGAATTAAATACAAAAGGCACAATTCCGCCTTAAGTACAAGAATAGAGACTCTTCTTACAGTCGGTGCTTTGAGCATTCCCTGTGAGACCAGTATTAGTTTCCGCTACACCTCTGCAGGTTCAGTTTATTCCTTGGACCTTCACATTGACGATGAAACACAGAAATCGCATCGGAATTAAATACAAAAGGCACAATTCCGCCTTAAGTACAAGAATAGAGACTCTTCTTACAGTCGGTGCTTTGAGCATTCCCTGTGAGACCAGTATTAGTTTCCGCTACACCTCTGCAGGTTCCGTTGATTCCTTGGACGTTCACTTTGACGATGAAACACAGAAATCGCATCGGATTTAAATACAAAAGGCACAATGCCGCCTTATGTACAAGAATACAGACTCTTCGTACAGTCGGTGCTTTGAGCATTCCCTGTGACACCAGTATTAGTTTTCGCTACACGTCTGCAGGTTCAGTTTATTCCTTGGACCTTCACATTGACGATGAAACACAGAAATCGCATCGGAATTAAATACAAATGGCACAATCCCGCCTTAAGTACAAGAAGAGAGACTCTTCTTACAGTCGGTGTTTTGAGCATTCCCTGTGAGACCAGTATTAGATTCCGCTACACCTCTGCAGGTTCAGTTTATTCCTTGGACCTTCACATTGACGATGAAACACAGAAATCGCATCGGAATTAAATACCAAACGCACAATTGCCGCGTTAAGTACAAGAATAGATATTATTCTTACAGTCGATGCTTTGAGCATTCCCTGGGAGACCAGTATTAGTTTCTGCTACACCTCTGCAGGTTCAGTTTATTCCTTGGACCTTCACATTGACGATGAAACACAGAAATCGCATCGGAATTAAATACAAAAGGCACAATGCCGCCTTAAGTACAAGAATAGAGACTCTTCTTACAGTCGGTGCTTTGAGCATTAGCTGTGAGACCAGTATTAGTTTCCGCTACACCTCTGCAGGTTCAGTTTATTCCTTGGACCTTCACATTGACGATGAAACACTGAAATTACATCGGAATTAAATACAAAAGGCACAATGCCGCCTTAAGTACAAGAATAGAGACTCTTCTTACAGTCGGTGCTTTGAGCATTCCCTGGGAGACCAGTATTAGTTTCCGCTACACCTCTGCAGGTTCAGTTTATTCCTTGGACCTTCACATTGACGATGAAACACAGAAATCGCATCGGAATTAAATACAAAAGGCACAATGCCGCCTTAAGTACAAGAATAGAGACTCTTCTTGCAGTCGGTGCTTTGAGCATTAGCTGTGAGACCAGTATTAGTTTCCGCTACACCTCTGCAGGTTCAGTTTATTCCTTGGACCATCACATTGACGATGAAACACAGAAATCGCATCGGAATTAAATACAAAAGGCACAATGCCGCCTTAAGTACAAGAATAGAGACTCTTCTTACAGTCGGTGCTTTGGGCATTAGCTGTGAGACCAGTATTAGTTTCCGCTACACCTCTGCAGGTTCAGTTTATTCCTTGGACCATCACATTGACGATGAAACACAGAAATCGCATCGGAATTAAATACAAAAGGCACAATGCCGCCTTAAGTACAAGAATAGAGACTCTTTTTACAGTCGGTGCTTTGAGCATTCCCTGTGAGACCAGTATTAGTTTCCGCTACACCACTGCAGGTTCATTGTATTCCTTGGACCTTCACATTGACGATGAAACACTGAAATTACATCGGAATTAAATACAATAGGCACAATGCCGCCTTAAGTACAAGAATATAGACTCTTCTTACAGTCGGTGCTTTGAGCATTCCCTGTGAGACCAGTATTAGTTTCCGCTACACCTCTGCAGGTTCAGTTTATTCCTTGGACCTTCACATTGACGATGAAACACAGAAATCGCATCGGAATTAAATACAAAAGGCACAATTCCGCCTTAAGTACAAGAATAGAGACTCTTTTTACAGTCGGTGCTTTGAGCATTCCCTGTGAGACCAGTATTAGTTTCCGCTACACCTCTGCAGGTTCAGTTTATTCCTTGGACCTTCACATTGACGATGAAACACAGAAATCGCATCGGGATTAAATACAAAAGGCACAATGCCGCCTTAAGTACAAGAATTGAGACTCTTCTTACAGTCGGTGCTTTGAGCATTAGCTGTGAGACCAGTATTAGTTTCCGCTACACCTCTGCAGGTTCAGTTTATTCCTTGGACCTTCACATTGACGATGAAACACAGAAATCGCATCGGAATTAAATACAAAAGGCACAATTCCGCCTTAAGTACAAGAATAGAGACTCTTCTTACAGTCGGTGCTTTGAGCATTCCCTGTGAGACCAGTATTAGTTTCCGCTACACCTCTGCAGGTTCAGTTTATTCCTTGGACCTTCACATTGACGATGAAACACAGAAATCGCATCGGAATTAAATACAATAGGCACAATGCCGCCTTAAGTACAAGAATAGAGACTCTTCTTACAGTCGGTGCTTTGAGCATTCCCTGTGAGACCAGTATTAGTTTCCGCTACACCTCTGCAGGTTCAATGTATTCCTTGGACCTTCACATTGACGATGAAACACAGAAATCGCATCGGAATTAAATACAAAAGGCACTATTCCGCCTTAAGTACAAGAATAGAGACTCTTCTTACAGTCGGTGCTTTGAGCATTCCCTGTGAGACCAGTATTAGTTTCCGCTACACCTCTGCAGGTTCAGTTTATTCCTTGGACCTTCACATTGACGATGAAACACAGAAATCGCATCGGAATTAAATACAAAAGGCACAATTCCGCCTTAAGTACAAGAATAGAGACTCTTCTTACAGTCGGTGCTTTGAGCATTCCCTGTGAGACCAGTATTAGTTTCCGCTACACCTCTGCAGGTTCCGTTGATTCCTTGGACGTTCACTTTGACGATGAAACACAGAAATCGCATCGGATTTAAATACAAAAGGCACAATGCCGCCTTATGTACAAGAATACAGACTCTTCGTACAGTCGGTGCTTTGAGCATTCCCTGTGACACCAGTATTAGTTTTCGCTACACGTCTGCAGGTTCAGTTTATTCCTTGGACCTTCACATTGACGATGAAACACAGAAATCGCATCGGAATTAAATACAAATGGCACAATCCCGCCTTAAGTACAAGAAGAGAGACTCTTCTTACAGTCGGTGTTTTGAGCATTCCCTGTGAGACCAGTATTAGATTCCGCTACACCTCTGCAGGTTCAGTTTATTCCTTGGACCTTCACATTGACGATGAAACACAGAAATCGCATCGGAATTAAATACCAAACGCACAATTGCCGCGTTAAGTACAAGAATAGATATTATTCTTACAGTCGATGCTTTGAGCATTCCCTGGGAGACCAGTATTAGTTTCTGCTACACCTCTGCAGGTTCAGTTTATTCCTTGGACCTTCACATTGACGATGAAACACAGAAATCGCATCGGAATTAAATACAAAAGGCACAATGCCGCCTTAAGTACAAGAATAGAGACTCTTCTTACAGTCGGTGCTTTGAGCATTAGCTGTGAGACCAGTATTAGTTTCCGCTACACCTCTGCAGGTTCAGTTTATTCCTTGGACCTTCACATTGACGATGAAACACTGAAATTACATCGGAATTAAATACAAAAGGCACAATGCCGCCTTAAGTACAAGAATAGAGACTCTTCTTACAGTCGGTGCTTTGAGCATTCCCTGGGAGACCAGTATTAGTTTCCGCTACACCTCTGCAGGTTCAGTTTATTCCTTGGACCTTCACATTGACGATGAAACACAGAAATCGCATCGGAATTAAATACAAAAGGCACAATGCCGCCTTAAGTACAAGAATAGAGACTCTTCTTGCAGTCGGTGCTTTGAGCATTAGCTGTGAGACCAGTATTAGTTTCCGCTACACCTCTGCAGGTTCAGTTTATTCCTTGGACCATCACATTGACGATGAAACACAGAAATCGCATCGGAATTAAATACAAAAGGCACAATGCCGCCTTAAGTACAAGAATAGAGACTCTTCTTACAGTCGGTGCTTTGAGCATTCCCTGGGAGACCAGTATTAGTTTCCGCTACACCTCTGCAGGTTCAGTTTATTCCTTGGACCTTCACATTGACGATGAAACACAGAAATCGCATCGGAATTAAATACAAAAGGCACAATGCCGCCTTAAGTACAAGAATAGAGACTCTTCTTACAGTCGGTGCTTTGAGCATTCCCTGGGAGACCAGTATTAGTTTCCGCTACACCTCTGCAGGTTCAGTTTATTCCTTGGACCTTCACATTGACGATGAAACACAGAAATCGCATCGGAATTAAATACAAAAGGCACAATGCCGCCTTAAGTACAAGAATAGAGACTCTTCTTACAGTCGGTGCTTTGAGCATTAGCTGTGAGACCAGTATTAGTTTCCGCTACACCTCTGCAGGTTCAGTTTATTCCTTGGACCATCACATTGACTATGAAACACAGAAATCGCATCGGAATTAAATACAAAAGGCACAATGCCGCCTTAAGTACAAGAATAGAGACTCTTCTTACAGTCGGTGCTTTGAGCATTAGCTGTGAGACCAGTATTAGTTTCCGCTACAGCTCTGCAGGTTCAGTTTATTCCTTGGACCTTCACATTGACGATGAAACACAGAAATCGCATCGGAATTAAATACAAAAGGCACAATGCCGCCTTAAGTACAAGAATAGAGACTCTTCTTACAGTCGGTGCTTTGAGCATTAGCTGTGAGACCAGTATTAATTTCCGCTACACCTCTGCAGGTTCAGTTTATTCCTTGGACCATCACATTGACGATGAAACACAGAAATCGCATCGGAATTAAATACAAAAGGCACAATGCCGCCTTAAGTACAAGAATAGAGACTCTTCTTACAGTCGGTGCTTTGAGCATTAGCTGTGAGACCAGTATTAGTTTCCGCTACACCTCTGCAGGTTCAGTTTATTCCTTGGACCCTCACATTGACGATGACACACAGAAATCGCATCGGAATTAAATACAAAAGGCACAATGCCGCCTTAAGTACAAGAATAGAGACTCTTCTTACAGTCGGTGCTTTGAGCATTCCCTGGGAGACCAGTATTAGTTTCCGCGACACCTCTGCAGGTTCAGTTTATTCCTTGGACCATCACATTGACGATGAAACACAGAAATCGCATCGGAATTAAATACAAAAGGCACATTGCCGCCTTAAGTACAAGAATAGAGACTCTTCTTACAGTCGGTGCTTTGAGCATTAGCTGTGAGACCAGTATTAGTTTCCGCTACACCTCTGCAGGTTCAGTTTATTCCTTGGACCTTCACATTGACGATGAAACACAGAAATCGCATCGGAATTAAATACAAAAGGCACAATGCCGCCTTAAGTACGAGAATAGAGACTCTTCTTACAGTCGGTGCTTTGAGCATTAGCTGTGAGACCAGTATTAGTTTCCGCTACACCTCTGCAGGTTCAGTTTATTCCTTGGACCATCACATTGACGATGAAACACAGAAATCGCATCGGAATTAAATACAAAAGGCACAATGCCGCCTTAAGTACAAGAATAGAGACTCTTCTTACAGTCGGTGCTTTGAGCATTAGCTGTGAGACCAGTATTAGTTTCCGCTACACCTCTGCAGGTTCAGTTTATTCCTTGGACCTTCACATTGACGATGAAACACAGAAATCGCATCGGAATTAAATACAAAAGGCACAATGCCGCCTTAAGTACAAGAATAGAGACTCTTCTTACAGTCGGTGCTTTGAGCATTAGCTGTGAGACCAGTATTAGTTTCCGCTACACCTCTGCAGGTTCAGTTTATTCCTTGGACCATCACATTGACGATGAAACACAGAAATCGCATCGGAATTAAATACAAAAGGCACAATGCCGCCTTAAGTGCAAGAATAGAGACTCTTCTTACAGTCGGTGCTTTGAGCATTCCCTGGGAGACCAGTATTAGTTTCCGCTACACCTCTGCAGGTTCAGTTTATTCCTTGGACCATCACATTGACGATGAAACACAGAAATCGCATCGGAATTAAATACAAAAGGCACAATGCCGCCTTAAGTACAAGAATAGAGACTCTTCTTACAGTCGGTGCTTTGAGCATTAGCTGTGAGACCAGTATTAGTTTCCGCTACACCTCTGCAGGTTCAGTTTATTCCTTGGACCTTCACATTGACGATGAAACACAGAAATCGCATCGGAATTAAATACAAAAGGCACAATGCCGCCTTAAGTACAAGAATAGAGACTCTTCTTACAGTCGGTGCTTTGAGCATTAGCTGTGAGACCAGTATTAGTTTCCGCTACACCTCTGCAGGTTCAGTTTATTCCTTGGACCATCACATTGACGATGAAACACAGAAATCGCATCGGAATTAAATACAAAAGGCACAATGCCGCCTTAAGTACAAGAATAGAGACTCTTCTTACAGTCGGTGCTTTGAGCATTAGCTGTGAGACCAGTATTAGTTTCCGCTACACCTCTGCAGGTTCAGTTTATTCCTTGGACCATCACATTGACGATGAAACACAGAAATCGCATCGGAATTAAATACAAAAGGCACAATGCCGCCTTAAGTGCAAGAATAGAGACTCTTCTTACAGTCGGTGCTTTGAGCATTCCCTGGGAGACCAGTATTAGTTTCCGCTACACCTCTGCAGGTTCAGTTTATTCCTTGGACCATCACATTGACGATGAAACACAGAAATCGCATCGGAATTAAATACAAAAGGCACAATGCCGCCTTAAGTACAAGAATAGAGACTCTTCTTACAGTCGGTGCTTTGAGCATTAGCTGTGAGACCAGTATTAGTTTCCGCTACACCTCTGCAGGTTCAGTTTATTCCTTGGACCTTCACATTGACGATGAAACACAGAAATCGCATCGGAATTAAATACAAAAGGCACAATGCCGCCTTAAGTACAAGAATAGAGACTCTTCTTACAGTCGGTGCTTTGAGCATTAGCTGTGAGACCAGTATTAGTTTCCGCTACACCTCTGCAGGTTCAGTTTATTCCTTGGACCATCACATTGACGATGAAACACAGAAATCGCATCGGAATTAAATACAAAAGGCACAATGCCGCCTTAAGTACAAGAATAGAGACTCTTCTTACAGTCGGTGCTTTGAGCATTAGCTGTGAGACCAGTATTAGTTTCCGCTACACCTCTGCAGGTTCAGTTTATTCCTTGGACCTTCACATTGACGATGAAACACAGAAATCGCATCGGAATTAAATACAAAAGGCACAATGCCGCCTTAAGTACAAGAATAGAGACTCTTCTTACAGTCGGTGCTTTGAGCATTAGCTGTGAGACCAGTATTAGTTTCCGCTACACCTCTGCAGGTTCAGTTTATTCCTTGGACCTTCACATTGACGATGAAACACAGAAATCGCATCGGAATTAAATACAAAAGGCACAATGCCGCCTTAAGTACAAGAATAGAGACTCTTCTTACAGTCGGTGCTTTGAGCATTAGCTGTGAGACCAGTATTAGTTTCCGCTACACCTCTGCAGGTTCAGTTTATTCCTTGGACCTTCACATTGACGATGAAACACAGAAATCGCATCGGAATTAAATACAAAAGGCACAATGCCGCCTTAAGTACAAGAATAGAGACTCTTCTTACAGTCGGTGCTTTGAGCATTAGCTGTGAGACCAGTATTAGTTTCCGCTACACCTCTGCAGGTTCAGTTTATTCCTTGGACCTTCACATTGACGATGAAACACAGAAATCGCATCGGAATTAAATACAAAAGGCACAATGCCGCCTTAAGTACAAGAATAGAGACTCTTCTTACAGTCGGTGCTTTGAGCATTAGCTGTGAGACCAGTATTAGTTTCCGCTACACCTCTGCAGGTTCAGTTTATTCCTTGGACCTTCACATTGACGATGAAACACAGAAATCGCATCGGAATTAAATACAAAAGGCACAATGCCGCCTTAAGTGCAAGAATAGAGACTCTTCTTACAGTCGGTGCTTTGAGCATTAGCTGTGAGACCAGTATTA